>NC_047673.1:22952341-23257341 GCF_011762505.2 Arvicanthis niloticus | reverse complement strand
GGACAGCCAGAGCTAATAAGAGAAAACCTATCTGGAAAACAAAAGCAAAACAAAAACCAGCCAACAGCAGCAAAAAGAAGTATCAAATTTATATTCTCTCACCAGCAACAAAAAAACTTTGGATTTTTTGGGGGGGAGAGGGTGGGTAAAGAGGGGAGTCAGGTAATAACAAATATTTAAAATTTATAATAAAAATTCAATAGGATAGTTAAAATGCATGTGTTTATTTTGTCATCATTTTAAGTCTATTGATATATGTTTCATGTTATGTGGACTCATAATTTGGTATGGATAAAACATGTTTTGTATCTTATATTGGAGCTATAGCACAGTTGATAGAATGTTTTCTTAGCATGCCCAAATCCCCAGCTGTATGTAAACTGGATCTGATGGCAGCAGCACATGCCATTAGTTACAGCACTGGGGAGGAACAGAAGTTCAGGGCCTTCCTCCTAGGTGGCATAGTGAAATCCAAACAAACCTGGGAAATGTGCATTCCTCTTTTTTAAAAATGGAAGAAAATAGGTCCTTTGCATGGCTGCAGTGCCAAGAGAGCACCTGCTGAGGGAGGGTATGCAGTGATTTGATCAGTGGAGACCTTCTACAAAAGGAACTCATGTTTTAGAGTGAGGCATAGGATTCTAATTGCAGTTACTCAACTAGTTAAGTGTTTAGGTAGGCGTCGCATTAAGTTTTTCAGGAAGTATAGAGAAAACCAATTGGCTTCATATGTATATGATGCCACACTATGTGTCTTATTTTAAATTACTCTTCAAGTTAAGATTAGTTGTAATCATAAAAAATTATTCGATGATGTTCATTTAGAGCCAATTCTCAGCTTGAGCCTCCAGTTCTACTGATTTGCTTTAAAACGAAGCACAGAAAGAGACCCCCACCATACTTATAATGGTGAATGGGGACGAGCACATTTTATAGCCTCCTACAAGGCCCTTTATCATCTGAAAAATACAAGCTGCAAGGAATTACAATCTGTAAGATGTGAGGTTCATTTATTATACTGGAAAACACTGTGATTTTCCTCTGCTCTTAGGCATAAGATACCATTGTGTTTTAATAAATCTTCTTGGAAAAAAATACATTTAAATTATAATTCCTTAGACTTTCCCCTGTTAAAACAATCCTACCCCCATATTATCTCTGTTTTGCATTTTTAACTCTATAGAAGAACATCTAAGTTGGCTATGTTTTAATTACAACGATGAAATATGATCAGTCCTTATCATGGGCTTTGCAAAGATTTACAAGCTGCATGAGTACATACGATAGTTTCTGAATACCTCCAAGGAACCACTGCAGTTATTTTCCACAGATTAATTTTACCTATTCTGCAGCCTTCCCACATCTTACACAAAACACACAACTGCATGAGTGCCGTTCATCTGTTTCGTTTTGGCACCGGGCCAACAGCTGTGAGTTTTCTTCACCCACACAGTGTCTCATTAAATTTTAAGTGCTATCCAGGAAAACAAAAAGTACTTCTTTTAAAAAAATTTTTTTTATATAAATCTTGAAGTGAAGGGTTTGTTCCATCTCTAGTAATTATTGAATAGGTAACAGAGAGGAAATACTTTGCACTCTTCAAACCGATTATCTGGTGAATCAGGCTTGTCTCCTAGTTCATAGAAAATTACCTTTTCTTTTATTTTTTTTTTATTTCTTTCCTTCCCCTTTGTCATAACAAGAATATCTTTTAAAGACTTTTTAATTTAAAAAGACAATCTTTGATATTGCTGATTTTAGCTTCCCCCCCCCCATCTTTAGAGAGTAACTTAATTGATGCATCAAAATAATTCATGCCTTCCATTAAGAACTGGAATACTTACATTTAGCATACATACAAAATAGGTCAAGCCTTGTTTAAAAAAACCTGTCTTATGTTAAAAACATCTATAACAATAAAAATAATAATAATTCAGCTGGTACCGCTTGCCTTTAATCCCAGAACTTGGGAAGCAGAGGCAGGTAGATCTCTAAGTTCAAGGCCAGCCTGGTCTACAGAACGAGATCCAGAACAGCCAGAGCTGCACAGAGATGCCCTGTTTCAAAAAAAAAAAAAAAAGAAAATAATAACAATAATAATAATAATAATAATAATAATAATAATAAACAATTCATAATTTAAACAAAGTCACATGGTAATAGTATGCCATGTCCTATGATAATACATTGTTCACTAAAGCACTTGAAAGAAACAGAAAGCATACAAATGTTTCATTGGCTCATCAAGATCCTGCCTATGAAGCCAGTTCATAGTTTCCATATGGCCCATCTGCCCAGAGCAAAAACATTGCTGAAGCATGAGCCACACAATTCAAAGTCAACTTTATCCTTGACCAAAGACATGACTCAGAAACACAGCAAGCATGGAAGTTTCCAAGGAGTCTCTCTGGTCACCTAATCTACCGTTGTCTTCTTGGGAGCTGACGTGGATTTTATAGCAAATCTTTTTTGTTCCTTTGCTTAGAACTAGGTGTTCCAAATGCCTTAGCCATAATGCAGTTAAACAGTTCTCATAGGAGACATTTGATGGTTACATGGATTTGCCCAAGGGGACCAAGTGAAGATTTAAGCATTGGTTCTCATCCTTTACATTACTCTTCTCTCTACAGTAATTTAAGATTTATCCATGAAAAAGAATTAGTTACTCGTCCAGATTATACGAAGAAAATAGAGGAGTGGGTCCAGTTTCTGTCCTCTGATATTCTGTCATCATATGGTGCAAAGCAACAAGATCATTTGAACATGAAATTTTCCAGATTCTTTTTTTACTTCCCAATGTGAACAGTTCAGTAGAGAACTTGGAAGATGTGAATGGGAAGTTTTTAGCCTAAAATGTATTTTTCCAACAGACAATACTTATAAATGTGATATATTGCCCAGTGGACAGATACAGGCTTACAGTGAGGGATTTGGGTTTTAACCACCAATTTTGGTAAGCAGTCCTGTGTCTTTCCAATTTCAAACCTCTGGCCACTGTCTTCATTTATAACATAGAGTTACTATGTTTTCCAAAAGTTTCCCTAAGGAATCAGAAAAATTAAATGAGTTCATCTCTGCTAAAGTACTTTTAAGTCCAGCAAGACTTTTTTTTCTCCTCTAATAATAAAAAGTAAATGGTGCTATTTCTCTGTAGACATTAAAAAAATATGGTGGTGTTTAGTTAATCCCTAATTTTTCCTTTTAGTTAAAATTTTTATGTGACTTTTATGAAGCCACCCAGTAGCTTTGTAATTTTCATGTGATTGATTATTTATATCACATATCAACATATTAGTATCCTCATCACCAACTACCTTGTTTAAAAAAAATCAAAATTAAAAATCAGAAATCAATCTACACTTAAAAGATAAAATTTCCTTCATCCCGGACTTCTGATAATTTTATATAATTAATGTCTATACATTTGTGTAGATCATGCTGTATTATATATTGTTAAAAAGTTACATCATTATAAAAACAAAACTCTTCGATATCGTCACAGTGATATGTTACTATAACTTAAATTCAGTAAATGAAATGTTAATATTTGCCTGTAGAACTGCTCTATACTAGGTCTTTTTGAAAACATTGATAATAGTAATAATAAAATATTGATAATAACACGAGGCATAGTCTCTGGTCCCTACAAACTTAGCATGTGTAAGGAAATGAAATTGCTAAGTAACTAAGCTTTGCAAGGGAGGGAATGTGTTCCTAACAGCACATACTGACTTTTAAGGCAATTAGAATTTAGAGGGAAAGACAGGACTAGAAACAGAGAGGCATTTATAAATGTAGCTCTCGTGCGCAAGTCCTTCCAGTATGCTAGACTGCCTTTGAACAGGCAGGAAAAATCTTTTCTCTTCTTTTCTTTCCTTCATTATTGACACACCAAAAAAAAAAAAAAAGTTTCATTATAGCATTTTTCTAGCAATTTATTTTTGTCATTTCTTCTTCATGTCCTTTCTCTCTCCTCCTTCCCCATTTTCTGTTCTTCCAACCCAGTAGCACATTTCTTCTTTTGTATAAGATCTACCCTTACCCCGACCCTTGCCCTTTCTTACCCTTCTTGTTCCCATGATGTCCTATCCAGTTTTATAGCCTATACCCGTCCTTATGCCTCCTTATAAACATACACACAAAACGCTAAAAGTTAAAATCTGAATATGAGGGTGAAGATGGTGATGTGCCTCCCCAGAATATCACCTCCATTCCATGAAGTGAAATAAACATAAAAAACAAATAAACAAACAGAAAAAAAAAACAAAAAAAAAAAACAAAAAAAAAAACCCACAAACAAACAAACAAAAACTCTGTTCAGTAGTGCAGCTAGGTGCACGTTCTATAAGCTGAGGAGGAAACAGGGTATTGTGATAGCTAGTAAGGAGCCAGGGTAACTTTGGGAAGCAGGAAGATAGCACCATGAACAGAAGAATATGCTTAGCTACACATGATAGGGAAACCCAGGGACTAAGTAAGATACAAATACTAGCTTAAGGCTAAAGTTTCACAAAATACTGTAAGAGAATGGTAATAGCAGTGATGTCTACACTATTTTCCAGCAAAGGAGTTGATGTAAACAGGCATGATGAGAATTCATTTGAGGTTTAGGACATTGTAAATGCCACACTGATTCTAACTGCAAAAGAGCTTTTTCTGTTTTTTTGTTTTTTTGGTTTTTTTTTTTGTTTGTTTGTTTGTTTGTTTTTTGTTATAGCAAACTTCTCTGTTCTTGGGTGCCATCATATTTTATCAGAAACAGAATTTGTGGGAGAAATCGATGGGCCTCTTTTAAATCTAGACACTAAGTTTGTCAGACAACTACATCTTCAGTTTTTTCTTTTGTGCATAGAATCCTACCATTCTTAATATTTGTAATATATTTAGACTTTGACTTCCTAGTATAAGACTGAAGAAAATCTTGCAGGAACCAATTTAGGTGCAGTTCTGTCTAGAATTAGAACATTGGCTAACCTCTCCGCATAGCCCACTTCCTTTGTCTTTCTTGCATCAGCTAGCAACCATGTGTGTTGATTAGGTTCCCACGAGGCAGGCCCGAGTTCATGCTGAGCATCCAGGGATGAACAAAACCACAGGGATGACCTCTACCTTAAGGAGACATGGGCCAGTGGAAATTATACCCATGTTTCAAGCAATCGATTTAGTCATCAATTATTGATGTACTGAGTGCTGGGAAGACATTTAGGGAGTGAAGGGTATGTTTAGGTCCTTAAGGAATGAAGACAAAGGTTTTGTAGAGGGACAGAAAGTATGAAGCTGCCACCTCCAGACTGTCTATGTTAAAGAAAAACACAGTTTCAAAATATTTCCATTGAATAATTTAAAAGAAACCCATTTAGATGTCCCATCATAAAACAGGTCTGTCAGTGTAGAGAGAATGAGATAGTGCCTCAGGGTGTTTAAAGTGAAGACAGACAGACCACAGATGAGCAGCCAGTATGGCATGTGTCACTGTGGCATGGTAAGGTACAGGATGCACTGATCCTGTATCTGTTGAAGTCGTTTGCCTTGACTTAAGGATGCATCATGTTGGATAAAGGCTGGTGAGTGTTATAGTCTCTGGATGAGCATTTCACTAGAAATAGTACAGTGTTTGGTAAGACCTAAGGCTCCAGCATGGAGAGATGTGTTCCTAAACACTGCCACACTCACTGATAGTGAGGAAACACAACGTTTGAGAGCCAGTGTGTGCTTTTCCTCAGTATTTACTCATGAGCCCTCTGAGGCCACTATATGTATTCTGTTATCTCATGGATTGGAAGTTAGTCCCAGGATCATAATAAAAGAAGGGGAAGGCACATACCAGCTGAACAGTAATGGGAGGTATATGCTAGATCTGAAAGAAACATTATTGGAACATTTTCTATTTAGTATTTTCGTTAATGATGTTAAGGAGGGCATCCTCTTGAGGAAACAAATGGCTTTTGCAGATGATACCGTAAAGGACACTAAAACACAAATTAGAAAAACACATATAAGCCTCAAGTATTTTCACTTAAAGGCTGATAACAGAATAAGATTCATCTTTTAAAAATGCAGACTAATAGTAACAATACATTTGGGAAAAAATATAATCTACAATGCAGATACTCAGCCAGTGAGTAGGCGAGCTCTGGCCGGAATACCAAGCCAGCTACATGGTGAACAAGGTCTGTGTTTGCAATGTGATACTGTAGCAAAGCAACCCAGAAGTCTGAGTTCCGCATCCATGGGCAACTCGGGTTTCCAGAGTAACAGCAGGAAGCTTTGACAGCATGCAGAATAGAATGAGTCACTATTGCCCAGAATGAGTTTGTTGACATTTTCATGACTTGATATTTGTAAATATCAACACCAAGTCGATAAGTTCCCGTGTTTTACAGTGTAAAAGGAAATGCCACGGTTAGTATTGAAGAACAGAAATATGTGATATTCTTCCTGACAGTGTATTTTCAAAACTGGCCAAATGTTTCATTGTGGAATGATGACTAATGAGTAGAAGAATACTGGCTGCCGTCTTTCTTCCCTCCACTGTTCTCCAGGGACAAAGATAAAACGAGGAAACAAAGGAAGGGAAATGTCTAAAGATGGCTTACAAGTTGACCGTAACTGATAAATAGTTTATAAAATTGGCCAACCCTATAGAACCAGATCTTTCTTTGGAATTTTTAAATATCTTTGAGTATGTCTAGAGTGTTCATAATTTGATTCTCAAAACACACACATCTATGAATGAATCCTTAGTAAATGAATCAGATCATTCATGGAGTATTATCACTATTAAACCATTTTTTCCTAAAGATTCAGCTATGTTTATTAATTTAATTAAATGAGTGAATTATAGTTGCTATTGCTCCTGGTTGGAAAGATTATAGAAAATTGTTAGGGATTGCTAATTGGCTAAAAGAACATTCGTGTACCTTATAACCGAAGTAAAGCCTTAGACATCACATGTAAGAACAAGACTACATTAATCATACCTGAATCTGGGCTAAAGCAACTCTGGGCATTCCTTAGAATTTATCCTAACACAGACATAAAAATGAAATGATTTCATTAGGCACTATGTACAATTATAAACATATAGTTTTATAATAAGTGTCATTTTAAGGCTAATGTAATTTTGAGAAATTCTAGTAGTTTTGTTACTACTATAAGACAAAAGTCAGTAAAACACAGTTCTGTTTTATTGAGTCCTAGGTAAACTGGTGTTTACATAACAAAATGTAACTTTTAGGTAATAAGATTTCTCATAAATAATCCTAGCCCTTTCTCTTTAACATGGCAAACAGTGTTAAAGGTTTCTACTTGGGGGAGGAAGTCCCCAGGTACTGGTAATTCTTATTAAAACTTATTTGGAAGTCCACAGAGGAAATTCTATTTTAAACTCTAAAGATAAAAAGTAGATACTAAGATCAACTTGTCTTGACAAATCAGTCTACGTGTAGAAGTTTTAGGTATTCAGTTCTGTGTTAGACATGGCACTTAGATTTAGACATCATCCAGGCTCTGGGTTAGACAGTAGAGATACAGAATGGTATGATAGGACCACAATTCACATCCATCACGCACACAGTTAAAGAGGTCTGGACCAGGCATGGGACAAGGCACAATGAAAGAACCAGGGAAGGAATCCCTTGCAGAGAAAGGAGGTGGAGTCAGCCAATGGGAGAGGGATGTACAAACAACAACAACAAAAAATCTGTATCTTCTTTCCATTAGCAGTAGCTGTATCTAGAACAAAGATCACCATGTTAGAGTGTTATTGTACCCACATATTTTGTATGATTACATAACAGATAACACAACATCCCACAATGATAATCTCTTACGATACACACACAGTTTATAGTGATCAGACAATGGATAGAAAAGTGTTTTTAACCCCATTTTTATAACTGACACATGCCCTTTAATCACAGGTCTGGCATTTAACATGTCAAAATCATAATTTTCTAATAAATACCTTCCTTCTTTCAAGTAACTCTTGACTCCTTAGCTATTTATTCATGACATAACCTTTAAATATGAGCAGTATAAGCAAGTCTTACCTCAGCTCTCTCTCCTCCACCCCAATCTGTCTGTCTCTCTGTGTCCACTTCTCTCTCTCTCTCTCTTTCTCTCTTTCTCTCTCTCACTAGAAAATTCATATGGTTCCATCTTAATTATAGAAAACAAATAAATTATGATTACTCAGTAAATCAAATAAATTATGATATACTCAATATGAAATTTTAATTTTTATCAAAACAGATAGAATGAGATGGTCACCGTGGAATGGATCTGTAATTCTGTAACAAAATGTCTTGTGAGATTAGGATCCTGATTTCACAAACAAATAAAGATTTGTTCTCTTCAGAAGGGATTTGGCAAAATAAGCTACATGAAGTTAGTTTTAAAAATATCTATCTAGGCATTCTTATTAAAGCATGTACGATGACAGCTTTATAGAAATACCACTACCTTATAGGTCAGTTTTTGTATATTGTTCTAGGTAGATCTTTCTCTAATTCCTCCAACAAAGGATTGTCAGCAAAAATAATCAGATTGTCCAAGTACTTTAGAGACTTCAATGGAACCACCTGATTTTATATATGTAATTCTTTTTTAAAAGATTTATTTTATAATTATGTATATGTATGATGGGGGAAATGTGCACATGTGTACAGTTACCCATAGAGGTCAGAAGAGGGCATGTGTACAATTCTCTGGAGCTAGAGCCTCCTGATGTGGCTGCTGGGAACTGAATTTGGGTCCTATGCAAGGACACCATGCATTCTTAACAGCTGATCCATCTCTCCATCCCTGTTGATGTTATTGTTAATGATCACAATGATACAGTACAAGTACTCTCGTGATAAGAGTTCTGGAACTGCTAGGATCTTTATATTGTTATACAATAAAAGAATTTTATGTATCACATTACTTGATAGCATTTTTTTTCCTGTTGAGTTTGGCTGGAAAGTTAAATAAATCACTTTTAAGTTAGTATAACTAGTAGATTTATTCATATATTTAATACCAAAATGATAGCGTTCTGTCTTACTCTAGAGACAAAAGACTTATATAAACATCACTAAGTCATAAAGAGCAAATTATGTTAGATGGATAGTTTTATACCAGCTAGGATGAAATATGTGGTTATGAGTATTGAACATTCAATTATGAATTTTTACCTCTGAGTATATTTGCTCTATAGAACTCTTCAGTACCTGCCTATTAGGACATGATATTAGGTAAATCAAACCCAATCTGAATCTTTAGATACTAGATTAAAAAGCAGCATGAACAGTATAGGACTTACATGTCTAAGCATGGCCCCACTGTATAGTCCTGAGAACAAAATTATATCAAGAGTCTTGCATATTTACAAGTAAATTGATAAGAGCAAATAAAATATAACTTTTTACAAAATTCAGAATAGTCAACCATAAATGTAAAAAGGGTCCATGTCATTGTCTACTTCTATATAAGAATAACTTTTAATTCCAAAAATGTGTTTTTCTTTTAATGGAGGTGGTTGGATGAATGAAATTCTACCAATAAAGTTCTACTTTGTTTCCTTCAGCAGTCATAAAAATAAGGCTGAATTTGTAATATCTTAGTGGGGAAAAAAGAAATAGAAATGGTTCCTCCTTGACACTAACCATGAGAGAATAAGAGTATCTTATTTTGTTTAAACGTTTCAACTTACTATTTAGCAAACAGCTATGAAATGAGTAGAGACCTCAGCACATACATAAGATAAAAGGCCTTTTGCTAACAAAGTAGGGAGAACCACAGAAGCTAATGTCAACTCCAGTGTTTTAACTCAGTGAGCTCAGCACTCGGGGCTAAGCAGGGTGCGAACCCCACCTTCCTGCCTCGCCACCCATTCAGCTCAGAGTCTCTCTCTAGTTAAAGTTCTCTAACTAATCTTCTGAAGACTGAAGACAGCAACAAAAGTCCGTAAGCCGCAGTTTGATCGGGCTGGGTTTCTCGGTGTCCTGTCTTTTCTTTTCTGTGTTCAGCACTGGGTCATTTTTAGGACTCTATATCCCATGGGAGAAAAGGTCCCAAGCTGAAAGTTCAGTGTCTTGAGCGTTCGATTGCTTATCACGTTTTTGCCCTCTAGGTGCCAACCTGGATTCACTGGAGCAAGATGTACTGAGAATGTGCCCATGAAAGTCCAAACCCAAGAAAGTATGTTCAAATAATCTGAAATCTGCTTTCTTCCCCAAACTGCAGCAACAATCGCAACCACTTGGTGCTTTTACGGCTCAGCTGTAACTGATACCCTTTGTTCTAATTATGGCTTTTTCACTCAGGACGTAAACCCATTCACTGGAGTCTTGGTTCTGTGTCGTTCAGTTAGATCCTAGGGTTAAAAGCTGAAAGAATGGCCAGTCAGGTTGGCCTGTGATTCTGGGAATCGTAACAGTGAACCAAGCCCAAATCATTTCCTACCAATTTCTTTGACTAGAGGAATAAAACATCCATCACGTCTGTTTTGTGACTACTTTGGATTTAAAGTAGTCACGTAGAATCTCAGAATTGCACTGTCCAAATGTTGTTTTAGCGCTGGGTAGATGTCAGAGTGCGAAAGCCACGATTAGGACGCAGGGCCGGTTCCTGAGCGTGAACTCACCAAGTTCTGTCAGTGATACTGCAGGAGCTTCTCTCTAGCAAATATTCACCTCTTCTCTTTTTCTCTGTTTTTTCTACCATTGTTTTTTTTGTTTCTTCTCTCAGGTGCCCAAATGAGTTTACTGGTGATCGTTGCCAAAACTACGTAATGGCCAGCTTCTACAGTACGTCCACTCCCTTTCTGTCTCTGCCTGAATAGGAGCATGCGCAGTCGGTGCTGCTTTCTTGTTGCTACATCTCCCCTCAGAGTCACCTAGAGCTAGCGCATTCTACCAGGTCTAATATTGACTGCCTCTGCCTGTCGCATGAGAACATTAACAAAGCCACTGTGTTACTTCTCTGTTTGTGACTAGTCGGCTCTGAGTTACTAATAGGTGTGTGAGGCTCCCGATGTTTCTGAAATTGGTACTGCAGAATGTGGTGCAAATTGATAGTCCACAGCCAAGAGTGAAATAATAATAAAGGCATTTCAAACTCGCACTTGTATTGATAAAATAAAATCATTCCACCGAATAGTGCATTTTCTGTATCTAGTGTCAACATCCTGAAAGGGCTGTTGTCAGACTGTAACCGCTATACACTTGAAATGATGGTAAGTTAATTTCGGCTCAGTATGTTATTTATAACAAATAAACATCACAAAAGGGGTTCAGATGTTTTTCTTCATTAACCAAACTTCACATGTAGGCATAAAGACAAGCAAGGAAAAACACTACTAGGTAGGAAAATTAAAAGCAAATATTTCCCAGCAAAGGAAATATTTGTATTTTATGTTTCACGGGAAATAGGTAATTCAGAATGAGTTCAGATAATCACTGTTCCCTTAGTGTGTCTTAATATTCATGTTATTGCAAAAGGTAATCTTAAGAGGAAAAAGGCTATTATTTATGAAAACTAATATTTCAAATTATAATAATTCAAATCTAGAATAAACATGTAAATGTTTAATGTAGAGCTGGCAAGTTGAGCAGATGTCTGTGAGATCACAATGTTTTAAACACTCCTAAACTCTTCACTCCACATTGTGGATAGTTGTCTGGGTAACTAAACTAGATGTTTACCCCTCTCTTATGAATGAGGATAATAGTGTTTCTGTTCTGAAACACTGAGAAGGTCACATTTGCTTGTATCCCACTTAATTATTTAGATTGTGAGTTAGTACCTTTTTCCTAGAAAGGTTCAGATAGTAAATATTTTAAGGTTTGTGGTGATGTTGTCAAAGCTAAGCCCCCTCCTTGTAGCTTGAAGAAAGTCATAGGCTATGAATGGACTGATAGGCTAATGTGTGTTCCACCAAATCCTTGTCTGTAAATGTTAGCCCCAGACTGTGTCCGTCAGTCCTATTGTCAGAAATATTTTACACCGCTCACTGCAGTTTAAATTCTTAAAACATTAAAAATAATCACAGAAACTGGTCCTTTAGATGTTCAAAAAGATGAGAGATTTGTCCTTGGTTCTGATCCATAAGACAAACAGAGTTCTGCTAATAATGATGGATGTCAGCACTGGGAGGCAGAGGTACGTCAAGCTCTGTGAGTTAGATGCCAACCAGAGCTACATAGTGAGACCTTGATTCAAAAAAGTTAAAAATTCCTGGATGTTATGAAAATAACAGCCATGTATTTAGTGAGATGATATTTATATACCTGCATAGCCTATGCTCTCAAAGATTTTTTTTGTAAGCCATAATATTCCCTTGTTTAAAACTGGCAAATTGGCATTACTAAATTTTGAAATATAATCACTATATTAACAAATATTTAAATGATAGCATTTATCTAACATGAATTTTCTGTCCATATCTATAGATTTTTTTTTTTTTTTAACTAGATAGGATGGAAGGTAGAAATAGAAAGGAAAATAGAATTTTGTTTAATTGAATCAAAGGCACTTTTTACATTATGAATTTGCATTCAAATAAAATTATCAAGCTCATATGATAATATAGGTAGAAACCCATGGTTTAGAGTTGAATAAAGAGAGATAAGTTATTCTATGTAAGGTATCAGATAGCTAGAGATATGTCATACTTTGAAAGGAAGGTTGGCTCATTAGATAAAGGCAAGCATTAAAGAACTAAATATTTCTCAGAACAATAGCTTAGTTAACTCTGCCATTAATAACCACCAAAAATGTTCTCATTCACTTTTTAGTCATTTTCCCTTTTATTTGAGATTATTTAAAAATAGCCACTGTGTCTGAAGTCCAGAATTGGGGCTTCTTAAATAAATCCTTTAGTGAGCATTCAGTGACACTTTTGGAAGACATGCAGGAAATTAGCATTCATGTTTAACTTGATTTAACAGGACCGATAGGAAGCTCGGTGATGAGGCCAGTATGTAATGGCTCTGTTATTAATGCCACATGTCTGGAGGAGCAAGCATTTCCAATCAGACACCATTTTCCAGAATCATCTTGCCCAGAGTTCATTTTCTAATCTCTGTGTCTGATATTCTCAGTTTGTATCTTTGACAGAAAATAGAAAGGCAGGGAAATACATTTTGTTGCTTCATGTTCAGTTAACAGTGATTGCTGAAAGAAAAGATACAGGATCTTCCCCCAAAAAGCCACTTGAAATTGTAATTGTTTGTTTATAGGCACAATGTCTTAGAGAACATAACATCAGTTTTACGGAGAGGATAGACTAGTGCCTCAAATGAAGATTTAAAACTTCCTAACCCATTTATACAACTGAAGAATAACATTCCAAAGAGAATAAATACTTCAAAGTGTTTAAAATGTAACTTACGTTATTAAGATTAGATATTCATTCTTATCACCATACCCTATAAAAATATTGACCTATAAACACTGATTTAAATTATGAAAGAGAGTGGTTTATGACAGGGCTTTGTCTTGAAATCTAACATATAGTATTTCCTAGGAAAATATCATCCATTTTAGTCAGCCTTACGTCTGACTCATTATAGTGCAATTGCTAGTTACTAAGTTTGTGATACTCTGATCACTAGCCTGTGGTGTGTGTATGCAGGGAGGCCACACTCAATGTGTAGACTGAGTGGAAGAAAAGAGAAAATACACATTCAGTACCTCAAGGTAACATGGAGCAAGTCTGTCCTGGAGAAGCTGAAAAAATTATAGGAACTAAATACAAATAGGTCACATTATCTATTGTTTTAAAAGTGAACACTTAGAAGTTGAGCCACATTCTTAAAACGAGTCAACTTAGCCTTTTGAGTCATAGGTAGGTGATCTCATTGATTTCTAAATGTTTTAAAAACCTGTTAAGATAATGTACTTATCAAACATGTATCTTGCTAACATTAGAATAAAGAACACTCTACATATGACAAATTCGTCAAAAATTCTAACAAGTGTGAATTTGTGTGTGTGTGTGTGTTGTGTTGTGTGTGTTCTTCACATGGAAATACTATTACTTTCAAAGAGTTAAGTAACAATGTAAAGTGTGAAAAAAAAAGCATCTACATTTGTAAAGGTAAGTCTGAAATTAGAGTCACAACACTAAATTCATTCCTTTTAAAATTGGCATTAGTAGAACTCATTAGAAAACCCAGAGAAACAGAAAATCAAGACTGCATGTCTTTGAGATTATTGGCATAAACAACCCCAAAGATGTGAAAAATAACATTCTTAATGCCATGAAATCTGAACAGAAACCATAATGGCAATGGCTTTATAAATTTGATGAAAGAAAGTTATTTTATTGCTCTTCTCTCTAATGCAGTTGAAAATTTAAATTAACCTCCAGGTTAATCAGTTTTCGTCAAGTAATTATAAAATCCTCACACAAAGGATTAGCGAGTCAATATTTAATAGTTTCTGGAGACTCTTGGATTTAAATTAATTTTTTATATTGCTATGGTCCTGGCAGGAAATCACATGTAGAAAAGGAAACCCAATTGTTTACAGTAACCTTTGTGTTTGTGAATTATTAATTGAATTTAAAGAATGTAGTGGCTAGCCAGAAGTTCAATAGAACCATGTGTTACACAAATGAGCTAACATCAGCAGTAGATTAAGTAGAACAGATAGAAGGAATTTCTTTACATAATGTAAAGTTTGCATCTTCTGCTTCCTTTGTTAGCAGCAAAGGGAAGGAGATGGAGCTACCAATAGCAGCATAAATGAGAACAGCTTTGCTCTTGGTCTAGAATGACTGATGCATGTGTCCTTCGCTTGTTTCCTCGTTAGGGCTCACAGCCAAAAGAGATTCCCATTTTAAGTACCAATTTCCCATTGAATTATTCAAAATTGGAGCTGCCTGATATGAATGACTTCCCTTGAAATGAAATTATAGTCAGACTCCCAGGCTTACCTATAAAACTGTAAATGCAATAATATGTATGCATGGGCATGCTACTAATTTTATTGAAGACTTAACCAAGCTTTCTATGTAACCAATGCAAATCATTAGAAGTGTTAACATAGGCATGAAATAATTCTTTGGAAAGGATTTTTTTTTATAGATATGTCTTGATTTTAACCCTTAAATTATTAGTGACTTCTAGGAGGAAAAGGCAAGAAACAGAGAAGCCTCTAGAAAGAAAATTGGATCATAGCCTTGTGAAAGAAACGAGTAAGGAAATTTATTATCGATTTCCTTAGAAACTAAATTCTTTTCACATTGATGCTCCAAAGTCTATATGAAAAAGCAAATGAAAAAAAAGTCAGTCTGACAAATTGCACAGAGGCAAGAGAAATTCATTTGTATTTGAATAGATCATATTATTATGAACATCTTGTACAACTGAATTAACTCTAAGGCTTCTGGTTCTTAATTCATGAAATTTTCAGGTTACTTATGGGACTTTACTAGACCCAAAACAAAAGTCTTTATAGGTCATACCTTCCATCTTCAAGATATATTTTTATCTGGGAAGCATCCTTTCTTGAAGTGGCTACAAAATCTTCAAGTCTATTGTTTTGACAGATCCTAGGAGCATTCAGCATTTCCCTGCATAAAATTACTCAAAGTTAACCCTGAATGCACTGACTGTCCCATGATACACCTCCAGATGTGTCTGTTTCCCAGAATTCTGGGTCCTCCTCTGTTGGTCGTGATAAAACAGTTTCACTCTGTAGGGTCACCAATAAGCATGCATGCCATAAATTTGGCCAGTAAGAGATAAACCTGACCAAAAAGTTACTAAAAAAGATAAGTGGGAGAGGCAGGATCTGAACCAGGATGAACCTTCTACTCCTTTTATTTCTTTATGGGCTAATTTCTCCATACCCTGGCATGTTTTTGTAAAAGCTGCATCCCTTCACTACATGCAGCAAGCCCAAGAGCTGCCTCATTATATTAGTGGATTGCCTTCTTATCCCCCCCCCAATTCGTTAAGAGAAGGAAGTGCATCAGTTTCTGATCTCTCCCTCCCTTCACCCTCTCCACATAGTGCTCAGAGAGGAAAGGCCTACGCTTCAACATCATAAAACTTGATGGTCAGTTTTTGTTGTTAAAAAAAAAAGAAAAAGTATCCTTCCTGGAGGTTTCTTTTCTTTGCCGCTCTCCCAACCCCTCATTTCCCCATTTCCCCATTTTAACCTGTGCAAGGCTTTGCAGAGAGCTGCAGAAATGCTGGGCTCACACTCTCCACTCCCTTGCCCTGGGTAGTGTGGAGGTTCTGTTAGTACACATGCCCACTGGAGCTCAGAACTGGGGAGAGCTGATCTAACTGCCTCTAACTAATAGTTTGAAAGGTCAGCCAATCAAAGTTAAAGACCCCAGAAACTGTATCTCCACATACTTAATTTTATTTCTTGCAGCTTAAAAAAATCCCTATGGTTTCAAGTTGCCCGATATGACACAAAAATTATATGAAAAATAATGGGAAACAATCACCAGTTATCCAATTCTCATGTTTCCTTTCTCATCTTTCTGGGTAGAAGCTTTTGTTGCTTTCTGTGAATGAAAAGGACAATGTATGTATTGAATATATTGGGAAGTTAAGTAATGGAGGTACAGCATTTAAAAAAGAAGCCTACTAAAGTATAACTGCCCACCAGCAAGGAAAAGTAAATACAATGGGATAAAAATTTTAAACCAAATTACTGTTTTCTTGGCTTCTACTCCTATCTTCGCCACTGGGCACCCTTTAGTTTGGACAAATAAACAGACAAACAAACAACTAGAAGCCTCCTTAGAACTGCATTTAAAATCAAATCACTTCATTGCAAATGCTTTTCCTGGTACTAAAAAAAAAAAATAAAAACATGTCTATTCCCAAAGGAGGAGTCAAGGATGGTTCAGCACCTAACCTCCCTCAGTAGAAGCTTTCAAAGGTTTCTAAAGACCCTGGGCTGATGCTTTCATACCTCGCTGGTGGGCTCGGGCATTCCTGAGCATGCTTCCCTAACATCTACGGCCTGTCCTGTTCCGTGTGCACGCGCACAGAGAGCTGTCATAGTCATGTGTAATTTGTTTTGGAGTGCGATGTATCACTCTTTTCTGAAACTTTTTTCCTTTCTTTCTTTTTTTTTTCTCCCCTTGTCAACTTTCTGCATTGGCAGAGCATCTTGGGATTGAATTTATGGGTATGGACCAATCATCATTCCTTTTAGCCTGCAGAATGTAGAGCCTCTGAACTGAACTCCTCTGCTCTCCCTAGTCTTCCTTTTCAGTTCCTAACTAATTTCCTTTTTCCTTAGAAGGGATCATACAGCTATAACATGGGTTTCTCGGCCTTCAATCTATGACTAGTTTACGAAAATGTTGTGGAGTGCAGCAGTTTTTAAATTTCCCAGCCTACCTTCACTTAGAGATTAATATCTCCCTCCTGCTGCAACTTGTCATAAACCCTCCTTGTCCATTGTGTGACTCATTGATTGGACCATGCTGTTACATAAGAGCTGGGGTAAGTTGGAGTGGTGCATATAGGTTACAGGAGAACTCAAACGAGAGGCCAGAGGACATAAAAGGTTTAAGAACACCCACATTAAAAATAAATAAATAAATAAATAAATAAATAAATAACTCAATGGCAGTTTCACATATAACACAAAAGTCACCTATTTAATGTGGCAGTATAGGGATGTCTCACATTGCCGTAGTCTGATATGCACGGAGATGAATCACCCAGATTTCTTCCCAGATGCTCAAGTATGACTCTAGTCAACTTAGTTTGTTTAGAAGCAAGGAAATAGAAAGCAGATTATGTTGTTTTAGGTAGACATTCCAGTGCTGATGGAATTACATCACTAAGGTTAAGATGACCCAGACAAGTTATCATATAGAAAACTTCACGCTGTAACTGTTTAAACAAACAAAGCTCCCAAAGGCAGATGAAATATGGGCATATTCCAAAAGACCCTTCAAGAAAGGAAGGAAAAAAGGAAGGAAGGAAGGAAGGAAGGAAGGAAGGAAGGAATAAAGAAAGAAAGAAAGAAAGAAAATAAATAAAGATAGAAAGAAAGAAAGAAAGAAAGAATGAATGATAGTAAGAAAAATGGACAAAGGGACCAATCTCAGAAGGAGCAGGAAACTACCACCTTCCTGGTCTCCAGGCTCTTTGTGAAAGCTGTGTGAAAGTCTAGAACAGAGTCTTGGGTCAACAACACCATGTTCTGATTAACACACTGTTTGGTGCATGGTGACATGGTGACATGCAGCAAGTGTGTCCCATGGCTGCTCTCCCCTTTTGGCTGACATCATATCTACTCAAATATAAATAACAACAGAGGAATCCATAGTTGGCTCTCACAAGTACACAGAGAGAAGCTCAATTGCCATCACTCCAAGAAAATAAAAATTTAAGAAGAAAACTATCAAATAGACACAAAAAAAAAAGCTCAAATTTATGTGAATGAGCTTTTTTTGCATTAAAACACACACACACATCAGGGTGTCTTGGGTTCCTCCTTTCTCACAGGAAATATCCCTCTGTCAGAAATCTCTCAGAACCATCATTTCCTGCAGGAAACCAAAAGCCAAACCCTCAGAACTACCTCTGTCACTAGGAGAATTTCCCCCACTCGGGGCTTTACAGTCTGACTCTAGACTTTACTATTTTGATTTCTGAACAGTGGAGGTAAATAGTTATGCTGCGTAACTATACCCCTTAGCTGTCTTCACAGTTCATAAGGACAGTGCGCTGTTACCCACACATCTCTAAGGCTTCGTGGAGTACAAGGCCCGTCCACTATATCCTGAAATAACTCCTGACCTTAAGGGTCATTTAAAAATAAGAGAGCAAGAAATGGCTCTGTCTTTTCTCCTGGACACATTAGAATGAAAATGTGTTTGACGTGACTCACCAAGGTCCATCCAGCCAAACCAGAGAGACTTGGAGCATTTCCACTCATGGAGACAGGCCAGACCTTTGGGATGATTTTGAGTACTAGCTCTCAGATTTGCTTTTGCCTTGTGGATACAGTCATGCAAGAATAAAAAAAAATAGTAATAAAACAATGAGAAGAGCAATAGGCTAAAAAAAACATGCTGTTTTTCCAAGTTTTTTTTTTTCCCTTTAACATTCATATTCTGGATACAGCAAAATCTTGGAGAAAAGAATATCAAGAAGAAATTTAGGTGAGAAATGTGTAGTCAGTACTGATGTAAACACAGAATCAAGTCCTGGGTTTGAGTTCTCTGTCTTAAGCTGGCTCCTTTTAGCTGCTTTTCCCTTTACTGAGCTCTCTAGTCTAGTCTCATAATGAAATAATTATTTTCCTGACAAGCAATAAAAACAGGCCAATCAATGGATGCCAGTTGTTCACATATCCAACTCTGTCCTTTCCTAGTTGACAACAACCAAAACAGAGCTTGTTACAGGAATTTCTGAGAGTTTGGGGGTCAACCCATGATGACCCCAGTGCTCACTTCAGTTTCTCTATATGCACCCTTTTTATTTCCTAGCTTTTCAAAGAGTCGGGTATTAGGGTGTCAGTGAAAACCTAGAGCTTTTCTGCCACTCTTCCTCTTCCCCTCATCCATTTGTGAAACCAGAGCCAGGATCTCATATGTTCTAGACAGGCATCCTCCCTCCAAGCTACATGTACACCAGGCCTCGTCAGTTTTAAAGGAAGAAGTACATTAGTCAAAAAAGGAATTCAGGGTCTGCCATTTGTTGATGACAATGCTAACGCTCCATTTCATAACCAACATGTGCTATATGAAGGAGTCCTTGGAAGGAAGAGCACTGAGATATGGTTGTACTGCTTGGACATACACACTAAACAATAGAATACCAGAGAGGGAGGCTACGGCATCATCAGTTTATAAATAACACCTTATAACCCCTGCCTTTGTCTGGGTTATGCAATAGATACAAGCAATTAACACATAAGCCCTCCCATTCATGCCATCGTTAGACTTGTACAGTTGTACACACAAACCCAGAAAACTCCCTGACACCAACTGTATGTCTCCTGCATACTGTGGCACCGCAATGCACCAACTGCTTTGCTTTTCTAATTATGGCTTCCATGTCATGGCTAGCCCAGGTTAGGAGTTATGCTGTATGGGACACCCCTTCCCACTTTGTACCCACCATTTCCTTCTCCCCCCACCCCCAATCCACCCCAAGCATCTATCTCCTTGTTTTCATTTCTTTATTTTTTTCCTCCCTTAATATCAGGCATGCTGTGCCAGGGACTCCAGGTGCCTCCTTAACTTTTAACCTTCCTTTTCCCTTGTACCTGACTTTCTCACTCTTTGTCATTCTTTCAGTCTGTCTATCCACTTTGTTTGCTTTTCCTCTCCACCTCCAATTCTTTCTGTTTGTTTTTGTATAATCTTTTCAGTGTTATAGCTTTCTACCCACTGACTTCTGTTCTCCTCTTAATGATGAGTGCTCTATTAATTTGGTTTGACAATGTTCTTGACCTGTTAACTGGGACTTGATTACCATGGACTCGGCTTGTAGGAAATGTTTTCTTTTATGATAAGATTCTCTACTTGATAGAAATTAAAATTCACTTACTCATGTTTAAGAAAACTTCCTGTGACCCTGCCCCCTCTCAATGAGGAAAGTGGTATAACTTCTAAGGCTGAACATATGATGGAAATACTCTTTCTGTATTTCTTGTTGATGCTCAGATAAGGACATTCCATTTGTACAGCACTCTCCAGTTCTTGCCCAGCTTATTAATTTTAATGGCAAACAAACTAATTTCAAAGTGTGCTGGGCAAATGTGAAGCTCTTTAAATATATAAAATCAGATTATTGGAAGCTCAGATTAAGCGATCAGCAATCTCAGCAAGTGTGCTACGTTTGTTAACACCCTGACTCACCTGCATATAAAATCAACCAAGCCATCCTCCAAAGACACTGACTTTTAACTAGAAAAGTTCCCACACATCACAGGCTTACCGTATCTGGAGTAGAGTGGTACCTGTAGTTCACAGTTGAGGGTACCACACCCACTCTCTTAAAATATTCAAGCTGCCTGGTGTGGGACTATGCAACCTAGTCCAAAGTATGCATCATTTGTGTTAATGATGGGCTTAATACAAATTGTTTCTCTGACTTCAACTAATAGAATAATAAGCATTTTCCTCCAAAGAACAAATTCCTTCTGTGGCCCTACCCACCATATTTGGACTTCTCTGGCACAGAGCAGTGTCCCCCACCCTTCCAGTGTACCTGTTTCTTCTAATTCATTTACCCTAAGCTGTAAGGCTATTGCCTTAAGTTACTAACTACAAGCCAAGTTCATATTTGCAATTACCTTTGAATTTAATTTTGTTAAATGTATGACATGTCTCTCTGTAAAGACCACTGGATATGAAGTGATGACTTAAAACTTAAGGGAAATGGAAAGATGATTGGGGTGGAGGGTGGTGAACGGAGGAAGGAAGAATGAGGATGGAAGAATAGAGGGTCTCCCTGGAGCCAGTCTTAGGTCTTTTTATCAACATTGATTCCTGTTGTCTTTGCAAGAGATTTTTTTATAGGATATTTAATAAATAGAATAACATCGATATAGTTTTAATCAGTTATTTTGTGATGAATGTCTATGATTTTTCTCATGTAATATCATATATACATAATAGCTGGTAATTAGAGGAATCATAGAATATTATATTTTTTACTTTTAATATCCTAGCTAGCTTGTTATGTTATTTATGCTCAAAGTATAGAACAGAACATATTGGACCTTAAACATGAGTATAAATGTGAAGTGTTGTCAAGTGTTGATTGTCTTGTGGACATGGGTAATGTCATGACGCATGCCAACTGTTTGGTGGTAAGTCCTGATGATGGTAAATGACGTCAATGACATCTGTTCTCACCCCTTTCCAGAAGCGGAGGAACTCTACCAGAAGAGGGTGCTGACAATTACAGGCATCTGTATCGCCCTGCTGGTGGTCGGCATCATGTGTGTGGTGGCCTACTGCAAAACCAAGTAAACCTTCCCCTTGACTCTGTCTACTCCCCTTGATGTAGAAGCATCTTAGGCAAGCAGAGCTTTGTAGTGCCAGATCCCATGCTCAAGGCTTGTGGGGAAAAGAAACGTAGGAACTTACATCCTTGTGTTCCTGATTGAGTAATATACTTTGTGTACCTTTGCCTGTTTGTGTGAAACTAATTTCTCAGTGACTATGGCTTTGTAAATGGATTAAACCACAAGCATAAATGCCAAAAGGTGTAACTAAGGGACCAAAAATCTTAAGAAATAAAAGAAGCACTTTATGGTATTCAAGATACAGAGTTTGTAGGAGATTTTTTTTTTTTTTGAGAGTTATATGATTATGTTTTAATTCTATTAGGTTTCCAACATAAATGCTCTATAAATATGCAGTGTATAAAGAAATTTTTATGTAAGGACAAGCAAGCCAAATTTATTTGGAAAAAAAGTTAACCTAACAGTCTTAAAGATATATGATTATCATGCTTGGCCTTCTACAGGCGTCCATGATAGCACACAGACTGGCTGACTGATGAGTTCCTCTCTCCATTTATAATTTATTAAATGCTGTAATACTCCTCAGCTAATAGAATGCCGTTTGGGTTTTGCCTGATGACATAATATCTTTGGGTCAAAACTATTACAGGAATGTCTTGATCTGAGTGTTGCACTAGAAAACAGAGGTAATATGCGATTTTTTTTGCCACAAAATATACAGCATAAATTATGTTTTCACAGTATCCCAAATAAATAAATAAATAAATAAATAAATAAAATGCTGTGAGGCCCTAGTGAAAGCAACAGGCTCTCATGAAGTTGGCATCATCATAAGTCTTATTAGACTCAAATTTTAATATTTACCACCTTTTTTTTTTAAAAAAAAAAAGCATTGCAAGTATAGAGTCTTGTTACAATCATGCCAAAATATAATGGCAAACTATACCCAAATTTCCACAGGTATTCATGGGATATGCACACACAGTAGCTGTATAAGATGTACAAATGAAAAGCTAACTTAATTTTCTTAAGCAATCTATAGGAAATTTTATAAACAAAATCAGCCTCATTAATCCCATAACACAAAGTACATAAGACCAATGGCTATTTGTATGACTTGGACAAAGACGGTTGAGAGGTTAGCCAAATAGTAATGCATTTGGGTGTTTTGTTTTGTTTTTCCTTTTTTGTTTTCCTTTAGTACAATTAGCTACGTTTCTGTGAGAATTCCATCTAACTATTAAAACCTGCTTTCTCGGGATGTGTGATACTGCTAATTCTGAGACAGAGTGTCATAGACTTCTCTTCACTCACGATCATCACTGCTTGATTAACTCAAGTTACTCATTAGTGTTAATAGAATAAAGATTTGGCTGTAAGGAAAAAAATGATGAGGAACGAACATATGCTCCTTTTTTCACTGCAGGAAACAGCGGCAGAAGCTTCATGATCGGCTTCGGCAGAGCCTTCGGTCAGAACGAAACAACATGGTGAACATAGCGAATGGGCCTCACCACCCAAACCCACCACCAGAGAACGTGCAGCTGGTGAATGTATGTTGACTGACCCACTGAGAAAAACATGTGAAAGCATGTGTTTGCTGTTCAGACACACTGACGTGGAGCTTTCCAATCTTAGGCTCCTTACTGGTTGCCACTTAGCACGGTGGCCTTCCAGAAACTCAAGGTTTGGTCAGGAGAAAACAGTGACAGCCATTTTACAATGGATCCAGTTATTATCACGGTTCCTTACACTGTGGCATTTAAGACATTGGGATGATGCTTGGCTTTGTCCTGCAGGAATGCCTAGAAAGACAAGAAAACAGCATAAATCATAAATAATAAAATCAGAATTGGAAGGAATATTTATTTTTAGTCATTTGGGAATGAAGGCTGCTCCAGTATCCCACTGACACAGAGCAAACCAAGCAAAGGGCTTTGAAAAAGTTTTATTAGGGTCCCTTCATGTGGCATGTGATTTTCTTATTCTGATTTCTATGAAACAGGAAAAGGTGGAAAACTCGGAGCAAAGCTAGGAGAATGTAGTACTTAAGTATTTCCCAGCTCCGTCTATGTGATGCTGTAGTCTCCACATGGAATGCACCCTCAGTCATTCATGGATTTTGTTTTTATTGTACCATGCAGGTAGCTTCTAAATTTGACTAGATTGCCTACTCTCTGAGACTGCTCATACCATCATTGAATTCTTTCTCATAATAAGAGATCAGGCTAGCCAGGCAGTGGTGGCGCTCGCCTTTAATCCCAGCACTTAGGAGGCAGAGGCAGGCGGCCTGGTCTACAGAGTGAGTTCCAGGACAGCCAGGGCTATACAAAGAAACCCTGTCTCAAAACACACACACACACACACACACAGAGAGAGCAGAGAGAGAGAGAGAGAGAGAGAGAGAGAGAGAGAGAGAGAGAGAGAGAGAGAGAGAGAGAGATCAGGCCCAGCGCTCTTCCCAGCGCTCGTAGTTCTGAAGTATTGATCTTCCTGTTCCAGCATGATCCTCATTTGTTCCATTGGAATGTGTAGTTTTCTCAGTAGACATAGTTTGAAATGTGTAATACCATTTTCTGTCCTGTAACAGAAAGTATACCTTGGATGGAAAAGATTGGTCATAGATTCACATCAGGGGCTGGTAGTTACTACTGTACTCTCAAGTCTCATAACACGGACTTTTGGGAGACTGATGGAGCCAAGGGGTAATAGGAAGCTATTGATTCCATCCCGATAATGGGGTTCATTAGAACGTTTTCCAAGGTCAATAAAAACATTCATTTCCAAAACAGCTATAATATTTAATATATATAATATGTATATGTGATATATAATGTGATATTATCATATACAGTATAATATGTAATAGTGACAGGACCATGACTGGATTGCAATTATAACACAAATAACTCATTTCAATGTTATTTCTTAATTTCATTTGGCCTAAAAATAATACTGACCTCACTAAAATAAGCACTCAGGAACTTCTTAATAATTATTAAATATTATTTTCATTAGACCCACTGGGTTCAAGGTGCTTCCAAAAGGCAAGGGCAGAATGGGCACCAAAGTGGCATCGATGCAGCAGTTGTCCCCAGAAAGATCCAGAAGGGGAAGTATTTCTATCAACAGAAAGAGCCATTCTGCAAAGCTCAAGTTGTATGTTTAGGGCCTTCATGGTGACCGGGTTCTTTACAGTCTACATCTCAGCAGACATTAAAGTACCCTATCCAACTTATTCTGTTTATTCTTTTTCTCATGGTTTAACTTATTTCACTCAGATTTTTAGAAATACAAAGGGCACCTGCAACAATTTAAAAGGAACTTTACAAACGTCAACATCTCACTGTTAGCAGGCAGTAAGTAGCTACTGTGTTATGCTGATAAAAGTAAAATTGACTCACTAAAGATAAAGCCCTGGGTATAGCATGGGCTTTGTTCAGACCTTAAACATATTTTAAGTCCTTGAAATAGCACTGAGCAAGTTAAAATCTTCAGCAATATCCATAAGGCCAGCACAGGCATTATGAAATTAAAAAAAAAAAAAAAAAAAAAAACAAAAAAACAAAAAAAAAAAACTTAAAATACCAAAGTTCACATTTTTCTAGTGACATGAAATTTTAAATAAATCAGGCTATAGGAACCCCTCAGATATCAAGTTAGTTTTCTTGACCTGAAGGAATGCAGACAAAAATAATACTGGACAGGATGTTTGGGGCATTTCTATTTATCAGTTGGAACTCAGAGAAATGAAGTTGAGATTTTAGGACCTGTCTTGTGCAAACATTCAGAAAGGAATTTGTTCACGCCATGTATCTAACCTCAAAGCCAGAGTGGCCAGCTGCCAGAGATAACCTGAGCATATGTATGAGAACTAATTAGCGTATTCGTGTTTTGACTTACATGAACTTTCACGGTTCTGTCTCTTTGTTTACCCAGCAATATGTATCGAAAAACGTCATCTCCAGTGAGCATATTGTCGAGAGAGAAGTGGAGACCTCCTTTTCTACCAGTCGCTACACTTCTACAGCCCATCACTCCACGACTGTCACCCAGACGCCTAGTCACAGGTATGAGGGGATGGAAAAAAAAAAAATCTCAGAAGAAAAAAAAAATGTCCTAAGCAGAATTTTGTTAATTGCCCTTTACGAGCTATTCCTAATAAAAAAGCAAAGGAGACGATTAAAAGCAGTAAAATGGACCATGAATGTTAATAGATTTTTGATATAAACTGCCCTTACCTTGTAAGCCTAAGCCTAGTGTTTCCATTACAAACACTAAAAACCTTGCTGTTCCTCAGTCTAGAGGTTGCCTTGATTTGTGCCCAGCTACTTACTGAATTGCTATGCACTACAGGAAAAAAAAAATCTGTCTAGATTCTGTGTGATACTTAGAAGTTTGTTTCTAAAGCTTAGACTGCCCGGGGAAGTGGCCTCTGGAAATACACATAGCTGAGCACTCTCTTCTTAGATACCCTAGCTGTGATGTCATGCTGGCTATGCAGACTCTAGCAAGCACAGCAGCAGACTTCCAGACATAATGCACACAGCAATGACTTTGTATAACCCAAGCCACTCAAGCACCGTGAAACTGTACTAACATTACATCGTGTCATTTGATAAATATTTATGGAATGAATGAACAAATTAATAAACTACGCGTTCACAAGTCCAATCTGAATCAAGGATTCTCTTTACAGCAAAGATCTTTGTATCATTTCTGGGCTACGGATGCATCAGTCACTTGAAATATTTGCTAGAATTACTTTTGTTCTTTGCCATTTTCCTCATTTAATTAAGCCAATCTGTCTCACTGCCTCTTACATTTCTTCTCTACCCAGCTGGAGTAATGGGCACACAGAAAGCATCATTTCAGAAAGCCACTCTGTAATCATGATGTCATCAGTAGAGAACAGCAGGCATAGCAGTCCAGCTGGGGGCCCACGAGGACGTCTTCACGGCCTGGGAGGCCCTCGAGAATGTAACAGCTTCCTCAGGCATGCCAGAGAAACCCCTGACTCCTACAGAGACTCTCCTCATAGTGAAAGGTAAAACCGAAGGGCAAAGCTATCCTGGAGGAGATCCTCATTCAGTGAGAGAATCCTATGAGCACCTGCCGTCTCTCCTAAGGAAATTCATCCTTATATAAGGGGCGTCATCAATTCCCTGATGCCTCTAGTTGATGAAGTCATCCTCTTATTTGGCTGAATACCTTCCTACCGAGTTTCTCCCACCATCCCAGTGGCTGACAGGCAACCAACTCCTAAAGAGCAGAAGTAATGTAATGTGGAAGGTACAGCCGCCTTGGAGTTCTCAGACCTGACCCTAGGTTCAGAATCATGGGGTCTTCCTTTCTTCAGGTGTGCCATTTTAAGGACCCTCATCTAATTCCAACTGGCCAGTTGTCCAGTCTCTACCTCGATGGTTGTTCTACCCTCGCCTTCTCATGCTCTAACTACTCTACCTCTAGCCTCAGTTAAATTAAGTCAGAGGCTATGACGTTGGTGATGGTCATGAGGGTATGCCTCCTTGTGTTCCGCCACATTGTATTCATTTATGAAATCCCTAGAAGTCCTGGGTAAAATAAATGTATTGTGTGATGAGCCTGGCAGCCTTCATAGGTGATTTTCAAAGCAGATATTGCCTCCGAGATTACCATCAATTCTAGGATGTTTGCATTTCCTTTTGGGGTAAGTCCAAATTTGGGCCGGAGAAGTGATGGCAGAGACAAACTAAAGGACAGAAGAGAGTAAACTGAAAAAAAGTACAAAGTAGGAATATTGAACTTGGACCGTCTCTTTATCCATTTTCACCTATGCTGAATGAAAGTTATGGTCAGCTGACCATTTAACCCATCTGTGAGCTGTTAACTATTGATTTTCCAATCCAGTTTGTTTATTTTCTTATTGTTATATCAGTTTAGCCTATTCCCATTGACTAAAGGGTCAATATAATGCCAAGTCCATATGTAGTTTTGCAGTTACCTGGATGGAGGTGATTTCAAAGAACTTCTCACGTATAGGCCTGAAAGTACAGCAAAGAATTCATGGGGCTTTCAGGTCAAAGAGCCCGCTGATCACCTTGTCCCCAAAGCAGTTTCAGAACAGTATAGAATTTATGAATTTAGCATACTCTTCATAAACACATCTGAGGAAGAGTATGGCCTAAAAATGGCTTAGAGCATTGACCTCGTGTAATTATATTTTTGTATACTGAAGTCTGTCCATTCCCCTTAAAACATGCAGAGAAGATTAGGGTGAAGTTTTTTCTTTTTTTTTTTTTTTTTTTTTTTTTATTACTGTGGCTTGGTTTTGAGGATTCTGTCTACTAAAGTAGGCATCCAGGCATCACCCAGATACTATCTAGAGTTACAAAACAGTTTTAAACTGCAAGATCTTGGGGAGAAAAATGATGAATCACTTGTATGTGTTGGTTGAACTGTGACTAGCATTTCTCAGAAGGTCTAATTTAGGTACCCTCAAAAGATGTCTGCAGACTTGAGCCCCAAATGTTTCAAATTCTGAGACACTTTTTCCAATTGTAAACATGGGTGGGTGTCACTTCCGTATCACCATGAATCATGGGAAAATGGGAGAATGAGTAGGCTTCCTTTTCCCATTAGTTCCAGTTCAGAGAGCAGTGTCCTGTGTCATCACAGGTCACATCAAATTAGACTGTGAATGTCAGTGTCAGGAAGAACCACGCAGTTGCTGTGCACTGTGAGTGTCATTATCAAAAGATGAAGAATATGACTCAGACTCAACCCAGAGGACATGTCTGCCTGTTCTTAGGGAAGTCACAGTGCTGCAAAACAGACACACAGTACCTGGACTGTAATGGTCGCATTATCCAACATAGCATGCATGAGATACCATGGTACACCAAACCCTTATGTATACACAGAAGCTTGTTAGGCACTTGTGAGGAACCTTGCAAGTATTTCCAGAAGGAAACCAAAAGCAGTGTTGGGATTTGGATGAGACATACATGGGAGACTGGAGACAGTGCTCACTGCGGTGGCACGAAACCAAACTATGGTTCCTCTCAGGCTTGCCTTTGGATGTATCACACTCGGAAATGGACAGTTGCAAATTGAATGTTATCTAGTAGTGTTTGGTGAAAATTTCAACTTAAAAGCACACAAATGTATTACACTGTAATCTTTAAGTTACTATGCTCTTTTTTTTTCATAAGACATAACCTTATAGCTGAGCTAAGGAGAAACAAGGCTTACAGATCCAAATGCATGCAGATCCAGCTGTCAGCAACTCATCTTAGATCCTCTTCCATTCCCCATTTGGGCTTCATTCTCTAAGACCCCTTGGCCTTTAGGAAGGTATAGTATTTAAGAATACTTCTTTCCCTTCTAAGTCCCCCAAGCCTTGGTCTTTATAAGCTGAGATGTTCCTGGGAGCCCCCTTGTCTTGTCTCACATACTTTTATTTAAATTCATGACGAGACTGAAACTCCCAAAAGCTTTAATGAGCTAGATGATTTAGCCAATCTTTGCATGATTCTTATAAGGAAACTCTTGGCTCTATAAGGATAGGACCCAAGGGTGCTGAACTTCCTAGTATAAAACTTAAGTATTCAATGATGACTGTTCTCTGACTATATCTCGTGGTGAACTCGTCCCCTATCCCCTCCCTGTTCCATGCCCTCTTAATCCTCCACACTCATGCAGGGTATTCTGTGCTCACACAGGTATGTATCAGCCATGACCACCCCGGCTCGTATGTCACCTGTAGATTTCCACACGCCAAGCTCCCCTAAATCGCCCCCTTCGGAAATGTCTCCACCTGTGTCCAGCATGACGGTGTCCATGCCCTCTGTGGCAGTCAGCCCCTTCGTGGAAGAAGAGAGGCCTCTGCTTCTTGTGACACCACCAAGGCTACGGGAGAAGAAGTATGACCATCACCCGCAGCAACTCAACTCCTTTCATCACAACCCTGCACATCAGAGTACCAGCCTCCCCCCTAGTCCATTGAGGATAGTGGAGGATGAGGAGTATGAAACGACCCAGGAGTATGAGCCAGTTCAAGAGCCTATTAAGAAAGTCACCAATAGCCGGCGGGCCAAAAGAACCAAGCCCAATGGCCACATTGCCAATAGGTTGGAAATGGACAGAAACCCAAGTTCTGTGAGCAGTAACTCAGAAAGTGAGACAGAAGATGAAAGAGTAGGTGAAGATACACCATTCCTGGGCATACAGAACCCCCTGGCAGCCAGCCTTGAGGCGGCCCCTGCCTTCCGTCTGGCTGAGAGCAGGACTAACCCAGCAGGCCGCTTCTCCACACAGGAAGAATTACAGGCCAGGCTGTCTAGTGTAATCGCTAACCAAGACCCTATTGCTGTATAAAACCTAAATAAACACATAGATTCACCTGTAAAACTTTATTTTATATAATAAAGTATTTCACCTTAAATTAAACAATTTATTTTATTTTAGCAGTTCTGCAAATAGAAAACAGGAAGAAAAAAAACTTTTATAAATTAAATATATGTATGTAAAAATGTGTTATGTGCCATATGTAGCAATTTTTTACAGTATTTCAAAAAACGAGAAAGATATCAATGGTGCCTTTATGTTATGTTATGTCGAGAGCAAGTTTTATAAAGTTACGGTGATTGCTTTTTCACAGTATTTCAGCAAAACCTCCCATATATTCAGTTTTTGCTGGCTTTTTGTGCATTGCATTATGATGTTGACTGGATGTATGGTTTGCAAGACTAGCAGCTATTCCTTCTCTTTGCTTCCAGCAGCACCCAACCAGTACTGTCTTGAAATGGCACATCCATCCAAATACCCTTCTACTTTGTATGAAGTTTTCTTTGCTTTCCCAATACGAAATGAGTTGTCTCCACTCTGTCAGCCAAAGGTTTGCTTCACTGGACTCTGAGATAATAGTAGACCCAACAGCATGCTACTATTACATATAGCAGGAAACTGCACCTAAGTAATGATAAATATTAGGAAGAAAGTAATACTGTGATTTAAAAAAAAAAACAAACTATATTATTAAATCAGAAGACAGCTTGCTCTTGCTAAAAGGAGCTACCATTGACTTTAATTTTAACTTTTTGGTTATTGTTCTTGACAAAGAGTAACAGCTTTGAGTACAGCTTAGAAAAAAAATGGGTTCTGGCTTGCTATCAGGATAAACCTATCAACTTAGAAAGAACTCAGTTTCACTTTCTGTCTTGGGAGAAATAATCCAGAAGGTCATCTGGTTGACCAACCAACCACAGCTGCTAAAGGTGCAATCCTTTCTGACATATTTTTTAACTGACTGGTTGTATCCTCTTCTTGGCTCCAGAAGAGGCACATTGTGTCGTGAAGCCCTCAGACCCTAGAGTACACTCAGCCATCTGCCCCAACAATATTATACAATGTGCCTGTGGTGCATAGCAGTGACTTGGCCATTGTAGGAAAATGTTCCACTGGTAGAGTATTTAGGAGTGAGTGTGTAGAAGTCACAAGGGGAGCGCAGCTGCACTACCCAGTTGACATCTTAACTTGGTTCGGTTGGCCACTCCTTTCTCCCTCATTATGTTTCTCTTGTGTTCAACATTGCCTTGATTAGATCATAACTATGCATGAATTTTTTTTTTTTTTGCCAGGAATGGCCAATGTGCATGTGATTTGTGATTAGCAGGAACTTTCCATAGTGGTGCCTCACTAGGGCATGTCAATAGCATTGGGAAGATTGCAGCTTTTCTTGCAGAAGTGACCCCCCGACTCATGGACTGATCTGTCTCCATAAATAGCCTGTATCTCCCATTTCTCTTCTCTAAGTAATTTTTCCCATACTGTCTCTAAAGCAGGACTAAGATTGGTTTAAACTTTGTGTGTTCTTTTGTGATTGGAAAGCCAATGGATGCTTATAGATATTAACATGAACAACTGCTAATCTGGGGACTGGGGAGAGTAGAAAAGTGGAGGGGCAGGGAATAACCTCTCATAACCTTTTGTATCCCCTGCCTGTTATCTGTCAATCAAAACCAGAGCTTCTTGAGTTTCTAAGTAGGCTCTTAGGAGTTCCATAGCAAAATGGAAAAGAGTTGGACAGAGGATTGGCAAAGTCAGTGGTAATCATTGATTCTTGGTCCCAGATGAACCAAATCTATTTTCTTTACTGATCTTCATTATAAGTCAAGGGACGTAATAACCCACAAGGAGGTCTGAGACAAACACTGCAGGCTGGCCACAAGTCCATGTGTTACATGTCTTCATGTTTCTAAGAGAAGCTTTACTGTGGGCCCTTGAAGTTACTCATAGTATTTGAAGTCTCTTGTTTCCTGTCATTGGCCACAGGACAGTTCTCTGTGCTCGAAGCGATTTTGAATTTTTAGAACACACAGAGGAATGGATGCTTGCTGGTGGAAGCCTAATGCTGTCTTCCCAGTGTTGCAGAGAGTGGTCAACACATCATAGGGAGGAAAGGCCAGCCAGCTTGAGGGTGTTCTCTCGGTTGCTTAATATTGCCTTTGAAGACCCTGACTCACCCTGTCATTTAATAAAGAAATTTCTTTATTGTTATCTTAAAACTCTAAAAGATTCCGTTTCAAATATGTTAGTCACCAGGGTATTAAGAAGTTCTCTTCTGAAAAACAAGACTCCTCTGATACAAACATTTTTTTAAAATGGAGCATTTTACTGGCATGAGAAGCTCTACAATTTTTTAAATTGTGACTATATATGATTTTTTTCCTTCTATGCTTTAATCTATGCTTGTCATGTTAGTTAAGAAAGCCTTTTCCCCAAGAGAAGAACACAGTTTTCCTTGAAGAGAACAGCCATGTGGCTGGTCAGGGCTACCTGTTGTAGCCTCTAGATTTATATGTCCAGGAATGTCTCTACAATGCTTCACTGCCAGGTCTCCCTCAAGCATTCTGTTTATGAATCCAGAGAGAACTGTAGCAGGGCAGAAGAATGCACACCTGTGCTCCTGGCATGTGTGAAGATGCCTTGCATTTTAAGGGAGTACAAATTACTAAGAATTTAATAACAACTCTGTTTCCTGGGTCTTAAATCAAAAACTACTGAGTTATATAGTGGGGTATAGTAGACACCAAACTCCTTTTGTACTTACTCAAGATTTGCTTTCTGTCCTGCTTTTCCCTCCGTTCATCCTCCTACCCTCAAGAGTGCCTGGTGGACAGCCTTCTGCTTACTACAAAATGGTCCTCCATGTAAGAGAGAATGTATCTCAAGCAGCAATATGCCATGTCTTTCTTGTATCTGTGTGACTGTCAATATGGGTGGAGTCTATCCAGGGTAACTTTCTCTTGTATCTATTCCTCTTTTGGCCTGAGGTTGAAGGTATATGGCCCCTATTAGTGAATAGGGAAGATCTGGCTTTTTCTTTTAGTCCTGGCTGCATTCCAGCAGCTGCAGAGATTTCTATCCACTAAGATCCATGAAACACTATGAAGAAATGCAGACAAAAGGAAATGGCCACACATCACAATTTCTATTATATATTCTTTTGTAAATACACATTGTATAGTACTTAGAAGTTTTGTGAAATCATTTGCTGTCTTTATGAGTTAATGTTAGTTCTCACTCTCTAAACTTACTGTATTACATTGTAAATAACATAATGTTCTTTATTATTTATATTTAAACATCTAACATAGAGAATTGTTTTCATCTAAGTTTAAGATAAATGTTTAAAATATATGTTTTTCTTTGCTTTAAAATTATGTACCTTTTTCTTTTTTTCCCATTTTTTTTTTAAAAATAATTTATTGTTCAGGAGAAAGAATATATATGTAATTGAAACTAATTGAAGAATGCACATTTGAAGGCCATGAGGTACTGATAAACTAAAGAATTTATTATCTCAAATACTAAGCAATAAGTAATTGTGGTTTATTTAAAGTATTGTTCATTTCCCAAGAAAGTCATACTGCAATAAAAATGCTACTCTGTGGAGACATGGGTGTGTTGCGCAGCAGACTAACATCCAGTCTGTTGGAGTACCACTTTTTGTCTTGCCATGAAAGTTACGCTATCTAGGACTGTGCTTCATGGACCCCATGATCATCTTGTCTCTGTTGCTTTTGCCATGTTACCTATCCTTGAATCACCTCCCTCCTGACTCTGTTTCCCACTTCACTCCTTGCTGTAGGAAACACAAAATCAAGCAATAGGATGCTCCATTCCACAGCCACCAGACTGCCATTCACAAAGACATCGAAGGGAAACATTGAATAATTTTCTGGATCCTGATTGTTGATCTATCTATTCTGCAGTGACATCAAGAAACTTACCCAGATTAATGGCAATGACTGTGCCAATCCTATGCAATCCTAAGAGGGTAAAAAAGGAAAAACGCTATCATGGTTCAAATGGTTCAATCTGTAGCCTCAAAGACATCTATGCTAAACTTTCCTATAATGTTTTTAAATTTACTTCGCATCATGCACACCATTTTATAAGAAGGCTAAGGAGCAGTGACTTTACTCTCCTCATTCTATTGAAAAAAAAATCAAAACGATGCCCAACGTACTGCTCAGGGAGGGGCCTATGCATGGAATATTCCTCACATTATAAGATTCATCGTAGTACGAAGGCAGTGCTTTTTTATTAAAATTAACCTTATGAAGCCATATTTTAACAAATAGATACTTTGCGTGTAATTTTTATATATTTCAACCATTCTCATTATCTTCAATAGATGACCAGCATTTAAAAGATGTGTAGTAAGTCAGCCTGCTTTGGAGTTTGAGCATAACCTGAGATTTCCCATCAAAGTTCATCTTTGATGTAGACAGGATTCCTGGCAACTTACAATAATGGCCGGAACAGCATTTTCAAGCAGTCTAGAAGTCCAGAAGATTTAATGTCCTGAAGCCCCATCATGAATGTACTTACCCACTAATCATTCAGCTAACACACCAAGCATCAGATCTGGAGGTGAGAAAATGTTAAGTTAGAATGTGGATCCTGTCTTCAGTTTATTCTGAAGATTTGCCAACCCCATGCCCAAACTAAAAGCTGTAAGTGACAAATATCAGTAACTTAAGAGAGACTCATCCACCCAAGTGGTCATGCCATGTCAGGCAGAAGAGCTGCAGAAAGGAAGAAAATGAAATGAAAAAAAGGTAGAGAAATGAAAACTGGCTTCTGCTCAAATAAAGAGTCTAGATAATTCCTATTGCTCTCGAGTTGTTTTGGACTCTTGAGTGATAAATCTAGGCCAGTTCTGCAAGCTAAGAAGGAAGACATCTACTTTTCCCAGCCAGTCTGCAGAAGTTTCTGTTCTCTGCTCCAATGATGAATCATCAAAGACCATAGTGTCAAGGATTTGGGGCTGCAATCTGAATACTTAAGATACTGGGGGGGAAATGGAGCATCAATTGATCTTAGTAGCATCATGTTGCATTCTCTCATTCTGGATACTCCTCAGAAAGATGACCCATTAAAAATAATTTGTTGTAGGGATGGAGAACTTTATACCTATGAAGAGAAAACCTTTCTGTTTGTTTAGGAAGCTGTTAGATCTGGCAGTACATATCTGTAGGCCTTACTCATACCCTCAAGCCTGCAACTGATGCACCTCTCTGGTTAGTTACTGCTATTTAACTACGGTTGAACTTACAAACATACCTGCTGGAGGAAAAGGATTTTATTGTTCTAAAATATCATGACCAACCTCTTTTTTTTTTTATAATAAAAATGAGAGAGAGAAAATGGAGTGGCAATTAGACACAAGGATCTTTCTCTAAACTTCCTCTTTCAAATGAACTTTCAGGAACAGACCTTTATGGAAGAAAAGATATCTCTTCCTACTATGTTCCAACAAGGCTAAGGAATTAACATCTTTAATGCCTTATTGTATACTCACATACAAAGAATCAAAGTACTAAGTATCAATATTTTTATACTGTTGCTTTATGACTTAAAATACCCTGTATCTTTTTTATTTGCTTTATGCTAGGAAAATAAAATGATAGAAATTTAGGCCCAGGGAAGTTAAACTTCATTCTCAGTGCAATGTATCTACTGAGTTTGTAGGTATGTTATAGATACCTAATTTCTCTCAGTCCCTCCTCGACAGTAGCCTGAGTATGGTGAGAATTTTCACGTCCAGCTCTCTTAACATAGTATGAGTTCGATCTAAATCAGTTTCTACTTTGGAGGAAGGAGCCTTCCAGCCTTTGGTTTACAGATAGTTTGGAACCTAGGTTGCCTAATGTAGGAACTCTGTCCATCTTCCCTAACCTCAGCTTTCTAAGGAAGTGCAAGTCCAGCCATGAGAGCGAATTCACAATTTTGGTGTGTAGGTGGCAAATTCTAGTCAAAGGAAGAGGGCTTCTGTGGTCAGAACAATGGCCCTACCACTGAAACTTTGTGAACTCCGGCAGTTTCCTTCTGCTGCCTACCTCCACTTTGAAGTTGTGGTTCAGTGAGGTTTGAACTGGAGCACATGTAAGGAAATCAGAAAGTGTCTAGAACATAGTGAGTATTCAGAAGACTTGCTCTGTTCTTCTTCCCGATCCTTTAAGTTCAGAGATCGACATTCCCCAGTTTCAAATAAGGTATGCTGCGCTGCATGATCTGAGCAGATAGACCATTTCACCCATCCCATATAAGTAAAAAAAAAAAAAAATGCTTTTTTAAATAGCAACAAGCATATATTGAGAGGCAACATCACCAAATAGCAATCAACATAGCAGTTTTAGAAACTAAGATGTCTGTGTATTTTATTAGTAGGTAACTTCTTGTATACCCATACCAATCCATGCCAAGTCAATAATTTTTAATAGCTTGTGATAATCTCTGAGTATAAATTCACAGACAAATGAATGAACCATGACTCATTATGTGGTCTTCATGATGCCACCTTCAAACTGTATTGTATACTTCTAGAGGAACAATTAAAAACTTCTCTTAACCCTGCAGAGTGATCTATATACACCCATTGGCCTTAATTTTGTCACATAAAGTTCACATATAGTCTATTTCTTTGAAAAGTATAATCCCAGCCAAGGCTTCCAGGGTGACAAAATGAGAGAAGTCAGTCAAATATCAGATTAATACCAAATGCACATATCTTTGTTGATGCCCATACTCACCCCAGTATCTACTCAATAATTCTTTTAAGTTTTGACTTACTCTTCGCTCCATACATAAAATGAGATACTTCTCTCATCTATGTGATGCATTAATAAGTTGTAGACTTCAGTTGTTTGAACTCAGTCTTTTAACATGGTCTTGCAAAACTGGTCCTTGATTCAGGCTTATGATATCTATCACCACACTTGCAAATAAGCATTGTTAATAGCAATGGGGTCTGACATAATTGTTCCTGTATAATCTTCCCTTTAAATGAAGCAATTATTTTTATTGCAAACAATTGTTAACTCTAGTTTATCACAGAAAAAAAAACAATGCAAAGGAATATTTTCTTTTTAAAAAAAAATGAAACTTAGGTAGACACTTTGTGCCTCTGATCATTACTATCAGGAAGTGAGCAGTCGTCATCACTGATTTCCCTTCTAAAGTGAGGGTCTGCTAAGCTTTCTAGATCTCTGCCAGGTCCCTGGAAATGTCTACTAGTATGGTTATCCAGACTCCTGTGGTTCCTTAGAGCAGAGCCTAAAGCGAGATTTTTATCCTTCTCTAGGAAGAGGCTTCACTGGGATATCCATTTGTAGCTAGTAAGGTATCCAAACCCTAACTAGTTCCTCAGCTTTCTCTGCCATGGGGAATGAGGAGGAGAGCACTGCACATGACAGCTCCAGTCTCCATTAACCACACCCTTCTGGTTATGAGCTGTTGTGCTGCACTTATCCAGGCAACCCTGCATAGTCACAGTTCCCCTCTCTACTCCTCCCAGCATCTCCCTTCACCGACTGCAGAATACAAACATGCTACTTATCTTGAGGGACCATTTGCAGATCGTACGCGTATATCAAATTTCCACACTGTTCCTCATCAAGATACGTAAATAGTCTGTGTCCATCAAAATCTCTAAAATCATAAAACTATACAACCTTCATACCTTGATTTAAAAAATAAAAGTAAAAAAAAAGGGAATTTAAAGAGGATCCAAGGTAATGTTCTTGAGCTAAGATGCCTTCCTTGGTAGGCTCTTGGGGAAGTTTTGGGCCTGGTAGAATTACGTCTTTTCCACTACTTGGCCGTAGACTTTTCTCACACATGAAAGGACAGTAGCTCCACCACACACTCATTTGGAGAGCAGTCTACATGGAGCTGGATGTGTAGCCAGGAATTAGGAGTAAGGTGATCACTTTCTTCCTCTGAAGATGTTGACAAGAACATGCTGGGTGTTGCTCAGGTTAAAACCACATCAGTTATCATCAAAGAAGCAACTACTGTTGGAAAATATCCCCACATCTTGTTAGGAGAGGTACCTGCCACCCACAGACTAAGCCACACTACAACACTTTTCTACATGTCTCCCTCCACATCAACTGGGTGACAGATGACCGTCAAATCATTTCATTGTCTCCATAACCTTGCTTCTTCCTTCATTTCTTGGTCTCATCCTCTGCTACAGGGCCACCAGCACCCTGACTGACCTGCTTCATCTGTTCCTCTGAGCCATCCTTCACATTCTGATGGTGAACCCTAACTCTCACATATTAGCAGGCTAGACTTCTGGATAAAACATGGCTCCCCATGTACTAAACTCCTCAGCCTGACCTAAGATGCCCTTCACAGTCTGATTCTATGAGATGGCTCCAGCTTGTCTGTCCGCATCATTGTCCATCCCAAGTCTTGTGATTTTCTGTTTTCTGAAGTACACCATGTCGATGTTATTGAATTCCCGTCATTGGCACACCAACTTCATATTATTACCATGTACCTCTTGTATTATTATTTGCATATTGTTTTCAATTGACTGCATTTTAACTAAAATAAAGTCATTTCAAATAAAACCTTGTATGGATGCCATGACTAGAAAACCCGCAATCAGTTGCCATAATTAAAATACATTGTAAAGATAAATATAATAAAAACAAAACATTATCAAGTTCTAGCAAGATGCTACGGTCTGTAAAAGTTTCAGAACAATTCTTGACAAAGAGGCAGACCAGCAAGCATTACAGAGAGGGAAAATGTATTCAGGAAGCTTGGGAAGATTTATCACTTGAGTTTATTAGGACTAAAGAGGATTGAGGAGGAAGTTCCTTCTGTAATTTACTAAATACTCTTTAGTGTTTGGCGCTAGATCAGTGTGCCTACATTTAGTCCTTCCTACATCTTAAGAAGCAAACAGATCTGTGCCCCTGTGTAGACTGTTCATTTTGCTCTAGTTGTCTTCTCCAGTAGTTTCTTGATAAGCATTTTTATCTTTTCTATGGGTAAATGAGTATCCTTTGGAAATCATCTTGTGGATTGGAAATTCTGTCCTTCCTGGGTATTTTTTTTTCTCCTACTGCCTCACATCTGTGCAGTCTTCAACAGTGTTTTCTATCTCCCTCACACTTGTAAACTATCTGGAATCCCCTCTGTAGAAGACTGCATCCATTGAGCACACGAACAGTTGTCTCAAGTGTGTATATTGACTGCCTAGCACAGTGCCTGGAGCATGGTACATACTGAACATCAAAAGAATACACCATCAGTGGCCAGAAACATAAGCTACACACAGAGATTTAAGACTATGTAAAGAATCCATACAATTTCAAAGCCAAAAACAAAAGAAGAGTAGTCGATGGGTTATTTTGTTTTAGGTGGGTAAATAGGATTAAGCTTCCTAAATTGTTGTCAAAAGAAGCAAACAAAACACTCCAAACCAAAAACATAGAATCAAGGTCTGAAGAATTGAGATCTCTGCTGCACACTAGATTTTATAGTGAATTCATAAGCATCGCATGTAATGTTTATACTTGGTCTGGCCTTGTCTCTACTGGCCCTTTAACTCTAACTTAACTTAAAACTATCCCTTCAACTCTCTTCACCCCTCTTCCCCTCCCACTTATTTTCTAAGACCTCAAAACAAAACTTAAGAGAACATGGTTCACTAGGTAGGTCTGGTAAATCAGATTCCTGCATTCACTATTGAATTTACACCAACCTAAAAGTTTTCCAACTTTTTGGATGCCTCCACAGAAAGCTTGCCTATTATATTCCCTCAAAGAGGTTTTCAAATACACTAGTTGATTAAAATATGAAGTCAACAAGCTACACAAGTAAATGGGCATTATAACCTAACACAGATTTTCAAGATCTGTGGCTAGAGATGTAGTCTGGGTGATTCTATTTCACAGGTAGACAGGATATAACTTCCACAAGGAAGTGGAAGAGATGCTGTTGTTATCATGCAAATCCTCTGTTTCCAGTAGTTTATTTAGTCTAGAAGTGTAGTTTCTTTATTGATTAAAAAAGTTATCTGTCAACTTGTCTACTTAAAAGTAAAACCTTGTGCTGTTCACCCAAGGGGTCAGGGGTGGGGGAATTCTAAGGATGCCCATAACTTCAGTAATCCAGAAGCTGAAGGGGTAAAATCACATCATTCTTTAAACGTTACCAGCTAATAAACCCAAATGACAGGGCCTGTGGCTGGCTGGAGTTCCATGCAACTTTAAACTTCAAAACAGGCCGTTCTATTTGAAATGATAGCACTTTTTTTTTTTTCAGTGTTTTCAGCTTTCTTCTTCTTCTTCTTCTTCTTCTTCTTCTTCTTCTTCTTCTTCTTCTTCTTCTTCTTCTTCTTCTTCTTTTACTGTCTTCTTATTGGATATTTTATTTACATTTCAGATGCCATCCCCTTTCCCCATTTCTCCTCCCTAGAAAACCCCTCTCCCATGCCCCCTTCTCCTCTTTGCTTTTATATAATTTTTTTTATATTAATCAAAGGCTGATAGCACTTTTTGAAAAGATCATTTTGTCACAACTTGTGGAGCTAATAACACCCGAAACCCCTACAAACTATGGCTATCAGATATGGCACCAGTCTCTATGCTGTTAATATAGTGATGCCAGGAGAGGTCAGCATCAGCAACCAGGAGGGAAAATACCACATGGCTCCTGATCTCAGATTTCCCACCAAAAAAATGCACCACACAGCCAAGCAAATTCTTGTAAATGTCTAAGCCTATGGAGCTAAACTCTCTATATTTCAAGACTGGGCAGTGGTTTGTTTTCTTTTAATCCAATGTCTGCCACTGCGATGTTGCATGGTGCATGCTTGTCATTGCTAAGCTTAGATGGTTGAGGCAGGAGGATTGCAAGATCTGGGCAAGCTTGAGCTACACTGAGAATGCCTGTCTTGCCCTCTCCCCACCACAATAAAACAATACCCAGACACCAGAAGCCAGAACAAATCTTGCATATGTTTGTAACACTCTTCTTTAAAGTCACAGCTTAAGACCACAAAACATTTTGCTTTTCACAATCACCAAGCCAATAAAATGTGGGCCCTGGGTAGAGAATCTGGCAGCTTTCTCAATGACATGGAAATCAAAAGTCCAGCCATTCTCACTCTTCTTGGGCAGGTTCCTTTGTCAACCTGGTACTCTGAGAGTTCATACTGTGGAACTTGCCCCACTGTTTGTCTATATTCAGCAAATGTAGAGACAGACAGTGAAAACAACAGGAGCTCAGAAACCATCAAGATCTAGGTTCGGATCTTCCCCTTCTCACATGGGAAATTTTGACCTAATCCTCCCAGTCAGCAGGAGAAATTAAGTGAGATAATTATTGCACCAAGCTTCAGCATGCTACCCTGCTATCTAGTAGTACTCAGTTACTGCATGTCTCATCCAGGCATGGCAATAATTCTAGCACAAGAGGAGATTGAGAATCCAAACAAGGGGATAAAGAGTTCAAAAATATCCTACACTACATCGTAAGACCATATTTTAAAAAGAACAGAATCAAAGTTTATACAGGCATGCCTTTATTTGTAATCAAATCTCCTGTGTCTCACAGAGGAAAATGAACAGATTATGTTTCTAACTTAGCAACCTGGCTTGGGTTGGTTGATCCCACCCTACCCTCAGCTGTCCTAAAGAGATCAGTAAAGGCTGCAGCAGCTTCAGGGAGCAGAATTTCAGCCTTTGTCTCAGATTGACACTCCAAAACCCCTCCTACCCACCCATACCCACTTTTCTCAGTTAGCTACACCAAAGCATCAGAGACCCAACTTACTGAGAACTACACTGGCCCAGGGGAGCAGGTGCTTCTTTTTCCCCCAAGGAAAAAACAACAATTTTACAAATTCAGAAACAAAAATTTTTGACTCGCTCCATCCAATGATGAGAGCTAATTTAGATTTCGAAGCCATTCATTATGCATTATAAACAAGCACAATTTCCATTTTAGAATTTGGTTTGCCTGCAGGGCTGCAATCCCCATTTTGAGAAAATTGGTGCTCAGCAAACAATGAGGGATTTTGCAGATTATAGAGGTTATGGCACAGTGTTCTCTTGCCTTATGACTTAATTTAATTAGATGTGCTACGGTAATAACCAGGCTATAGAATGGGATCCCATTTGACCCAGGTAAGCCTAGTGCAAATATGAGGTGCAACTGATCAGCCTATGGAAAAGGCAGTGAATCATACTTATTTTTAAGGGGACTGACTGGGTGAGGTGACTGAGAAGCATTCTGGGAATTCTAAACCTCCAGGTGCTTTCCAAAATATGCATACCGAGAGGAAATCAGCAAAACTACTGTCTGCATTTGAAATTATTCTGTGGCCACTAAACTTTGAAGATACTGATGGAAACAGTTAATATAGCTGTCTGGACTTTGATCATCAGCATATCTGCTTTCTCCCCAATTCCCCACCTCCCGTGACGCCAGGTTGTTCGGCAGTAGAACGTTCTCCAGGATGATATCTGAGCACAGGAATCAGGATATCAAGATATTTTTCCTTTTCGGACTGACACCCAGGTAGGTAAATCTTCTGAAAGATTTCAGAGGTGCAAAAACTACAAAATATATTATTCCTTTTTTGGATGTCTTTGTTATGGTTTCTGTTGCTGTGATGAAACGCCATGACCAACAACAGGTTGTAGAGGAAAGGGTGTGTTTGGCTTACACTTTCACATTGTAGTCCATCATTGGAGGAAGTCGGGACACAGGGCAAACAGGGCAGGAGGGCAGAAGCCATGGAAGCTTGCTGCTTACTTGCTTGCAACCTGATCTTGTTGAGGAATTTTCTCAATTGAGGCTCCCTTTTCTCAGATGACTCTAGTTCTATGGTTCTCAACCTTCCTAATGTGTGACTGTGTTGTAGAAAATATTTAATCTCAATCTAATTTCTACTCTGCCTTTGATCATTCAGTTCCCAGATAAAAGTTTTTCAAATTTTATACTTACGATAAGCTTTTAACACACTAGAGCTGGGCAGATATCTACCCTCTGTGCTATCATATCTACCTCTCTATCAATAACACTGAGATAGGACTTTTCATGTTCCACATGGACCCTCTTACTCTGACTGGCCAATCCACATGACCAGTGCTTATGATCACTTACGGCATCTTCCTCTCTCCACCTCTTCTCCTTTTGGTCTCTTCTCTGACCCCAAGCTCAGCCTACCTCTCTCTCTTGTCCAGCTATAGGCTGAAGCAAGGTCACATAGCATTACTTTGGGTGTGTGTAGATTCTCTCATCCCTGGGGGGTGGGGTGGGGGGCCGAGACCTAGGAGCCTGGCCTAGGGGGCTAGTATTTAGCATTATAATACATAGCAAAAGAACAAACCTCAACATAACTGAGCCTGTAATACAGTTTCTCATGTTGTGATGTCCCCCAACCATAAAATTATTTCATTGCTACTTCATAACTGTAGTTTTGTTACTGTCATGAATCATAATGAACCTGATATGCAAATGCTGTGAAAGAGGTTTTTTTGTTTGTTTGACCCCCAAAGAAGTCATGACTTGCTGGTTAAGAACCATGGCTCTAGGCTGTCTTAAGTTGATGTAAAACTAGCCAACAGAGGGAGACAGAAAAGTTTCCAGATTTGGCTTTTAGAACATGACAGAACTAGTGTTCTGAAGCCTTGGGATGTTTGGCATCTCTGCTCAGGCTTGTAGAATGGCATCCTTGTGGGAACAGAGCTATTCTCCTGTTCTACTTCACTTGATGCCTTCAGAAGGTGGAGCATTGAGTGGGGGCATGGGATAAAAATTTCAATCATAAGATAGAAACAAAGGGAGATTTAGACAAGTAATAAATGGGTTCTCAAGCAACTAGTGTAACCAGTCTTCCATCTGTCAATAGTGGTACAATCTGAAGACAGCACTGGGGATTACCCAGGAGACAACGCTCAGTGACACATGGTTCAGTTGGTTACTAAGACCATCTGCCACCTGCCAGGCTATAAAGTGAGCACTGGCTATACTCTGAATCCATACGTAGCCACAAACACATGCTAATAGCCCCTTCAATGTCTGATACTTAATTGTGTCAGTGTCCTTCATCCCTTCTAAAACCGATCCTTATTCATTACATGACAAGCATGCCATCATTCAACAAACATACATTGAGTGTATGTAATACACTAGAAGCCCCTAGTACAAAGAGAAAAGTGCATCTCTCTAGAGAGAGAAGGGGGGAGGGAAGGGGATGGAGGGGGAGGGAGGGGGAGGGAAGGGGAGGGATAGGGAGAACGCATAGGTCAATGTTGTAGGACAATAAAGAAGAGCTGGTGACTAGGAAAGAAGGGGTATAGGTGGAGAAGATAGTCTTGATGACTAAGGTGACATGTAATGTAAAGGCATGATGTCATTAGCTTGGCTTTGGAAGAATCCCAATACCTGTCCTAAAATACATGACAAGAAACTGTGCATTTGTTGATGTCCAAGAGGAAGAAAAAGAAACAATGCAACACTCATATTAAATGATCAGAGCCTGATGGGAACTGGTGATTTACTGCTGTGCTGTTCTGTGCTGGCATTTGTGTTGGTACCCTGCTTCATCTTCACAGCAATATTATGGGACAAACATCAGTTGTACTATGGATGAGCACTGAGCCTTAATTGTGCTAAGCATCTCTGGCTGGATGTCGGTGAGCCTACAAATACTAGACCTGGAAATCAAACAAGATTTGCTTAAAGCCAGAGCAGTAAAGTTCTCTCAACCTGCTGGTCTTAAAGAAATGCTTGCTGCGTATGACTGGTGCTTGAAAGTCATCTAAGGAGATTACCTCTTTAAATGAGACTCATTTCCCTCCACGATAATAAAGTCTTCCACTTGGTTTTAAGATGCACAAACACTTCAGACTGAAAGCAGCCTATCATCCTCTGTCAAATTGCTTTTTATAGAAGTGATATTTGATGAAGCCAGGCATGATGCTCACATCCTATACCATATCTTAATCCATCTATTTATTTATCACACAGTCATCTATCACCAAGTGATAGCATCCTACCAACACCATACGAGATCCTCTTTTAGGCCCTTAAGCTATGGAACCCATTCTTATGGTAGAAGTCACATGTACTTTGCAAAAGAATTTCAGATGTGCTTATGCCTAAAGCTCTGTTAAACACATGGAACTGAGAAAATTTACCAGGACAGCCTTTTTCCAAAACTATGCCGCACTAAAATATGCCTAAATAAACTGCCTGGTGTCAGACCCTACAAGTTTAAACCAACCCTGGCTATGAGTTGTATTGAACTGGACTTCCTTCTTGCCTCATGGAGATTGTTCCTCTGCCAGCCCTGGTTTTTGGAGGGACTCCTGTTCTCCCTTCCATGTTGGCATGTCTACTGATGTTGCCATAGATGGAGCCATTTTTAGCAGACTTCCTGGAAATCTGGTTCTCATGATCTTCCCACTCCTTCTTTCATAGTGGTTTTTGATCCATACAAGGAGGAGCTGTGATGTAGATAAATCCTTTGAGGCTGGGCTTCCCACAATCGGTTGATATTTGCTTTGTGTCCAGATATGTGCTTCCATGATGATCTCCATCTGCCATAAGATGAAATGTCTGATGAGGATTGATGGCTACACTTATCTGTGAGTATAAGGATAAGACTATAGAATGCAGTATGGAATTATGCGAGTCTAGCAGAGGGACATGGGAGAGGATGCAGGGAAGATACCTGGGAGGGGCTTGAAAGAGGAAAAGAAAGGACACAAATGATGTAATTCCATTTTAATTAAAAATGTACGGGCTAGAGAGATGGCTCAGAAGTTAAGAGCATTGGCTGCTCTTCCTAAGGTCCTGAGTTCAATTCCCAGCAATCACCTGGTGGCTCACAACCATCTGTAATGATATCTGATGCTCTCTTCCGGCTTGCAGGTATACAAGCAGGCAGAATGCTATATACATAATAAATAATCTTTTAAAAAATCTATTGAAAAGTAAAAGAGAGCTCCTACCTAAATAAGTGTAGGACAAAGGCTGTCTGGGGACTAACATCACATGGTCATGTCCACACATATCAAAATATACCTGAATTATACACACATACACACACACACACACACACACACACACACACACACACACACAAGAAATAGGCTCCAAAGTTTAAATATAAAAGGTACTATGGTATTTTTTTATATGTATCAAATTTTGACTTTTATTTCTTTGGTTTTAAAATTATCTACCGCCACACACAGCACATCTTACTGTATGGCCATAAGCCCACTATTTCAGAAACAGACACAATTTGTGTCTCTCCAAAATCATCAGAATGTATTTAACAACAATAAATCCACAAGCTACACCAGATTTACTAGCAATGATTTGCCAGGGAGCCTCCCTTTTGTTGATAATCCTAGAAGAGACAAACCACAAGTTCTTTTATTCCAGTTTTAATTATGGACATTAACTCTCAGATCACACACTACACATGGTAAATATACCTCTATATGTGTATATAGAAGTTTCAACATGACAACAAAGTTGATTAAAGAAGCAAAGACTCCTAAGATAAGGCCTTCTCTGTCCTTCCAAAGAAGCCTGAAAAATCATAGCTGGACAATGATTGAAGTGTAAAGGAGTCTATGGGGATGAGATAAGAGACCAGCTGGATGTCTCAGGGGAGGTTCTGTGACTGCTGCTGCAGAGTCTGGCTGCAGGGTCAGAGTTGAGTGCAGCTTGCAGAGGTGAAAGTCAGGCCTGGTCCAAGCTGATGAATCAGCAGATGGATAGGTGGCATGTCCAGATGGGTGAGCAGGAGGACAGGAAGACAGTAATTCGAGTAGCCCACATCAGCAGAGGGGACAAAGCCAAGCTGAAACCCATGAGACAAGTCAAGAGTTTTCTGTCTATTGGGCCTTGACACACAAAGTGTATGTTGAGATGAAAGTCGGGTGGTGGTCATGCCAGTGCTAAGTGTCCATCTCTTATGTGATTCTGGTGTAAGCATTATACCTTTTCCTTGGTCTGTTGTAGCCAATAAGTTTTGTCCCAGGCTTGAGTTGCCTGATATGATTTTAATATACCCATGTACCTCTACCTTCCAAATTTATCCTAATAAATTTGTAGATTAGTACCCTTTCTATTTCCAGGAATCAGTTAACAGTCTGTGCCTTATGCATAGTGCCAGACAGATCATGCTATTTTTATGTCGACCCACATACACAGAATCAAAGTGCATTCAAAAACTGCATATAAATTGGAGTCTTTTGGGGCAAGGCAAAGTTTAAACAACAACAACAAGCCTAAGGAAACACTCTTTTATATAGGGTCTCGGTGTGCTTTCTACTAGCTGTGAATAAAGACCATACCTAAAATCAACCTGGGGAGGAAAGAGTTTATTTTCCCTTACATCTTACAATCCTTTATGGAGGGAAGTCAGCATAGGACTCTGAAAGCAGCAACTGAAGAGAAGCCATGGAAGAATTCTCCTTATTGGCTTGCTCCCCATAATTCCCTCAGTCTGCATTCTCATGCAACTCAGAACCACCTGCCCAACAGTGACATCACCCACAGTGGGCTGAGCCCCTCCATATCAAGAATTACTCAAGAAAATGTCCCACAGGCTTTCCCATAAGCCAATATGGTGGACGCATTTTCTCAGTTGAGGCTCCTTTTCTCAGATATGTCTAGGTTTGTGTCAATTTGACAATAAACAGTCAGCAGTTACCATACGGAGCACCTCAGGACAGGATGCACCCGATCTCAATATTATGCTTCAATTTATGGCTGACATTCAGGGCTTTGAGAAATAGAAGTTAGGATTTATGCTGCAATCATCTTTGACTTTTACTTTTAGCAGTACCTGGAACTTTGGGTGTTCTTAATAAATAGTGTACCACTGTAGGTTTCTGGAGCTAAGCCTCCAGAAAAAAAAAAAAATTAATTTGTCCAGGATTTTTCTATTGAGGTTTGGTTCCGCTGATTATTGTAATGCTAAGTGCGGGGCCCCTAAGACCTGGAGTCTGCATATTGACCTGTGACCATGCCCCCAAGTTATATCTGATTGGTAAATAAAAATGCCAACAGCCAATAGCTGGGCAGAAGAGACATAGGTGGGGCTTAGGTTTCCTGGGCCTGGAGTCTGAGGAGAAGATGGGTAAGGTGAGCCATAAAAAATGTGGTCTTGAGGGCTGGCCAATTGGAATTAGAAGCAGCCCAGATGAAACATAGTACGCGCTAGTCGACCGCATTAGAAGTCCGACCTCAGCTCAGCACAGACCACTCCAGACCACATGGTTCTAAGGGGGGGGCGGGGAGGGGTTATTCAGGAGATAGGGCAAAAGTGGGGGGAAGAAGATGGAAGAAGAGAAATAGAGGCCGGCCATGACCACGTGGAGAGAGAGGAAGAGAAGGGGGGAGGGGACAGAGAAGCTAGAGGCAAGAGAGTAAGAGGGTAAGAGAGAGAGGAGGGGGCAAGCAGCCCCTTTTATAGTGGGCCAGGCCTACCTGGCTGTTGCCAGGTAACTGTGGGGAGGAGCATACCTGGCTGGCTGTTGCCAGGTAACTGGGGGGGGGGGAGTGTGGGGGGTGGTGGAGTTTAGACAGAATTCTAACAGTAAGTAATAACTGGGGATTGTCTTACGGATGATTTTTATCCGGAAACTAAATGGTTAAAGGTCGGGCCCTAGGTTAGGATTAAAAATTTCTGCAACATTTTTCCCTATGCTGGTTTTACCCAAGATGAATGGCAAAAGATGTCCTTACAGGAAGTGGGGTAGATGGCTCTCTAAATGAAGATAAATGATAATATTACAATATCGTTTTTTTAGTATGTATCTAATATGTCATCGGATCTCACTAATGAAAAGTAGACAGAATTACCTTTGGTCTTTTCAATTAGTGTAATGGGGAATCTGAATTTAGCAATAAGAAAGATTCAGACATGCCCAGACATGTTTATGGAATTGGTGGGAGCAGCTGCCAGAAGCCTGTTTGCATATGGAATGAGGGTCCTCTGGGGATTTTTCTCATTCTGAAGGAAGAAGTTGCCTGGCAACATGAGTGTGACCTATGGGGAGGTCCTTACCCAACTGAGGAGCAAGGGAGTCTGAGTCCAGTGAGGCCCTTGTCATTTAGATCCATCTCCCAGCTGGATAGCATGAATATATGCCTGCGTGCTTCACAGAGTGAGAGTATAATGTGGAAGTTGTCTTTTTGACAACCTAGAAATGTCAGGTTATTTCTTCTGGTTCTATTTAATAGACTGAAACCTAAAAATGAGGAAACTCTCCATTCTTTTACCACAAAGGATTTTTTTTTTTTTTACTTTGAATATGGTAACGTTACCAAAGCATTCATGGAATAATAGCAGAAGTCCCAGGAGGAAAGGCCTTGAAGGCCATGGAAGCATTAAGAATTGATGTAGTAGCGTCCATATGGTATTTCCTTTTCTATAGTAGTAGGTGTTGGTATCAGGCTCCGAACCCAGTGACGTCACTTTTAGGCGACTCCCACATTGTTGCCGAGGCAACAGGCGCACGCTCCCAGAATCCACCTGGCTACCTCACCTTTACCTGGGAGATACTACATCACCTCCCATATAAAACAGGCAGGACCCCCGACTCGCACTCTCTTTAACTTCTTATCTCTCCCACCTACCTCTCCCCACCTTTGCCCCATCTTCTGAATAACCCCCCCTTTGGAACCGCGTGGTCTGAAGTGGTCTATTCTGCGCGCGGCTGGATTTTCTTTCATCTTTCTTTCAGTAGGTCTCTTGGTACTGCCATTGTTACAGTCCTACCTAAGCACTATGAAAACCAGTTTGTATCCTGCAAAATGAGATCAGATCTACATCAGAAGGTATGGAGCCCAGTGTATGAAGCCAAAGAATAGGAAGCAAGAAGCATACATGAGCTTTCCTATGATGGGAAATATTGAGAATAATTCATATAATGTCAGAATCTCCAAGTTCTGACATCAATATTCTCCCTAGAAAGTTGAGTTACACTTTCAGATGAACATTTTTAAGTTTCTTTTAAAGGACAGAGGTCCTCCTTAGAGGCTATAGGACAGTTTGGTGGTTAGCTATTTGTGGAAATTCCTGATATGCCCCCTAAATAACCTATGCTCTCATCTCTTCAATATCTCTGTTAGTCATATAATGTGGATAACAGGAATGGTGGAATCTTTTCCATAGAAGTACAATGTTCATAGGAGACACATTAACTTTGTTGACATATGTAGAATCTTAGAAGATGCTCAATGCTATCTCTACACAGAAGTCTTTTTTTCCTGGTGTGATATTGATAGAGATGTCTTGTGAACATCGTTATTCCTGGGAGGTTTACACATGGCACTCAGAGGGAAAGAAGAAGAAACAGAAAATACTCAACACAAATGTTTCACTATGACCTTGCCATCTGCAAGATATTTACACACTCTATATTTTCTTAGATAGTCCTCAAGTAAAATTATTGTATTCTTAAAATTTTGATATGCCATTATGATGTGTTAATTTGTTCAGCTTTGTTTGGATTTGGTATCTGTTTGGGGTTTATAGATGCACTGTCACTTGAGGCAACCTAGTCGATATTTCTCAATCTCAATGTCCTCATTGCTACAACACAGGAACTAATATCTCTATCATATAGCTCTTGTGGAGATTAAATAAGATTCAGCCCCAACATATAACAGATATTCAGCAAGTTCACAAATTTGACAATAAATAAATAAATAAATAAATAAATAAGCCCCCCAATTCCCCCTGCCTCTTCAACAATGTTTGATCTCACTGGGTGATAAAGCTGGACACGGTACATATATATCCTCGGCATTCCATATTCACAAGTGCCCAATAACCCATGCTCATAACAACAGAGTGTTTCCTGTAAGCCAGGATCTCTGCAAAGTCCTTCATATGAATTATCCCAGATATACAAGACTGTGTTGGCCTGTGTCCTTAGATGGATGGTTATTAGAAATTCTGATTTACTCATCAATTTGGCTGCCGAGGAATTCTGGGAAAGTATCATGTACATATTTATAGATCTACAACTCACTCTACTCCAACTTCAGCCTTCCTGTTTCTTTTGGACTGGATAGAAAGCACTCTCCTAAAAAGTAGCTAATGTATTCAGAAAGCTTGGTACCTAGCAAGTGGCTATATTTTGATTGCTTTGGGAAATATTAGGAGATGGGCTTAGCTAGAAGATGTAAGTCACTAAAGGAAGTCCTTGTGAATTCTATTTCATTCCTATTTCCTCCTTGTTTCTTGTCTACTATGAAGTAAAGAGCCTCTTGTTCCACCCACTTTTACCACGATGTCAGCCTTGCCTCACATCCAATAGATTGAAACCCCACAAACCAGGAGCCAAAAGAAAGAATTCATCCTTATAGTTGACTTCTCAAGCTAAAGCAGTTGCCTCATTGGTGTCCTTTTATTTTTAAGCTCCTGATAAATGTTACTTTCATTTAATCACCATCCTTGTAGAGGGGTTCATGTTCTTGCTGCAATCTACTGGGGTCTGAGACTTGACATGAGTGCCACCATTCCTGCTGAGGAGTCCATGTTGTTATTGAGCTAGGAATTGGCACTCGAAACCCATCTCTCTTGCCTCCACAATATAGCTCAACATTGTCACTGACACACCATACTAATCTCACTGTCACTGCAAAATCAATTTCTTAGGTTTACCATAATCCTAGTCTTGTATGGGTCTATAAACTAGGCACCATATAACAGCTTTTCCCTCTATAAAAAGCAGGAGAGGCTTTGGTCAATCTGACTTACTTGAGCAAGTAGAACAAGTACTTAGAGCAAGTAGAGCATGTAAGAAGGAGGGTACCAGGTTCTACATTTCCAGAACACAGATGTGGTTGGACTTGTACCTAACTGGAATCCTTAGGAATAAAGCAACTGGGTGACCAAAGTCTGTGTTGGTGAGCCTGAGGAGGGCTTTATGGCCAGACCAGCTATCCACCTCAGGAGAAAAAGCAACTTCTAATCAGGAGATGAGGGTAATTCCCACTACATGCCCTTCTGTGGACAAAGGCCTCTCAAAATGGGAGCCATGTCCCTAAATCTGTGGCCAAGGTTGCTGGCAGTTTTGAACTTCTGTAATATGACACTCAGAGAGACCAAGCCTGACAATGAACTTTAAAGCAAACCACCAAGGGTTATCTCCATCCTCCCATTACTTGTTTTGGCTTTGGACTTTGCATCATTGTTCTGCCGGTCAGTCCTCTTTATAAATGTTTTGCTACATATGAACAGCATCAACACTAACTTTTGAGTGTTCTGTAGATTTGCAGACTTATTTGAGACATGTGACTGCACCTGAAGAAACACGCATGGGAAAGTCACTCACAAAGGGTACAAATGCCTTAGGTTGCTGTGGGATTGCTTGGGGGTGCTGTGGTGGAGTAAGGCACATGTGATATTCACAAAGGAATTTGTACTAGCCTGTGTTTGTAAACGCTAAAGACAATACATAAAGTATAAACAGACACACCTAGAGGCTATGTGGTGGTTGGTTGGGAATCCCAGTGCTAGGACTGGGTTACCTCCCTAGGAATTGTTAACCACAGAAATGCTAGAGGCCCCTCAAGCAATAAAGAATATTGCCTCAGATGTTGGAACTATAGAGAACTGAATGATGAGACTCTATTCAGAAGATGTGTGTTTTGGCTGCCCAACCTTGAGAAATAAAACTGGGTCTGAAATTTGTCCCTGTGCCCAACCTTGGGTAATAATGCTGGGTCTGAAATTTGTTCCTGTGTGCTAGCTCCTATAGTGTCAGAAGTTGGTATTAATGATTTAGGGGAGAATTAAGCCTGGCATTCCTAGTCAGCTGTGGATCCTGAATGCTTCCCCATGAAAGTATAAGGAAAATTGTGCCAGCTACACAATTGTAGTGTGAGCGGTTCTGAGTAGCACGAATTTTCTCTTTGGTCTTAAGGCCCCCTAAGGGAGAAATTCATTCCTTGTATGAGGAACTAAATAAAAACCTGTGACCAGAGAAGTCATGGGCTTTGGTGAAATGAAAAAAAAGAATAAAACCTGCTAAAACTGCTACTGATTGTTAAATGATATATCTTTTAAAGTCCTTCCCCACACTTGTGATTTGTGTTTGTAACCATTAACACTGAAGTCCATGGCTGGATATTTTCTGGATAATGTCAGCATTTCCAATTTTTTTTTTTTTTTTTTTTTTTTTTTTTTTTTTTGTCTCCTTTACCTCACTTGTGTCTTCTACTAGGAAAAACACACCCCAAGATTTGCCACCAGCTGAATTTTGGAGATGAGACACAACAAAAGGGCAGGAGGGTTTGCTACTTCCCTGCAGCTGGATGAAAACAGACATCTAGGTCAAGCCCACCCCTCCAACCAAGGCTCAAGAACTTATGCAAAAGAGGCAGGCAGAAGGAATGTAAAAGCCAGAGGAAGGAGTCTGTCTGGGACTAACTTCTGAACCTGAAAAAACAAACAAACAAACAAACAAACAAACAAACAAAAAACCATCCAAATTCACTATTCACTATCTGGAGGGTATAGGTATGCCTCCTTGCAAAAGATCATCTCATCCAGACTTGGCCTGTCTGTTCATATCCCCACATACTGGGGTGGGTAGATCAGGATGTTACCTAAGGAGCCCCACTACCAGCTGTATGTAATTTTGCTTTTACTGACCCAGCCCCAGAGAGGCTAGACTATAGAGATCTGTGAAGGCATCTGGTTGGAGGAGCACAATCCATGAGGCTCTGTTTGGGGAAGCCGCCATGCCTGCTGGGTAAAGTCTTTCTCATCCAGACTTCCGTGAAGGAGCATCAACACTCCAGTAAGTGACCATTCACCTACGCTCTGTGTGCAAGCCTAATGAACTCATCAGTTCCCGAGTGACCATTGGTGAAATAGTACCTTGGTTTGTCATTGGAACTTTAAGAAGAGGATAGATATTGCTTACTTGTAATGACTGGGTAGCCCAGAGTGACTCCTGGGTCTCATGGGATTGCATTGTGGGACAGTCAGGATGGTCGATGTGACACCATGGGAGGAGACTTCCCAGTTCTTTAATGTCTTAGAGAATGTTTATATACATTCTTTATCGTCTTTTCCTCCTGTGGCACAAAGAACAATTGCCTTGACCTGTTAACTCCTGAAGCCTACAGCATTATCAGGAGTAGAAGGGAAGGGAAATTTAAATATATGAAAAAGGTAGTTGAAGGAAAACAGCTATTGAGGTTAGTGAGCAAACAGGTAAGACACAGATGGGGAATACAGTTAGCACGTGGAAGCACTCGTTAGGATGGAGATTGAGGAAGGGAGGGTAAAGGTTCCAGGTGTGTGGTTTCAGTTATGCAGGGTGTAAAGAGCTCATGTCGAACACTGTGCCTATATTTAACAACAGTGTATTTATGCTTAAAATATGTTTTAAGTGAGTAGATCTTCTGTTTACCGTCCTTACGGTCATGAGAGAACAGCAGCACAGTAGCAGAAATATGGGAAGTGGTACTAAACATCTCGGCTTCAGGCTTAACTTCGAGAAGAAATCCTTCTATGGGGGCAACTTAGAGGTACTGGTAGAGCCACTTGGCAATCCAACATGTTTTTGCAATAAGAGAAATCTTGGAGGCCTTAAGTGATGTAGGATATCTCCAGGATGACGGGCACAACTGGAGCTCCCATCTGTTAGGATGGTATCAGGAGCCATCCAGAGAGCATGCTGACTCCTAAGAGAGCCCAGCTTCATTGTGAGCAAACTTCCCATGTCAGGGACAGGACAGCCATGGTGTGTCACTCTCTGGCTAGCAACGCATATCACACACTGTTGGATGCTGGCAAAGGGCTTTGAGTCTATATTCCCACTCTGTTGATTCCTTGTTAAAAGCTAATGGCATCTATGTTCAGACTCCAGAGTACTGGGCTCAGATTATTTAATTTTTATTAATTAATTTATTTGATTTACATCCCAATATCAGCCTCCCAGCTCCTCCGATTACCCCCCCTCACAGAGATCCTCCCTCCCCTCATTCCACCTTCCTCTTCTCCACTGAGAAGGAGAAGCCCCGTGTATCATCTCACCTCCCCAAAGAAAATGTAGTTCATTTACACAGTGAAATATTACTTATCTATTAAAAACAAGAACATTATGATTTTTGCAGGCAAATGGGTGGGTCTAGAAAATATTCTGAGTGAGGTAACCCAGACCCAAAAGGACATACAGGGTATATGTACTCACTTATAAGTGAATATTAGCCATAAAGTAGAGGATTAAGATGCTGCAATTCACAGCTCTTCCCGCCCCCAATAAACAAACAGGAGGGCCCATGGGAGTATCTAGAATCTTCCAAGCGGCTGTTAGTTAAGAGCCAGTCAGAGTGTAAGAACCCTGTTGCTTTACTAAAGATGGAATGGTGACCTCCAAAGTCATATTAACAATAGACTTCTGCATGTGAGCAGGTTCATAATCACACCCTCTTTGTTTTATTTTGATTTCGTTTCTTTTCTTCCTTCCTTCTGCTGAATCCTTTGTTGGTTTTGATGAATCTAGAAATGTGGACTGTTAGGGACACAGTGTTATCCCTTCAAGAGAAGGAATGAAAAACCTGTTTTCTAACTCAGAAGACTGGAGCTAACGTCATCTTTAGCTTGCTGACCTGTGTGCAACGTAGCCAAAACTGGATCCTCTCACATCGTTCCAGCAATGTTATTTTTCCTAATCTATAGAACCTATATTTAAAAACACATGTATTTTACAAAGAGTTTTGATGTAGTCATGCCTCATTCTTTGTTTAGCCTACTTTGTTTCTTAGGGAAAATTTAGGTTTGCTTTGTTGTCCATTTGGGATTAGGTTAATCACCACAAAATACTTTTAAACTAGATTCTACTATATTTGAATATGCCTAAAATAAACAGTTTGGAGTCAGACTTCTGAAGTTTGAACCAACATGCAATTGGAGTCATGTGGTAGTCAGGTTCCCTCCTGGACTCTAACCTGGAATTCTAGAGTAATGAGGGAACAAAGGAGTGGGCAGGCTGTACATCGTCAACAAAGTCAAGACAGGCAGCACATTTCTGACTTTGCGCTTTGGTTTAGGCAGCAGGATCATGGTAACTTCCCTCTTTGCATTCCTTACTGGTTAACAGGCAAACATGAAGGAGGATAGAGCATGGTTCCAGGGCCTGGAAATATGAACTCAGTTTTGACTCTGCCAGCAAGGTGGAACTTGTTCCTAAGATGGTTGAACTTGGGAAATTATCTCCTAACACTGTCATGTGCTGCCTAGAAGATGTATTTCTCTAGTGTCTGGATATTCTGTAGATAACTATTAAGTTCATTTGATGTATAGTGTCAATCAATTTTGATGTTTTTCTGTTTCTTTTTTATCCAGATGACCTGTCTTTTGGAAATAGTGGGGTACTGAAGTCACAAACTTTTAATAGATTGGTGTTAATCAGTGTCATTAATTTCAGAAGGAGATTTTTTTTTTGAATCTGAGTTTGGCACAGATTTGGTAAGATAGTAATGTCTTCTTAGATCATTGTCCCGTGATTACAATACACTTTTCAATTAGTTTTACTTCGAAGTCTATTTTATCAGATATGATAGCAATACCTGCTTGTTTCCTGGTCTCATTTGGTTGGAGTTCTTTTGTTCATTCTTTTACTTTAAGGTAGTGCTTGTCTTTAAAACATATGTTTCTTGTAGGCATCAGAGAGTTTTGTTTCTTGAACCATTAAACCATCTAGTCTCTTTTGATTGGAGAATTAAGGCTAGTTACATTTCATATTATTACTGAACATTGTGGTTGTTTGGTATGGGGTTTTGTGGGATCCTAGTAGTGGGAGTGGAGGTGTCTCTGACTTGTGGGACCTTTTTTCTCTAATTGGGTTGCCTGATAGGAGGGTTTGTGAGTAATCTTACTGCATCATGGTATGCCATGTTCAGTTGATATGCCTGAGAAGCCTGCTCTTCTTTGAAGGGAAACAGAGGAGCAGTGTGTTAAATTGTGGCTCTCATATTGTTAATTTTTGTTGTTTGTGTTCTCAGTGGTATTTTGTGTTTTAATAATTAAGCTTCATATTTCTTTCCACCATCTCTTTGTTATGTTCACTCCCCTCTTCAGGCTGAAACATTGCTTCCTGCATTTCCTTTAGATTGGATTTGTTGGCTATAAGGTTTTTTTTAAGGCTGTTTATATCATGAAAAGCCATTTTTTTTTCTCCTTCAATTATAGCAGATAGTTTTGCTGTGCGTATTAGTCTAAATTGGCTGTAGTATTCTTTTAGGACTTGGAACACCTTGTTTCAGGGTCTTCTGACTTTCAAATTTTCCCTTGAGAAATCAGCTGTTATTCTGATGGGTTTTTCTTTGTATGTAGCTTGCCTCTCTTTCTCCCTCCCTTCTCCCTTCCATCCTCTTTCTTCTCTGCCATTTCAGGTTTCTTTGTTATGTACTCTTAGTGTTTTAACTACACTATGCCCTGGGGATGTTCTTTTCTGGGATTTTTTTTTATTTGGTGTTCTGTTTGCTTTTTTGTAATTAAGATAAGTTTCCTTATGGATTTTGTTTCTTAATCTATTTAGCTAGCCTTTTTCTTTTTAAATTAAGCATTGAGGTTATTAATGCTTAAAGTCATTATTAAAAGGTTTATGTTACTGCAGTAATTTTATTACATGTCTTCTGTTTGTACTCTTAGTCATACTTTGTGTTCCAGTAATTATAGGGTTTTTTTTTTTCCCTACAGATTCTTGACTATGCTTAGTGCTCTTCTCAGTTGCCAATACTGCTTCCAGTATACTCTGCAGGGCTTGTCTTGTGAAAAATTAATTGTTTTTCATTAATTAATTTTTATTTACTTTACATCCCATTCAGAGCTTCCCCCCTCCCTCCTCTCCTTCCAGTCCCTCCCATTTTCCCCAGAGAAGAGAAGGATATCAACCTGCCTTGGCATATCAAGTTGTAGTGGGACTGGGTGCATCTTCTTCTATTGAGGCTAGACAAGGCTAACCATTTAGGGAAAAGGGATCCAAAAGCACCAAGACAGGCTCTGCTCCTGCTGTTAGAGGTCCCATATGAGGACCAAGATGTACATCTGTTACATATGTGTAAGGGGGACTTTATCTGTCCCAGGCATGTTCTCTGCTTTGTGGTTCGGTCTCTGTGAGCCCCCACGTGTCCAGGTTAGTTGATTTATGTAGGTTTTCTTGTTATGTCATTGACCCTCTTTGGTTCTTTCAATCCTTTCTCCCCATTTTCCACAAGGTCATCAGAGTTCTGCCTAATGTTTGTCTCTGTGTCACTGCATCTGTTTCTGTCACCTGCTGAGTTAAGCCTCTCAGGAGATGGTTATGCTTAGGCTCCTGTCTGCAAGTATAGCAGAATATTATTAATAGTGTCAGGGGTGGGCATGGGACTCAAGTTGGATCTGTTATTGGTTGACCATTCCCTCACTTTCTGCTCCCTCTTTATCCTGGCACCTCTTATAGGCAGGAAAACTTGTGCGTCACAGTTTTTGTGGCTGGATTGGTATCCCCCTTCCTCCATTGAAAGCCTTGCCTGGTTACAGGAGGTGACCGTTTCATGTTTCATATCTCCTATTGCTAGGAGTCTTAGCTCAGGTCACCCTCATAGATCCCTGAGCATTTACATTGTCATGGATTTCTAGCTTCTCCATAGGTACACTCTTTCTACACACCACCCCCACACACTCATTCCAGAACTCATTTCAGTTCTCTCTCCAGCAATCGTCCCCATACTTGTGTTCCCCTCCCTCACTCAGATTTCTCCATAACTCAAATGTCTATTTTATTCCCCCTTCTCAGTGAGAATCCTCCCTTGAGTCCTACTTGTTACTTAGCTTTTGTTGGGTTTGTGGATTATAGCATGGTTATCCTGTACTTTATGGCTAATATCCCCTTATGAATACATAACCGTGTTTGTTTTTCTGAGTTATGGTTACCTCACTCAGGATGGTCTTTTCTAGTTTCATCCATTTGCCTGCAAGTTTCATAATGCTATTGTTTTTAAAAAGCTGAGTAATATTCCTTTGTGTAAATGTACCATATTTTCTTTATTCATTCTTCAGTTGGGAGACAGTTAGGTTTTTTCCAGTATCTAGTTATTATGAATAGAGTTGCTGTGAACATAGTGAAGCAAGTGTCCTTGTGATGTGGTTGGACATCTTTTGGATATGTGTTTAAGATTTTTGTCTTTCTACTTCAACCCTGGCATATAGCTTTTCTGGGTACAATAGTCTAGGGTCTTTTAGAACTTAGAGCATATTGCTCTAGGCTCTTCTTGCTTTCAAAGTTTCTATTTTAAAAAATTATCTGTTATTCTGATGGGTTTTCCTTTATATGTCTCTTGTGTGATTTCTTTCACTGCTTTTAACAATTTTTCCTTGTCCCTTATATTTAGTATTTTATCTATGATATGTCATGAACAGCCTTTTTTTCTGGTCCTATCTATTTGGTATTTTGTGTGCTTCCTGCATCTTAGTTTAAGTGATGCTTTCTTCTTTGATCATTTTGAGGAGCTGGTGTAAGTCATTGACCTTGATTAAACTCTTCTCATGTATCTATGCCTATAATTCAAAGACTTAATCTTTTTATAGTGTCCCATAGTTCCTGTATCCTTCTTTCCTATATATTAAAAAAAAAAAAAAACATATTCTTTGCTTGTGTGGTCTAATTTCTCTACTTTATTCCTGTGTATTGATATCCGATTTTCTTGATCGATTCTACTTGTAAGGGTTTCCCTTGGGTTTTCTAAGTTGGATATTGAGTTTTTCAGTTCCTCTCCATTTCAGTATAGCTCTCTTCAACCTCTCTCTCTCTCTCTCTCTCTCTCTCTCTCTCTCTCTCTCTCTCTTGAATTCAGTTTTCAAATCCTGGATTGTCATTGTCCTGTCATTCAGTCCTGTGTTTGTATTTTCTTTATTGTCATTCATGCTTGTTGGGCTGTTTGCTCATATCTTCTTTAAACACCTTGAATTACTTAATAAAATTTATGATTGCTCTTTTAAGTCCTAGATTCTGAGGTTCATACAAGTAATTTACATTGTCAAAACTTTCTATAGGATTGCTGGGTTTCTATGGATACATATATCTTTGATCTTCCTCATTGTTTGTGTTTTTGTGATGAGACTTGGGCATATGGGCATCTTTCACTGATTTTGTATCTGATGTCAGAGACAGCAGGATGGACCTTGGAGGTTAGATATGGAGTGGGTAGGAAGAAATCAGGTAGACACCAGGGTTGGACTAGTATGCAGTATTTGTGTCCTGGCCTAAGTTTAGGGGTTAGAAATGGTACAGAAGGATCACAGCCTTGCCTCAGGCACTGGATTTGAGACCTGGAAAGATTGTAGGATTGGAGAGAGTTTAAGAAGGCAGGGTCAATATATGATGTTCTGTTATGAGGTAGGCCTGGTTGTTGGATCTGGTATAGGAAGGATCACAAGTAATTTTTATAAGCTGGTAAATTAATCAAACCATATTAGTTTTAATGCAGGAGAGGAATATGATTCAGTGGTAGAACACCTACATATGAGTCTCCACACCACAAAATGAAGACAAACCAAAATGAAAGTCGAGTCAAATCAAAACAAAAAGACAACAAAAAATTAAAAATTTTTTAGCTTTCACTGTATAATATTCTACTGTATTTTAATATTCAAAACATGTTAATTATACACTCTATATTATATCCCATATATTATATATGTTATATATATATATATATATATATATGTATATGTATATATACATATATATCATTATATAAGCTAGAAGAATATGGTGGTATGGTACTTCCAAATAAGCATAATGGGTATTTCTAGATATTAAAATCATAGAGTATTATTTTCTTCTTTATACCTTTGTTTATTTTTGAATTTTCTACTACAAGAAAAGAGTAAATATACATTACTCAGAAAGGTCGATCCTGTCCAAATATGTACAGTTTAGTCTTGAGTGAATTTGTATAAGACCACCATACCATTTTGCACCTGTTGGATTTCAAGTCTGGTAAAGAGAGTAGAGTTTGTCCTTTCTTGTTCCCTACACTTGCTGATACGTACCAGAGATGAACAGCTATAGAATGTGTTAAATGATGAATAGGGGAAGATGGTGCTGAGGAATGTAGGTGAGCTGCTAAGGTAAGCACCTTGAACACATGAATACACTCTCTAAATATGATTGCCTAGTTGAAGAACTGTGGCGACAACTCAGCATGTGGACAACTGAACCACCTAGAATTGAGAAAGCACTGGAGGAAAAGCTTTCTGAGCTTGTTATTGTGTTTTCTCATTTTTGTCATAGTTTTATGACAGCCTATGAGGAATTTATTACTATTTTTTCTATATTAAGATGAGAACTATGAGACTCTTCAGGAAAATATGAGCTGTTGAAAGTTCCAGCATTGTAAATAGGATTGAGTATTGTACCAGTGTTGTCTTGCCCTTGACAACTCTTGCTGTTCTCCTGTGCTACAAAGGTAGTAGCCTTGAAAAACCTTTCTAAATGGTAAGTGAATTCTTAAAAGTCACTGCCACTACATTTTGCAGTCTTGAAGTGACCTACAAGCATGAAGCTTGGCAAAGTAGCAAGACACTGTTCTTCCTCCTCTCCTTTGGGTACCTCCCAAAGGTCCTCCTCTAACACCCAAGATTCTCATATTCCTTCGTTAATGTAAAAAATTGCTCTGGCAGAGTGACACTTTTGCTGGAGTTGCCCAAGACATAAATGACTTTTCAGTAGATCAGAGGCTTAACAACAGAAGAAACTGGACAGAAAATCATATGTGTCTTTTGGTGGTGGTGGTGGTGGTGGTGGCTGTTTTGGGAGTTTGTTTGTTTAAATGCCAACTGCTCTAGTCTCTGCTTAGTCAATTCATTTATACCACAATTAAGACCGATACTGTCTTTGCCTTCCTCAATGGGAAACCAGTCACCATTTTGTGAATGTGGGGAAGAAAAGAGATAAAATATTTCAACAGGTGAAGTGATAAAGTAGACAGAACCTGAACAGGAATGAAAAGCAAGTGAATCTAAGATATGTCAGAAGCCTCATGATGGCAAGGCGGTGAGAAAAGAAGCAAGAAGCCCCCAAATCTTCATTTACTGGTAGAGACTGCTTCATTGTCCTAAAACATTGATGCAGCCACTCCTTTTCCTCTAGAGAATTTGTCTCTCCTAAGGAAGGAATTAGCATAGCAAAACTCCTGCATGAAGCTGGCTTGCATGAGAAAAATGAGCTCTGAATCATTAAGAAGGCAGTCGCTGCTACATGCTAATGATTCTCTTTCCCCAGCTCTAATGCACCTCATGGTATGCACTGAATGAAACAAAAATGATTACATGCTTTAGAAATCTTTCTGGGCATGATTGTTTTAGACCATGCACCACTTGTTTAGGTTATGAATTCACTAATAAATCTGCTGTTCCCTGAGTTTTAAGAATGAAAAGGCTTGACTCTTTTGTCTGATACCAATTTAATGTAACTATCTATGGTGACAGAAAAATGAAAACCTGACAATGGCCATTATCATGAGTGACTCCATGCACACTAGCTTCCTAATAGTACCACTCATCTTCCCTAATGACTGAGATATATGTCTCTAATAGTATGAATAATTCATAATGAATATGTCATTTGTCTCAGCTTGTAACACGTTGCCCTCAACAGATATTTACTTAATGTGCCCTTTATTCATATACATTCACTTGCAGGGAGGCAATAATTTTAAATACAACAAAACTCAAAATACTTCAAAGGATAGTCACTTTACCTTAAGATACAGGAAAAACAAATAAAACAAACCATTCACATGCTGTTCAGTATTGTGACATTAAAATTTGTGTATGAATAGGTATAAGCAAAATTAAACTTTACAGATTTTTAATCACAAAATCTTTTCTCTTATGGAATTGCTCATACCATAGAAAATTTGTGTGTGTGTGTGTGACAAGATTGGGTTCCTTCACACATCCTAGTACTATAACTGGTAAGCTTTGTCAACTTGACACTAGCTGGAGTCAAATACGCAAAAGAAACTAAGCTGAGAAAATGCCTTCATCGAATTGCCTACAAGAAAGTCCATGGGGACATTTTCTTGATTGCTAATTGACAGAGGGCACAGACCACTACAATACCACACCTGGGTACATATGTGATCCTGGGTGATATAAGAAATCAGACCGAAGCCGGGCTGTGGTGGCGCACGCCTTTAATCCCAGCACTGGGGAGGCAGAGGCAGGTGGATTTCTGAGTTCGAGGCTGGCCTGGTCTACAGAGTGAATTCCAGGACAGCCAGGACTACACAGAGAAACCCTGTCTCAAAAAACAAAACAAAAAATCAGACTGAGCAACCCATGAGGAGCATGCCAGTACTCAGCATCTCTCCATGGCTCTGCTTCAGTTCCAGCCTCTAGGCTTCTGTCATGTATTCTTGCCTTGACTTCCTTTCATGACCGGCTGTTATCTTCAAGATGAAATACAACCTTTTATCCCAGGTTGGTTTTGGTTGAACTTTTATCACAGCAATAGAAACCTAAAGAATACCATGTCCTGTGAGTAGACTTCTGGCTCTGCTACCTGAGGAGAGCATCAGCTCTCAGTTCTACCCGTGTAGTCCTCCCTTTTCAGATATTCTAAGTCTTTCTCTTAGCTTTTAATTAGCATATACTCATTACCCAAAGCAATGTTTCATAATGAGGTTTTCATCCAAGCACATCATTTCCTTTGCTCCATGTTTTCAGATGCCATTCTTGTAATAGCTGTACTTATGACTGAACCAATATAACTTGGATCCTAATAGCATGTAGCAGTTTCAAATAATTTGCTAACATGGCTTTGAGAACTTGGTGAGAACACTACCTATTATTTCCTAGAGTAAGCCACTTCTAGCCAGGGCTACCATCCCCAAAGCTCTACCACCTCTCAAAACAGTGCTACTATCTGGGGCACAAGTAATCAAACCCATGGCCCTGAAGGGTATTCTTTAACATTTAAATTAATATAAAGATGGATTATGCAAATGTACAAGTAACCCTGTAGTTACTTGGAAGCCAAGATACCTGGACAAATTTCTGAGGTTTGCAGGTCAGTGTTCATTCCCTTTCCAGCTCAGAATTAGCCCAAACATAGGTCATTCTGTAGGACTCTGGAAATTCTCTATATTATCCTGACAGATTGACTATTTGGTGGCAGTTCATACTGTTAGAAACTGGATTGGGTGAGGACTTAGGAGGAAGGTTTATGTACTGATCAGATCAGAAGTACACCTTCTAGAGAGTTCTTAAGGGTCAGAGAGCATAGGTCCTTGCAATTGTAGAAAGAGGCTTAGTGGTAGAATAATATGTCCTATTCAGACTCCTTATTCATCTCTTTCTCACATATTACACTGACACTGAGGAAACTACCATTTTGTAGGTCAAAATAATGGTGTTATTAATTTCGTTTACTTGGACCAATTCTTTCACATGGCTATCATTGTTGAGCATCTCGTCAACAAATAAATATAAATCGGTAATTTTTACTGATGCCTGAATTCTCTAAGAGTAGCATAACATTACAGTTTTAAAGCTTTGACCAAAACATCAGATCTATGGCTTTAAATTTTTCCAAGTAAAAGTAAAACATTTATGCATTCTAAAGTATATAATCACTGAACACAGTAGTGTACACCAGTATCTCAACACTAGGAAGACAGAGGCATGAGGGTCCCAGATTCAAAATTAACTTGAGCTAGACAACCAGATCTGATCCCCAAAACACAGAGAAATTCAAAGCAAACCCTTTTCTAAAACATGACAAATGGATATCTAGTTAGCTGTGGTCACTTATTGATACTGAGCAAACTGCTTTAATAATTGTCAACATGTTTAATCCCTCCCATAACCTTTTGAGCTAAAGGCAAAGCCGGTCATAACAAACAGATGCTTAGCTTCCAGTGCTGGAGGAGGATCATTTTACTTGAGAATTACTCAAGTTGCTCTTAGCCACTTTAAAAACACTGTATTGTCAAGCGTGTACTATGCAAGGATGTTTATATGTTAGACTAGTATAAAAGAACTATTCTATTTATATTCCATTTATAATAGTATAAATAGAACATGTTAGAATTGTATACAATGGGAGGAAAGACTCAAAAAACTATGGCTTCTATAGTTTACAGAATTGTTGGCATCTTCCTAAAATAGGTTATGATGAGTTAAGATTATATTATAGTCCCTAGATCAAACCTAGGGACATGGCTCATTGCTTGCTCCATTAGCATGAAAATCTGAAGTCAGATGCTTAGTCTAGAACAGAACAGAACAGGCTCAGACCAATTTTACCAGAAGTTCAGGAGTTTTAATGAAGTAATAGATAGATAGATAGATAGATAGATAGATAGATAGATAGATAGAGACAAAGAGACAGATAGATATAGATTGTTCTGTAAGCTTCCGATCAATTTCTGCAGAACACAAATGTCTGCATTTGACAATTGTATCCATTTCCCCCTGTGCAACACATAAGAAATTGAACTTGAAAGAAACAAACAGATTGAAAGTAGACACATGAGCCTGGCAGTGGTGGCACATGCCTTTAATCCCAGCACTTGGGAGGCAGAGGCAGGCAGATTTCTGAGTTCGAGGCCAGCCTGGTCTACAGAGTGAGTTCCAGGACAGCCAGGGCTACAGAGAAACCCTGTCTCGAAAAACCAAAAAAAAAAAAAAAAAGTAGACACATGACACATGAAAGGACCTCATGTGAATCTTTGAATAGCTTTGTGAATAATGATGTTCAGGGAGAGCATCTACTCAAAAGGTGAGTGAAGAGGATTGACAACACACAATGTCAAAACTGCTGTAACTTTACAGTAATTAAGGGAGCAAGCCATTGTGTAAAATAAAGGTTAAGATAGCTGCAAAGGGATGAAATTACCAAAGGCACATACATACACACCATCTTTAAAGGCACATACTTACATGCACAACCATCTTTACAAAGATACAGTGACAACATAGGATTGACAACTGTCGTGGCAGAGTGTTTCATGATCTGCAAATGGTCGCACAGGAAAAAGGCTGATGCTTTACTCTCCAGGTTTTACAAAACTTTTAAATTACATTATACATGTATCAACACAGAAACTATGAGGCTTTTACACAAAGAAAATACTAGAAGGAATCTTTGGCACTTTGTTCCAAGTAAAGGGCTTGTAAAGATGACATTCAAAGCTATAAGCCACAAGAAGAAAAAAATGGTAAGCCACACCCCAAGAACATTTAAAATTTTTTACTTCAGAAGACATTATTGTGGCCAGTATGGTGGTACACAGCTGTAATCTCAGAGGAGGCAGAGGCAGGAGGATTTGAGAAATGGAGGCCATTCTGTGTCAAATTGTGAGACCATGCCTCACAAAAAGTAAATAGAGAAAATAAAAGAAAGACATCATTAAAAAATGTAAAGCCAAGATTATCTGGGAGAAAATATTTGCAAATCATTGTGTGTGTGTGTGTGTGTGTGTGTGTGTGTGTGTGTGTGTGTGTGTGTGTGTGTGTGTATGTGTATGTGTGTGTGTGTACTCATGTGAGTGTGGGTGCTTATGTGTACGCTGAGGCCAGAAGATGTTATTTGTCTTCTTCTCTCACTGTCTATGTCTTCCTCTTGAAATAGTGCCTCTTCTGAGGCTCCAGCTCCAAGTATTTCGGGCTACACTACAGCCAGCAAGCCCCAGTGATGCTTCTATTCCCAAAGGAACTCTAGTGGCAGGGTTACAGGGTGACACCAAGTCTTTTAAATTGTTGCTAGAGACCTGAACTTATGTTCTCATATTTGTGCTGTCAAACTCCAAGATATCTCTACAGCCCTTACAAAGTAACAGTGTCCACGAGAATGCTTACAAGATGTTGTAGTTATATTTTATTTTGTTACTGTGATAAAATTCACGACTAAAAGCAACTTCTACATGAGAGAAGGGAGAGGAGGAGGAGGAGGAGGAGGAGGAGGAGGAGGAGGAGGAGGAAGAGAGAGAGAGACAGAGAGAGAGAGACAGAGAGAGAGAGAGAGAGAGAGAGAGAGAGAGAGAGAGAGAATCTGACTATAATGGTAAGAAAGGTGTGACAGCAGAAGACAGCCAGAACAGGATGCTAAGAGATCACGTCTTCATTCATAAACATGACGCAGAAAGAGTGAGCAGGAAGTACTCTGCGAGTATAAATTTCAAACTGGCCTCATTGGGAAGCATTTGCTCCTAGAGGTTCTGGAACCTGTTCAACAAGTGCCACCCACTGGGAACCAAGTGTTAAATGACTGTGCCCATGGAGATGTTTCTCATTCAAGTCACCCCACAAGTTAATAACTAGAAGAAAACTATCTACTAACAATCGTAGATAGAAAACTGGCAGAAATATTTAGGCAAAGAAGATGATGAATTACTAACTACTCATGTGAAAGCATTCAGTATAGCTAATTATGAATATTTTTTTATTTATGTGTATGAGATTTCAGGTGCTGTAGCTGGAGTCACAGAGACATTGGCGAGCTGCCTTATGTGAAGGCTAGAAAACAAGCTGAGGTTCTCTAGGAGAAGGCCAAGTGTTCATAACTGCTGAACCGTTTCTCCAGCCTCACTATCATTAATTATTAAGAAGCTTATATTAAAGCCACAGTGAGCTATTCCTTAATGCATACTAGAAAGAAGTTAATAAGAAAGACAGCCATTCCAAAGTGTAAGCATAGTGTTGTCACTGAAGAGAGAGAGAGAGAGAGAGAGAGAGAGAGAGAGAGAGAGAGAGAGAAGAGAGAAGAGAGAAGAGAGAAGAGAGAAGAGAGAAGAGAGAAGAGAGAAGAGAGAAGAGAGAAGAGAGAAGAGAGAAAAGAGAGAAGAGAAAACAGAGGATTTGGTAGGGACAGAAGCAGAAGCCCTGACAGATGGTATGCATGACCAGACTTAGAAAATTTCAAAGACCAGAAGGATTGTTGGGAATATGAAATGGAACAGCAGAAAACCTAGCAAAAAATTCCTAAGTTCTGACATTGTTAGATAGAAACAAGTATATGAGCCATCATTTCTGAAGATAAACTGTTTGTCATTCATGAAAATGAGGTTTAAGGGCTAGAGAGATGGCTCAGTGGTTAAGAACAACCACTGGTCTCACAGAAGATTCAAGTTTGATTCTAAGCACCCACATTCAGTGGCCAAAAACTGTTTATAACCCCAGCTCCAGAGGCTCTTATACCTCTGGTCTCTATATGCATCTGAACTCACGTATACATACCCACAAAAAGAAACACAACACATAATTAAGATTAATTTTTTTTAAAAGTGAAACTTAAAAGTATGTATGTCTTTAAACTTGTGACTAGGTCAATAAAATGGGACATATTTACAAATGGAACACTACTTGGTAATTAAGGAACTGAGTGTTGACATATACCACAGAAAACTTAAAACCTTTATATTGGACACAACACCTCCCCCCCCCATATATGTTAGCTATCTTTTTAATCATTCTCATAAAATTTGCATATAAGGAACTTGGGAAGGATTTGCTTTAGCTTATAAGATTATAGTGTGGCCAGTATGTCAAGATGGACTCCATGGGCAGGAGATAGCATTACATACCAACAAATCAAACAGCAAAGGAACAAGTCTGGAACCAGACAGCAGCCACAACCAGTAAAGCCCACTTCTATAGACTTAAGGCTTTCTAGCTAGGCTCCAAACACATGGCCCTGTGGGGAACAGTTCACATTTAAGAAATGTCCAAGAAAAAGCCAAATTATAGAGACAGAAAGCATTGCTTGTTGCAGTAGGCTGGGCTTAGGAGGTAAGATTGACTATAACCATCTTCTGGGGTGTAGTTTTGCGAGTGACTACAAAATTCTAGACCTGGATTGTAATGACATTGTAAAAAACCAGTCACTATCTCCTTTCCATTGCTTCTGGGCATACATCTCTGCTCACCAATTCCTGCTCTTTCTTGACACTGAAGGGTCTTTTCCAAGGCACAGGCCTTACGATAGAACCAAATTAGATGGACTTGTCCCTTTCAAGATTCACTATATGACATAATCCTGCAAGAAAGTCTGCCAGGGGGAACTTAGCCTTTTCATTAAACTTAACATCATTAATGGAAATAGCTTGAGTCTCTGTGGAGGCTACAGGGGGTGGAGGAGCAGTGTATGTGTTATAAAACCACAGTATGGGAAAAATACACCTGCTTACTTCTCCCATCATAGATATGCAGCAGAAGAGAATAGCAACCATGAGAAGAAAGCAATGAAGATCAAGACCTAAACTGACAGCCTTGTTACCATAGAAGACCACAGTTTGCGCCAGAAGAGTATAGAAGCCAGTGTCGGTGTGAAAGCCATCGTCTTAGACATTCATCTTTGGAATAATATTTAATTACTGTGGATCCAACTACGAGTGTGCCAAGTTTCTAAATTCTCAAGGTCAGAAAATAAATCTGGAAAATATTTAAAAAGCCATGAGTTGTGTTTTTATTTCCAAAGTTTGACAGCCATAGAATTCCTACAAATGATGGATAATGTTATTCTTCAATATTTTCTGCCAGCCTTGATCATTTTCAAAACTATATACTTGAAGAGCATTCTTTTAAACAAAGCCATTTCCTAAAGATACATTTAAAGAGGGGAGAAAAATCCCGTTTGAACACTTCCTTTAATGAACGCTATCTTTATTGGAAAACTTCATAACTGTACTGGAAAATACATGGTAGCAATACTTAATATGTGGATGAGGCATCATACAGCTGTAATTTTATATAGCTAATTTGTTCAACAATAAAGAATGATAGATACCTAAATCTGGTTTGGAGGCTTCTCATCCCACCTACCAGTGAAATGAAGGCTGGAAGTGCAGGTTCAAGATCAACCCCTCAGTTTAGTAAGACACTGACTCAAAATTGGCAAAAGAACAAAAGATTGAGGACTTAGCTCAGGGATAACGACCTAGAGCCCTTCCTAACATGTCTAATCCCTGTGTTCAATTCCAAGTACAGAAAAGAGAGATAGCAAGAGACAGTAAGAGAGAGAGAGAGACAGAGAGAGAGAGAGAGAGAGAGAGAGAGAGAGAGAGAGAGAGAGAGACAGAGAGACAGAGACAGAGACAGAGAGACAGAGATAGACAGGCAGGCAGACAGGCAGACAGACAGACAGACAAGGAAGTGGCAGCCCAATAAGAGGCTTCCTATGGAGACAAGAGACTGAAAAGCTCCTGCTTGCAACATTTTTAATCTTGGAGTGACCCTGAGGGACATTTACTCTCCATCAGAAATGGTACAGATCTCTGAAGTAGTAAGTGCTTATTGTGACCCTATTTACAGCTAGCCTCAGAGATGAAGACAGAGCTTATGCCAGCTCATGTTGGTATGAAGGATTCTGGACTTTCTGGGTACCACACAGAGACCTGCAGCTTGCTCTCTTGTTTACTTCTGTGTTTATCTTTACAGTCGTGTTTAGTTGCTATGATTTGACACTGGCTTGTTCAAATAAAAACTGGAGTGTTTTAAGTTTTGTATTGTTTTGTTTTGTCAGTATACTGGTAACCAAATATCAAAATCTTTTATAGGCAAAAAAAAAAAAAATAACAATAAATCAAAACTCAACACTAGAGCAAGTAACTTAACCACAAATACAGACTGTAAGATGGGAAGACTACAAAATGAGAAAACAAATTACATATTTAGTATAGCAAAACCTTGCCTATCAATAAGGACCTTGAAAAGATTGACTCCTACCTTCAATCAAAAGATATGGAGTGACTGAAGATGAAAAACAAGGCTCAGCTGTATGCTGCTTACAAGAACTTTGTTACATCTCCGAGGAAACACAGATAGAAAATGGATAGATGAGATTAAATAGCTATGCTTATACTAAAATCATATTTCAAATTTAAAAAGAGTAAAAAGGTACATGAACTGTCATCAGATATTGATAAAGCAGGCAAATATTCTAAATACACGTCTATAAAATATGTAAATCAAATATTTATGGACCTAATGGGAGAGGCGGGTTCTAGTACGATAATGAGTGGGGATTTAAGGATTGTACTTTAAGCAGGGGACAAGTCCTCTGGACAAGGTTAACAGAAGCACAGTCCAATGCACTCTAGACCGAATGGACCTAACAGACAGCTGCAGGATACTCTAGCCCACATCTGTCGGATCCACATTTTTCCCACCAGCACATGAAACATCACCAAGACTGGCGACAGAAGCAATGTTAGTAAAGAACTGAAATTAACTATATTTTCAGGCTATACATTAATAATGCTAGAAATCAGTAAAAAGACAAACGTTGGATATTATTTCTACATATGTGAAAATTAAGGATCAAGAAAGATATGAAAAGAAAATTTACAAAAGTCTTGAAACAAAGTAAAAATAGTTTTATAAAACCTTAAAGTTATTGAGAGAATTCTTTATAACACATTCTAACATTACCCTGATTCTAAAATCTGATATAATAAGAGCACACGTATAAAGACCCCTAATTATATGTCAATGCCCTTGATAATCATAGACTACAAAGTCCCTAATACAATACTAGCAAACTTAACCCAACAACACATTGAGTATTCACTATGCTGATGTGGAATTTATTCCAGAAACGCAAGGATAGTTCAAAATATGCAAATTATTAACCCTGATACAACAAGAGAAATATCAAGAAATATCAAAACAAGAGAAATAAAAGAAAACAAATGATCTAGGAAAAAAGCTTTCAATTTCAACATCCATTCATGTTGAAAACACTGAACAAATTAGATATATAAAAAGAATATCACAACATGATAAAGGTCATTTATACTGATTCAATAATGGACATTATAATGTATGAGGGAGGAAGCTTTCTTACTACGATATGGAACAAGACAAGGATATCTATTTTTTTTTCATTTTTACTTAACATGACTATGTACTGGATAAGAAAAATTGGGTAAGAGAAAGAAAAGGCATCTAAATTAGAAAATAAGTAAAATAAGAAAATAAGAAGTAAAATTGTCATTCACTTGTTGATATATATATATATATATATATATATATATATATATATATATATATATAATGAATATTCAATACCAAGAGTAGCTGCTGTATGAGAATAGCAGTCCCATTTGCAATTGCTATAAATAAGGCACAGGAAAACACTGAAGAAACATTTAAAAATATGTTGAAGACTTTATCATAACCTTTAAAGTATTGATGAGTGAAATAGAAAAGGATATAAAATGTAAAAAGAAAAATCACATTCATAAATTCAAAGAATAATGATGGTAAATATGCCTATGAATCTAAGGTCATTTATAGATTCTATGCAATCTCTATCAAAATACCAATGACATTTTACATGGAATTAGAAATAATAAGATTCTGAAATTCCTCTGGGATCACAAAACCAAATTAAACCTGATGGGGCAAAGGTGTCTTGAACAAAAAAGAACAGAGTAGAGACATCATACTCCTGACCTCAAAACATAGCATGAAGTACTAGTTATTAAAACAGCATGGTATTAGCGTAATAATGGACAAATAATCCAAGAACAGAACATAGAGGGTAGAAACCCCATGAATCTACAGCCAGACCCTTTCTCCATTTCTCTAGTAATCACCTACTAAGTTATTTTAACCAATAAATGATGTGAAAGTCAGAGAGCCACATGCATAATGGAACTAGACCTCTGTCTCTCACTGACTACAAAACTCAAGTCCATGTAGACCAATGGTTTCAATATGAGAACTTACGAAGCTGCTGGAAGAAAGAAAGAAAATGCTTACTGATACTGTGGTGAACAAACCTCAGAATCACAGGGAGCCAAAGCAGTCAAATGCAGTTACACCAACCTCAAAAGCTTCTGAGCAGCAAAGAAGCAACCTACAGGGTGCAGAGAGCCTCCAGATATGAGGAAATGCATCATACATCTGTTGAGGGATGCCATTTGGAGGATATAAAGGACTCTAAAACCCACCAGTAGAAAACCAAACAACCTGAATAAAAATGGGCAAAACATTCAAATAGAGTATTCACCAAAACCCACCAGTATGCATGTGAAAAGCAATGTGCGCCATCTCTAAGTACCAGGGAAACAAAATTTAAAAACTGTAAAGTTCCCAGGCCAGTGAGGATGGCTCAACAAGACTAAAGATAGCAGTCATGATGAGGATATGAGTGATGGGGAGGGGTTGGGGACGGAGAATGAAGCTTGAACACCATTGATGGTAAAGTCAATTAGTACAGTCGTTCTGGAAACCAATATGGAGGTTCCTTTAAAAAGTTAACAATAGAACTGCCATGTAATCAAACAGTCCTATACAGGAAATGTATCCAAAGGAAATAAAAGCAGTATGTCCAAGAGATGTCTGTATTCTCCGTGTTTGTTGGAGCAATATTCACAATGGCCAAGAGACAGAACATTGTGTGTTCATCAGCTTATGAACGAGTAACAAAATTGCAATGATACATGTGGTGAATGATGTTCAACCATAGAAATAATGAGGCCTTGTTTGTCAGATGCAACAACAAATGAAGATGGAGGCCATCACGTTAAGTGAATTGGGCACAGACAGACATGTGCTGCATGATCTTACTTATGTCTGGAAGCTTAAGTTTTTTTTTATAGAAGTTGAGAGTAAAATATTGTTGGCTAGTTGCCGGGGAGGGGGTAGGAGGGAGGGGGGACTAATGATCCAGGAGTACTAAGTCACAGGTTTCCACACGTGAGAATTCTCCTGCTCTACTTCATAGCAAGGTGACTGCCAGGAACCGTGATGTGCTGGGCAGGTCAAAGAGAAGCAAGGATTGCAAAGCTTTCACAGCAAGGAACTAATAAATGCTTGAAGATACAAACATCTTTAATCTGATTTAAATATTATATTATGTATTAAATATTATATGGTTTTCCATTTATAATACAATCATCATGTTTTAATATAGCAGCTAAAATAAAATTTAAAAGTGGAGTTAATACGTATCAACCAAAACTAAAATTAAATTTCAAAAGTAACCCCCCTGTAATTCTATTATACTTAAAGATGAGAGAATTTAGTGCCTTTGGTGCAAATATAAATGAGAAAGTTATTCTGTCCACAAGCACGCTATAGAACATTTTAAAATTCTTTTTTCGTCTGATTTCCAGGGGGCTGTTGGGTAATGACCAGGAAGATTGCCAGAGCTGAGCTGACTGCTCAGAGGCAGCATGAGTTCACAGGGGCTGAAAGGTGACAGGTGGCAGGTAAAGGATACAGTAGGGAAGACAGAGGAGGCCCAGGTGGCCTGATGCATCACATTGGTGAAGTGTCAAAGGAACAGAGAATGATTTCCCTCCGCTAGACTCTGCCCGGTCAGGCTCGTTAAATGGCCATGCAGACACCAAGAAGTTGAGTGTATTGTCATTTATGTCATTGCTGCAGAGATAAAACACCAACAGCAAAACTCAACCCAAAGTTGCAAAGATCAGAGGTTCATCAAATGATCCCCAGTGTCTATCTACCAAGGCACCCGCTGCAGAACACCAGACGCTGAACGCTCACTTGGTACCCAGTTTGAATGAAGTAGTTGCCTTTCTTCCTTCCCTCCTCTCCTCTGCTACCCTCTCCTCCTCTCCTCATCCCCTCCCCTTCCTACTCGTCCCTGTTGTTTTTCTTTCTTTGTAACAAGGCTTCCCTGTCACCCAGGTTGGCCTGTCACTGTCCCCTGCTTCAGCCCCACCCCCATCCACCAACATCAGGATTGCAAATACCCATTCTTTTAACCCAGAGGTAGTAACTGCTAATTTTAGAAAATGTGAAAAACTAATCAAGAAAAACAAATTATATGTGCATCTACTTTCCCAGATAACAACTACTGATATTTTTATGCAGCTTTTTTTGCTTATGTAAATGTTCCATATTGGGATTATAATAAAATTTTAATAGCCTTTATTCGTTGATTTATATATTCTGTTGTTATACATACCCAGTAAACATCATTTTAATAGCTCCCTGACTAAAATCCTTTTGTTATACCTTCTTGCTGTTATAAATGATACTATAATGAACATGGTTTTGCATAAAGAGTATTTTATTACATATTATAAAATATTTACTTAGGAAATATTCCCAGAAATACAGTCAGTAGGTTAAGCAAATAGACATTAATTTTTGTCTCTGATCTTAATTTTTGAGATATTTCACCCTCATGCATGCTTACCAGCAGCACGAGGCTCCTTTGACTCTGCCCTCAGCAACATGGTAGAACAGCATGTTTAGAACATAATTGCTAATTTTGTATTCTATATACAAGATTTTTGTAACCATGGTTTTTCTATGTAGCCCAGGATGGATGATGTGGAATTCACTATCTAGCCCAGGATAGTCTTAACCTCACAGCAGTCATATTGCCTCCGTTTTTCAAGTGTGGGGAGTGCAGGCTTATATCACTGTGGCCAACCGTAAATAAGAAGTTTGAGAGGCGCCGTGAGGGGCTCGTGGGTGGCTAAGTCAGTAAAGAGATTGTCTTACTGAGATTGCCATCTAGCATCCATAGAAAAAGCCTGATGTGTTATCACAGGCCTCTGACACAAGTGTTGGGGAGGTGGAGACAGGAGGATCTTGGGACTCATTCACCAACGTGATGAACTCCAAGCCAATGGGAGACCCTCTTTCAAAGGAGATGGATGGCGTTCATCGGGACAGCAACTGAGGCTGTCCACCAGCCTCCATGTGCACATGTGTGCATACAGGCACCCACATACAGGAATCTATGGACACACATGAATACTCATCCACAAATACAGATAAAATCAAATAAATAAGATACAACAAGCATAGCACAATAAAGCGGTATTTCGAAATGCCTTCTGTGACCTATTGCTGGTCCTCGGCCTTGATTCAGCAGCTGACAGTTGATGTTGACACATAAGCAATCAGCAAACAGGGAAACAATCAGGGTTGCGTTGCCAAGTCTAAACTCCAACTGTGTGTGTCTAATGCAGCGGGTCTCAACCTGTGGGTCCCGACCCTTGGGGAAACAGATATTTCTGATGAGTCTTAGGAACTGAGACACCACTCAGTAGCAAAATTTTAGTTATAAAGTAGCAATGAAAATAAATTCATGATTAGGGGTTCCTAACACCATTGGAAATAAGTGTTTTCTGTTGGTCACAACCCACAGGTTGAGAACCACTGGTAAGGCCTTATAAACCCTGACAGTCTTTACCTGTCCTGTTTATAAATTAAATGTTTTTACTTTTGCTACTGACTCAAGCATATTCCATTCTTTCCCTTTGTCTATGTGGTACCCTGCTGCCTTTACCTACTGCAGAGGGCTTATTCTTGAGAGTGGAGTCCTCAGTTGTCAGAGAGGTCCCCCAGTAGACCCCACTTTCACCTAGCCAATTCTTGCATTTTAATGGTTCCCTTGTTCTGGATTGAGCAGTGTCAGTGTTACACGTGTCTGTCTCTCATGCTAGAGTTTTCAGTGGTTCTTAACCTTCCTATTTCTTTAACACAGTTCCTCGTGTTGTAGTGACTCCCCCACCACCATAAAATTATTTCATTGCTACTTCCTAACTGTAATATTGCTACTGTTATGAATCTTAATGTAAATATCTGATAGGCAGGGTATCTGACAGGTGACCCCTGTGAAACGGTTATTTGTTACCCCACCTCCCATAAGGGGTCATGACCCAGAGTTTGAGAACCAGTAGCTAAACCAGGGGCTCTGCCTGGTGCAGAGAATTCATATATATATATATATATATATATATATATATATATATATGCAGAAGCAGTATCATATATATATATATATATATATATATATATATATATATATATATATGATACTGCTTCTCCCTTTTTTGCTTTAACAGACACCACCAATCCAGGAATAGTTACTGCTGATGGAGGCCATCTTCAGACTTCTGTCCCTCTCAGCCTGGCCTTGCACCCATGGATCCAAGCCATCACTGTCTGCAGTACTAAAAAAAGCTTCTTCACAACCAGCCCTTTATCAGATCAGAAATACCAACACCACAGCAAGAATTATATTAAAAAAAAATGCTCTCTTGGTGGTTTTATTCAACAGAAGAGAGAACCGCTCTTAGCCTGATAGCTAAGTCTAATAAATACATGATTGGGAATCGCCACCCTGCTTCAGTGAGACAGCATACCGAATCAATCTGCCAGGGGCCAGTCTCACATCTTCCCCTAAGTGTCTATAGCAAAGGAGAAGAGAATGCTAACAATGTAAGTATCAGAGATGAATGGACCGTAATGAAAGCAATGCCTACCAGTGTCCACACTGCTAGCTCTTGGTCTTATTATTGTTTAGGCACCTTGTTTACATTCTCTCCTTTAACACATGGCTTTCTTATTAATTAGGGAACTGTCCTCATCTTATAAACGGAGATTCTGACACTTCCTGGCATTCACCAATTTGGCAAAAGTGGCAAAGCTGGTTGTACTGAGGCAGGATTTAAAACAGGCAGGGTGACATTTAATCTGCATGGTTAATATCATAAAACGCAGGGGTTGAGGGATAAAAGGATGAATTCAACCAAACCTTAAACTGCTTATGTTTAAACAGAAAAACAATAAATGAGAAGGCAGGGGGTTGGCTTAATTTCATTAACAAAATTTGTTTACATAACCCAAAACAAATGAGCCATCTCACTAAGAACCCATGGGACAGTTAGCAGAATGAGTTCAATATTGGACCAGAAATAAAACTTGACAGAGGAAAATTATGCAAACCATATTTACAGATGATAACAGAATTTAAACATAACAGATTTTTAAGCCTGGTGTGTTGTCTCATGTCTGTTTGAGGACTTGAGAGACGAAGGCAGGAAGATTGCTGTGAGTTCAAGGCCAGCCTGCGCTACTGATACAAAATGCAAACAAATTTTATTATTCGAATGAGGAAACAGTTCTTCAAAACCTGAGTAAATCTTAGGAGAAGAAGTCATAAGAATTATAGAGTATGAGCCATTCAGTGGTATAGAAACCATGCCTAAATAAACAATAATATGAAAAAAGACACAAACCATATATTAATACAACAAAACCTAGCTTAAGAGAATTTTTAAAAAAAATAAACAGCAGTTAAAGTAAGCAGTTAATAAAGTAAAGAAAATTGTGCGATTTCTCCCAAAGGTGATGTATCTGGTTGGTGTGTGGCTTTACCCATATTCTCTTGCAAATACAGAGTATGATGGAAATCTCATGATGGACAAGCGCTAAATTCCACTCTTGACACAGTATGGTTGTGCTTTTCCCCACTTGTAGACTTCTCCTAGAAGCCCCTAATATGGGTCAGAGCCAATAGCAGTATTGCCTGCCACTGCTGAATTTTGTGTATTTTAAAGTGGTTGCAAATTCAGGGATGAATTGTGATGGTAAATTGGGGTTTCAAATGCAGAACAAATCAACTATATGTAAGAACCCTAGTAATTCCCCCCTCCCCTGACATGTGTTCACATGAACTTATGCTGATTGTATCAGCACACACATTTGCAAAACCACCTGTCATTGGATATACTTCTTTGAGTCATTGGACTGATTCTCCTCTGTCTTCCATGAAATTCTATTAAATCTGAGTGTCTCTAATCAACTGTAATTATCTTAAAGATTCTATCATACAGAAACCATGCATCGATACCTTCATTAGCTTTGGTCAATGGGCCAAAACATTAATTTTGTACTAATATATTAAATGTTAACATATAGCTATACTTTCCAAGGCTGGGCTTACTTTCAGTTTCTTCTGTGTTGTTCTCTTTGGCTAGCCTGTGAATGCCAAATAAGTATTTTTCTTGCCATTTCAGGGTAATACGTTTGTGATCCCCTCTTTTACAGTGGCACTATTTTCTTATGATGACTTTTTTTTTTTTAACAAGTGCTCATATTTTCTACATGCATTTGTGTTCCCTGTATGTAAAATATAAATGTTTGCACTCCTGAGGGGGAACTTCACATGTAACTTCACATTCCACATATAAACACATGCAGAGACGTGCTGTACTTAAAGATGAAGTTTTACTCTCAGAAATGACTTGGCAGATTTTTGTCATTGGGCCATCCTGGAATATAATTTCATGAAAGAAGTTGGCTATCATACCTACTGGCTGATACAGTATTTAGGGTTATCATCAGAAATACATCAATTCTTGATTGAAACATTCTTATGGAATTCATGATATAGACGCTATATATAGGCTATGTAAATTGTATGCGAGTTTAATACATACCATATCGATATAGAACATAGATATAGTACTTTGCATAGATTAGCTTTGAGACAGACATCTATGAAATGAGACAAATAATGCCTTTGTCTTTTGTGGGCAACTTACCCCTTCTTTACACTTCCCTTGACTTATCTGTATTTTTCAAGTTAATTCTGTGACCTGTGAAAATGTGTACTCTTTGTCTAGTCTGTGGACTCTAATATACCACGAGATGGATTATAAACATTAAGTACTTCTTGTTAAAACACAGGTTAGTACTCTTTAGAAGTTAAACTTGGAATCTTATAAAAACAGAATATATATTAATAAATATCAAACTTGAATATACATATATAAACTTGACTCTCTCTCCTCTTTCCCTCTCCCTCCCCCTTCCCCCCTCTTTCTCCCTCTCCCATTCCCTCCCTCCCTTCTCCCTTTCTCTTTCTTCCTGGTCAAGTCAAGTTTGTTTTAACAAATTCTGTTGCTGTGATAAATCATCATGACCAAAACAACTTGGGAAAACAGAGGTTAATTTCATCTTACACTTGCGGGGCATACTCCATTACTGAGGGAAGTCATGGAAGTAGCTAAAACAGGGCAGGAATCTGAAGGGAGGAACTCAACCATGGGGGACTGTTGCTTACTGACTTGCTCCTTACGGCTCATCTAGCCTGCTCTAATACAGCACCCAGGACCACTTGCTTAGGTATGGCGCTGTCTAGAGTGGGCTGGGCCTTCCCGCATCAATCATCAATCGACACGATGCTCCACAGACTTTCCTTAGGTGAATTTGGTGGGGGCGTTTTCTAAATCAAGTTCTTTCTTCTCAAATGAGCTTGTGTGGAGTGGACAAAAACAATCCAACGAGGACACGTGTGATTTTCTAGAAATATCAACCAGAGTCATAAATTCTTTAGCCTTCAATGTCTCTTTTAATTTTAAAGTATCTTCTTACTCATCAAAAATGGTTATAAGTCTAGACTAAGCATTTGATAGACAAAATTGGCCTCCAGCAATGAAAATAGACCAATTTAGACAAACATGAAATCTGATTTAATAATGGTCATGGTGTCTGTCTTCATAGAGGCTGAATCTTTGTTTTAGGGATGTGCTGCTGTACGATAATTATTTTTGGTGTCATAGAATGTGTTCCCAAGCTCATATCAATTTGGAAAGATCCTTGGGTTTCTTCCTTTGACTAAATGGCGTATGAACACACAAATCTTACTTTCCATTGTTGTCTTTGCTTCACGGTTCCTGGAGCTACAGCACAGCTTCAGTTAATAGAGTTTCACCCAGGCTGGGGTACTGATCTTAAGTAGTGTAGTACTTGGGTATGTGGTACAGCTTTACACTAGATAGAATCTTCCAAGATAAACAAAGAAGCTTTTTTATTTTAATTCTTTGTGACTTCATTAAATCTTCCTGGAGATATTTTTATGCTCAGATTTTTGTACATGCATCCCCCTTTACCCTCCTGTAAGCTTATTATGGTTCCCTGGGAAGTCTCCTCTTTTTCTATTTAGGTAACATAAGTGCGGAAGAAATCATGAATGATGTTATCGGATTTACCCATGTTTATTTGTAACTTGCTCATTCATTTCCTACCCGAGTTTTTCCTGCTTATTGATAATTCATACATTTCCAACTCTGCTGAACCATATCATTGAGTTCTCTGTGTAAAATAGAATTTATGTTCTTCTGCATACTCTACCTTACATTTATACACTGTTTAAACATAATGTATTCTTGAAGTTGCAGAATAATTTACAAGAACATTTAACTACTCTCTGGGGCATAGCAGTATTAGGAGAGATGACTTTCATCAATCAAGATTCTCTGAAAGAGTAAATGTTCACTAACATATCTTTTGATGTGTATAGTAGATTTGATTAGCAGTTCACAAACATTCTCTCTCCTTGCTGTGATGTGAGTAGAATAATCACATATGACTTGGTCACAGGACCATGGAAGCTATGACTGGTCACCAGTCTTCCTGCACTGCACTTCAGAATGGAACAGTTAGTCCAGACAGGAGCGGTTGCTTCACCCTAGGCCTTTAGATGAGCAAACCTGTGCAGTAGCTCTGAACCCTGATATTGCCTAGAGAATACCCACAGGGCTGGCCTACAAGGAAGTGTGAGAACCTGATGTTTGTGGTGGCTAGTATCTGAGATTTGGCGCTGTTACTAATGTAGTATTTTCACAAGGGATATTTGTCTGGTGGGGGAGTTTTCGTAGACAGTAATGGTCAGTATTATTTATTCTTGTCATCCTGGCGTTTTGTGTGTGTGTGTGTGTGTGTGTGTGTGTGTGTGTGTGCGCGCTGCTATGCAACACAAACTAACTGAAGATCGTAGACTTCAAACATTATCTTTCAAGGTTTCTTCCCTAGGGATAATGCCAGTGTTTTATTATGAATTATCCCACCAGAAGGCTCATAAACTGAAGGCTTGAATGCTTGCTTCCTAGGAAGCTTGGTGAGGTAAGTCCAACTGGAAGAAGTAGGACACTGGGACTATGTCCTTGAAATTTGTATCTTGTCCCTCTTCCCATTCCTGTTCACCCTTTCCCCTCTGTATTCTGCACTAGTGGTTACATACATCTGAAAGAGCCTTAATTCAAAAAAGCTGAAATTCTGGATGGTCTGGAATGTGCACTGCTCTGAAATCCAACATTATGCAAAGTTTCTAATTTTGGAGCATTTCAGATTTCAGATTAGGGATACTCAAGCCTTGAAGTTATGTAAACATTTCAAAATCCAAAAAAAGAATGTCTGGAATCTGAAGCATGTGTGGACACATTTCAGGTAGGAGATCCTCAGCCCTGCCCTTAGATACATTTTCTGTGCAGTTAGCTTGACATGCAGGACAGTGGGCACCAGTCCATATCATGCTGCCTGCCATTGGCAGAACAGTTGTGGAAGTAGACTTACACCATAAACAGCTGCTGATCTTGAAAATGTGACAGTTGAGATAAGCGCTAGGCTATGTTATAAATAATGATGATAAGCTTTTGTGGGGGGAGGTATTTATTTCTAGGTTTAAGCTCAATCTTTAATTCTAATCCCTACCTTCAAGTAGGGAATATTCAAAAGTATATATCTATATATTCTGGAAGTCATTAATTAATGTATACATGGATACATGCCCCCCACACAAATATATGTATTGTTATTTGACCCAGATCTCACACTGTCTTTGGTAGTATCATGCCCAAGAAAGTTTAAAAGAAGTAAATAACCTCAAAGATGCATGATGTATAAATAATCATGACCAATTTACCAAGCATTTAAATGCAAATAAAATTTTCTTGACAAAGGGTTTGAGGACTCTACAACAGTTTTTAAAAAGTCTTATGATTTGAAGATTAATAGTCTTATGATGACAATTACTGGAATTTCAAATGGACCCTCAAGGGAGTGTATCTTACAAGTAGAGAGGTCCCAATGTTCTGAGGACAAGTTGCAGAGTACATGAGTTAGCGTGTTGCTTAAACCACATAGCCAATGTTCATTTGACTTTCAAATAATATAACTTTACTATTTTACTCCTTTTAAAGGAAAAGTTAAATTGTGAACCACAGACTTGGTCAGCTGCTGGGAAGTAATATGTTGTACTGGAATACATATCAACTTTGGATTAAAATCCCTAATTTGAATTCTAGCTGGATGTTTTCTATAAAGTACCTATATGGTATTTCAGTGATTATCTACAAAGTGGCCCTTCAACTTAGTATTTTAAAAAAATGCCGAGAAACTTCAGATAAATAGCATGTTCTTGGAACACAGCATTTGTTCAATAAAACTGGAAAGGTTTGTAGTGGTGCTCCTGGCCAAGGACTCAGTGACTTCTCTGTTCAAAACACTATAGAGGAAAAGAGTTAGTCTGTAATATATAGTTTTGCATGATAATTTAACATATTTTATTAACTTTTTAAAGTCAACATGAAAAACAATTAGTTTCACTGGCATTTACATTCATGTGGTGTGTGTGTATTTATACCTTGCTCATATTCTCTACTTCCCCATTGCTCTTTCTGTCTTCCCAATATATGTTACCCTGGAATATTAACTTCCTTTTCAGAACTACTTATGCCTAGGTGTGGTTTTGCTTGGAAGACAGAAGCCAGAGGGATGCCACAAATTTGAGGCTGGCCTGGTTTATACATCTCAGACATAGTCCCTGGTTTATACAGCTAGTTTTCATAGATGAGATAGGGCTACCCTGTCTCAAAACAGTAAACTTAAACCCAAACCAAAAAAAAAAAAAACCTACAGACAAAAACCAACAACAACACCACCTCCCCCCCACCCCACTTCCCAACCCCTGCTTTTTGTACCTAGCATGTATCAAAAACACTTGCAGGGGCAAATTTTCCCAAGGGAAGACCAGTGTTACAAGACAGGCCTGAAATTTCAGCAGGGGGTATGAATTTAAGTCCAGCCTGGGGCTACCTAGTAAAGAAAAATCATATTCCAAGATCATTATTTTAGCTAACTATAGTGATAGTCATGGTCAATTTTGCTGTCCAGGACTCTTCTTTAGATCCAACAGTATGGTAATAAGCATTAAAATTAGCAAGCTTTTCCTTAATAAATGTATATACACATGAAGTTACTCTGAAGTGAGGAAAAGCACACGGAGGGAGCCGTACACATGCTAAATGACATGATCACTGATTGGCTGCAAGTCCACGACTGCTGCTTCTAACCTGGTAAGCAACCAGGTAGATCAGGTGTCCTGGGAGGAGTAAAAGGAGGAAGAGTTGACCCCATTTTTTTCTCATGTGTCTTTGAGTTTGGGTATGTCCTTTGCTTCCTTGTGGTTGGTTTTCATATTAAAGATCATGCTAGAATCCCCCCAGCCTCAAATCTAGCCACATACTTACTGACAAACCAAGCAAAAATAAGAGAAATCAGAGGGATCAACTTGGTATCATTAGCTTTCAAGAAAGATTATTTTAATAATTTTCTATCCCCACAATTCTATAATATTTCTAAACTATTTCACCTGCCATGTCATTGTATTATTTCGGAGAAGGAATAAGAAGCCTGTTATCCCAAGCTCCGTAATTCTCAGAATGTTAATATATTGGAAAGTAAAATGAATGATTCATGTCATTTGAGCTTGAGACTTTATTGTATAACATAGGAGGACCTCAGGATTGACTCGGCCCTGGAAAGCTTTCAGGAAGTGGGCCTAAGGATCTTCTCAACCCCACCCCCAAAGCCTAGCTGTCTCTGTGTTCCCACAGGGCACTTGGCAGCCAACAGGATCTAGAGGCAATCAAGGAAAGTGGTTATTAAGTACTCACAAGCTTTACTGCAGGGAGAGAAATGACTTTGGCTAAGAGCTGAGTCTGTGGCTATCCCTAAGGCTCCTTTCCCTCTTGACTTATATGTGTGGCTCCGTGTATGCATATTCACATTTTTCTCTGATTTTGTGTGAGTGTGTGGGGCGCAATAATCCTCACACATATTTAAATGTGACATTTGCTGAGCACTTACATGGCTGAGTTAAATAAGAAATCTCTTGAGCAATGTTGGCTCCTTGCCATTCCTTGGGATTTCATCATGGGGCTTTAGCTTGCAGGACAGAAGCCAGCCTCTAATTGTTTTATGTAATCAGAACACTTAATGATGAAATAAACTCTGAGACCTGATTCCTCTGCATCCTCACACTTGGACAGGTACCTGTGTTGGGGACTATTCATCTAGAACCTTCGCAACACTGGGCAGTGGAATTGAGGAGAAGATTAGCAAGGGTCTTTGCATCTCTCTTTAGGGGCAGTTCTCAGGTAGATCCCCTCTCCTCTTTTTTCCTCCTCTTCTCCACACAACCTGAAAAAATCCATCATCTGTTTGGTTGCAGCCAAGTGGAGAGCTATATATCACTATGAGTTTATAAAAGCCTTCCATGGTAGAACTAGAGAAGTAACTTCTCTAGATGAATTCTCTTCTTGTGGCCATCTGAAAGACAAGAACAGGTCCAATTGTCAATTCATCATGAACTTGAAGTGTGAATGAAAAATGGTGCATCAAAATTGTGCATGGAATTACTTTGTAGGGTGGAGTCTTCTAGAAGTTATCAGACAGAAATGAGCTCACTTGCTAAGACTCAGCTGTGTTTTCATTCCTCTCAATGTTGGGGTCATATTACAGAAGGCACTTGAGCCTAAGGCTCCTCTAAAAAACACTGAGAGGCACAAATGAATGGTATAAAAGGTTAGAAGTTTGCTCAGCCAACTGTGATGAGGTCTCTTTCATTATCATTTTAAAAATAGCTCTACAAACTCCAGTCATATGTAATTTAATTGCACTGGGATGTTGGAAGCAGTGTGCTGTGGTCTGGACCAGTGTCTCACCAAGGTTCATGTTCACAAGGTCCTTGTTCCTCAGCCTGTGCCATGGTTGGGTGATTGAGACCTTTAGATGGTGAGATCTAATGGGAGGTTGAGGTCATGGGGACTGGGTATCTCTTGTCCTTTTTTTCCCTGGACTTCTCTGGGGCCATGAGGTGAGTAGAACCCTCTCCCATGATACATTGCCTTTTCAGTGGCTCAAAGGAAGGCCAGCTGAGTGACCATGGACTGACACTTCCAAAGCTGTGAGACATAATAGCATTCCCCTCTTTAGGATCACAGCTCAGAAAAGTTGGGTGGTTGCAGGAGGTTTTCTCTACATGTTTACATAATTTCCACGTAAACCGATGCTTAACTCTTTAATCTGAATGTATGTGTCTGAGTGTGCAAAGGAGATCCTGGATCAGGAAGTTTATTTCTCATGAGGTTTTTCTATCTGGAAAATGGCTCACATACCAACTGACCTATTTCCTGCTTCATGGAGGTTGTACAAGGTTTATCCAGGGCATTTGACCCAGTGGGGTCGGTCATCTTAGAGTCCCAGAAGCTTTTGACACTTATCTGGTGTCCTTTTGGTTTGGTCTTGTGGTCCCTTTCCTTCACTGTGAGCCTGGCTCCCAGCTGTTACATCTGTGATTCTGCAAAAAAGAGTAGTGACACCTGGTGAAGGCCCATGTGTGAGGAGCATCCTTACTCTCTGAACTCATAACATCAGCAGCTACCTCAGGGGAGGCAGCACCCTCTAGAACAACCTAGCTAACACTCAGTGGTTATTTCTTAGGCCAGCCTCATTACTTATTTACAGGAGGAGCTGGCAGTCCTTTGCTAATAAATTACGTGTCTTTCTTGTAAATCCGGATGATGGCTTGCCACTCTGATGGCAGAACAAATGCAATTTTCCCAGAGGGCAGGTAGTAGACAGAAAGCAACTCCACCCTCGGCACGGATGATAGATGAGGCCTTTAAGTATCTGTTGATGTAGGAAAGCAGGCTCATGCTGTCATAGTGGGACCCACCTTCCCAGTTCTTCTCCATCAGCAGAGACTAGCATGGGAGGCAGTTTATGATTCCGTGACTGAAGACACAAAACAGAATCATAACATGTTTACTGAAACTTAGAGAAGCCAGGGATTGTGCTAAGCATTTCAAATATTTCAAATTGATAAATCCTTATTGTGTTAAAAAAAAAAAAAGGCAAGTAATATTGCAATCACCCTTTGCAGTGGAAAAACACAGAGCTCCAGAAGTTAAACATTGTTGAAGGATTTTCAACCAGAAAAAGGAGCTGGCATCAGGTATGGGCTGTTTCCTTGTCAACCCTGCCTCTGCCGCCATCAAAGAATGACTTGTGGAGTTGATGATACAGGGCTCTTGCTTCATGGCTAAAACCATACAACCCAGAAAGCCATGGCTGTAGAAGGGAATGGGTGCCTGTGGTGGAGTGATTTGCCTTGAGTCTGGCCTTGCTTTTACATTGGCTACCAATGTTAGCAAACACATCTATTGCTATGGCCATTTGTGGATCAAAAGTCTTGGATCATTTATCTCCTAACATCTTTAGTTATCATGTCCTAGAGTCAGGGTGTGGCTAAGCCTAGGACAGTAGGCTCACCACTTGACTGAGTACAATGCCAATGCCACACTCGAAGTCTATGCCTATACCAAGCAAGTCTCAAAGCCATGGCTCATAGACCGTACTCTGAAAGGGCTTTTAAAAACCACTTAATTTACGATCATATTAATTTTCTTCCTATAATGCTGTGATTATTGAATTTAAAAATAGAAAAGAATGAAAATTTATAAAAACCATAAATCTTGCCTATAATTCCATCACAGTTTTAATATATCACACATAATAGTTTGGTGAGTACATTTCTAGGCTACCATCCTTTTCTGTGCCTGTATGCGCAAGCTGTTCTTTTCTTCCTCCTCTTTCTTTTTTGTTTCCTTCTTAGTTTTGAGATAGGATATCTATATATAGCCCAGGCTGGGCCCCAACTCTATCATCTTTCAGCATGTCTAAAAAGCTGGGCTTACTGAATAGCTATGATGCTTCTCTAGCCTAGCTCTTCTGTTCTGCCCTTTTCTTCTCATTCATTCATTCTTTCTTTTTTCCACAGTATGAGATTGTGTTTGTGTGTGTGTGTGTGTGTGTGTATTAGACTTACATGAGTACTTAGTATTCTGCAGAGTAAGTGAACAGTGTTTGATGGCACCTCTGCTTGATTGCTTCTGTTTTTAGGAATCTCTGACTTTTTTTTTTTTTTAAATCATGAGTAACTTGACAAACACTCTCAGTGATAAATAGTAATTATCTTTATTACAATGAAAGAATGTGAAAAGTGCTGTATCAAGGACCATTACAATCTCTACGGAAAGGTTTCCTGATTCTCATTTTCACTGATAATTTCCCATTAGTGTCTAATGTGCTGATTTTCCTGTCCCGCATCAATTCTAGCACCATCTTTATCATGTACCAATAATTGTGCCTTCCCAATGTCAGAAAGACATAAACTACAAGCTCTAAACTCTTACTGCTTAGGAGGGAACCGTAGCTGCTTCTAAGTAATGTTGATGTTTTATAATTATGTGAGTTGAAAACTCGTACTACAGTCTAGGTAGAGAAACTTGAGCCTCAGAAAGTTATCATTACATGATAATCACACACAATATATAACATTACAGTTAGGAAATGGAGCTGGAATTTAACATGGGAATCTCTGTGCCTAAACAATGCATTGAATAAATAGAACTGGCCCTCAGGTAGCTTGTTATCTGAGACGATGTGAGTAAAGGAAGCTTCGTTATCATTAGTCTTTCATTATAAGCACATCTGAGCCCTTTAACCTCTATAGGCTTGTAAATCATTTTCGTCTTGTTTTCTCACCTACCAATTCTTATGCTCGCTCCATTTGATCTATTTATTCATTTTATCTGAGAGCTGCTTGTCGCCCACAAAGATACACAAGAGTTTACTCCAGTTTACTTGACAAATAGAACATAATCCAGGTTTAGTGTGCTATGGTGAAAAGTCAAACAGAGCCATGATGGCCAAGCTGAGGCAGGACGACTACCCCAAATTTAAGCCCAGCCTGGGCTACATGGCATGCACCAGGTCAGACAGGGCTATGTAACAAAAGGAAAGGAAAGGAAAGGAAAGGAGAGGAGAGGAGAGGAGAGGAGAGGAGAGGAGAGGAGAGGAGAGGAGAGGAGAGGAAAGGAAAGGAGGAGGAGGAGGAAGAGGAGGAGGAGGAGGAGGAGGAGGAGGAGGAGGAGGAGAAGGAGAGGGGAGGGGAGAGGAAAGGATGGAGTATGGAATGGAGGAAGAAATGATGAAGGGAAAGAGGAAGAAGGAAGGAAGATAAGAAAAAAAATTACTTCTGTAGCAACTAAAACTAATGTTCTATCTTTCTGTAATTGCTCTCTTTAAAGCCTTCCTTTCTAGGAATGCTGTAGTTTTCAGAGAATAAAGACTGGCTGGCCATATTCATCAATAAATCTCTGCCCTTGTCATCTGTCCCCAGAGTAAGCCTCGTGTCCATGTTCGGCTGGAGCCTCAGAAACTGCTGCGTCAGCTGCGTAGGCTGAACCCTCTCTTACTCTGTAATATGTGTGAAAACTTCCCCAGTCCTCTGCTAGGTCACCTCTCACTTACCTTTCTTTCTCAGAACTCTAATGTTTCTAATGTTTTAAGCTTCTGGAGTAAACAACAGGACTAAGTTTAGCCTATTTTCATGTCCAGGGTTCACCCTCATTTCTTTCTTCAAAGGTTTTTAATGGAGATAGTTCTGCTCGCTATCAGCATTTGCCTAGCCTGTGATGCTGTTAGCTGCTGGGGACATTTTCTGTTTCATCATGCATTGTAAATAAATGCCATATTTTCAAATATGAACCCCAGGAACCACATACATAAATACAAGTAGAGATGAGCTATGGCCTGCTCTGAGCTGCTCTATATTTTACAAGGCGATAGTGTTTATGCCTGTCCTCAATTATCCGGACTGCAGACAACAGCATTCTGACTGAGTCTTTCTTGCATTATGTCCCTCCATTTTACAAAAACAACAGTTGGTTCCATTTTAAGGGCAGATATATCTCATTTGGGCAATTAAGCAAGTGCCACTTCTCCAAGGCACAGACCAATAACTAAGTAATCCAGACAAGTAAAATATCACCACCTGTGGACTAAATCATCAAGTCAGAAACACCACGGGCATGACAAAACCAAGAAAGAAAAGCCAGGCCTGTGTATGCCTAAGACATTTCAGACACAATAAAAATGAAGCCCCACCAGCAGACAAAAAAGCAGTGCCCCAAGGTTAAGATGTAACAATACATTAACCCATCACCCAGCCTTTCTGGTCATAAGCTTTATATGGGAAATTTGTCACAGCAATAGATCTCTGTCCTTGTCACCTGTCTCCATATTGTGCATAGTTTCTCCTGTCAGCAACACTTAGACCGTGGTGAACGCACTCTTGAGACTGTCTCCCACTGGGTTTTCACTCCTCAGTTCTGCATCTGGAACTGCTCTGTGCCTGATCTGAGACATTGTGTATCTGGTTCTCACAAAAGCTTTCAGGCCTGTAAACCATGCGACAAGATGCCCATCATTGCACTGCGTGCTTGAGCTGAGGTCGAAGTCAATAATCAAGCTTCGGGTGGAGGAATGCCCATATAATCCAACAAAATCTGGATGACTTGGTAAAGTTTAGTCACTGAAACTGACATAGCTGGTAAATCTATTATTAATATTTATTTATTAATGAATCCTGACATTGTGGAAACCCACACAACTCTATATATTTCTGTCATGGAGAGCTCACAGTATCTTATTTTCCATAGTTCTATCCAGGGCTCTTCCCTTTTTTTTTTTTTTTTTTTTTATTTTACACGTATTCTTCAAACACTTGGATCATTTACTATTTTCTACTCTTGCTGAGTTATCCAGATTCTTCTTCTCTTTTTTCTTCCGGGTCAGTTTAAATTGGATTTAAATGAATATAATTATACCTTGTGGACTAAATCTATATAGAGAAATCCCTCTAGAGAAATAGTAACTTTTAGGAAATCGTAAAATTATCTTGTCTCTTCGGATGCTTATTTACACTAGTCATTATGTATCAATTTGCACCTCAAGAAAGCTGTGCTGGAAGACTGCACTGGGCCTGCACTGTCCCCTCCCTGGGGTGTGGGATGGACTTGTGATCTAAAGGGCTTCCCTCTTTTGCTTATGTGACATCACATAGCAAACTGGGCAAGTAATCTTTTCGAAGATGTAATGAGGGCTCTGGCTTAATTAATTTGGGCTTAACCAAAAGGAGACTATCCTGAGTGGTCTTGACTTAATGAAGAAAATTCCTTATAAAAGGGGTTACTACTCACACGAAGAGCTTTGTCTTCCTGGTGATTGATGACTGAGTCACACCCAGCAGATCAGTAAGTAGATCCTGGGGCTGAGACCCACCCCTGGCTAACAGTCAGCCAGGAAGTAAAGGCTTCAAGCCTATAAGCTCAAGAGACGGAGCTTTGCCAACAAGCACATGCATTCAGAGGAGGCCCCTGAGCCTCACAGAAGAACACAACTTGGTCAAAACCATGGAAGCAACCCCATGAGAGCCTGAACAGAGGACTTTGCTAAATAGTCCTACAACTCCTGAGCCATAGAAAATGTAATAGTATACTGTCTTTTTTTAAAGCTACCAAGTTTGAAAGTATTTGTTACATAGCAGTTAGCACTCCTTGGCTTTGTGTATGTGTGGTACTTCTTCCATGTATGTACTTGTGTATTTTGGCATGTGTAGATAATACCCTCACTTTAGAACTTGAATTTATCTGTACATGCATTGGTATATCTCAGAAGAGTGATTTTCATACAACAAGAGGCCAAGTTTCCTTTGCTTTGTTGATCTTAGAACCTATAAGCACTTGGAGGATGCTGAATCCTCCAACATCAGTACCAGAATGAGTGTTGGCAGAGCTGTGTCTATGTGCCGCTGGGGGCTCTGCTGCCAGATCAATCTTTTATACAAAGTAGAGCCTTATATGTTTGTATAAATCTAAACTTAGCAATATTGTAGTAGAGGTAATTAGAATTTAAAACACACACACATATTCTGTTTCTGCCTCTCTTTCTCTCTCTCACACACACATACATACAAGCACGTACACACATACACAAATGCATGCATCCACACAGAGTACCTGACTATTGGCATCTTTTACTAATTTGCTCTATGAGCTTAGCAATGCCACGTGACCTTTCTGAACCCTGTTCTTCTCATGGACCAGTGAAGTGTTTGGACTCACTGCATGCATTCCAGGTAACATTCGAACCCAAGCTACAAGACTCCAAACTAGGAAAACATATATCTGAAAGAAAAAAGCTAAAAGAAGCAAAGGGTTTAATACCAAAAGGAAATCAAGTAACTGTGGAAATAATATCAAACTAGGCTTCCTCTAGTAAGATTGCATCTGTGATAATAAAATCTTACTTTCATTTTTAATGAGGTTGAAGTCACCTTTCCCTGTCTTCTCCCGACTCTTCCCTATTCCATACTCCTCCTTCCCCATCCCCCTGCCTCCTTCTCACCTGTTCTCCTACTTCTATCTGCCCTTCTTCTTCTTCTTCTTCTTCTTCTTCTTCTTCTTCTTCTTCTTCTTCTTCTTCTTCTTCTTCTTCTTCTTCTTCTTCTTCTTCTTCTTCTCCTTCTTCCTCCTCCTCCTCTTCCTCCTGCTCCTTCTTCTTCTCCTCCTCCACTTCTCCTTCTCCTCCTCCTCCTCCTCCTCCTCCTCCTCCTCCTCCTCCTCCTCCTCCTCCTCCTCCTTCTTCTTTTCAGCTGTCTTTTGACTTTGCAGATATAGAAAAGCTAAGAAGAGCCTTAAAAGGAAGAAAAAGGAAATGATGTTCCTGGCACAGCAGTAGCAGCGGTTGGGCTTGTGTTTCTAGTCTATGCCAGTCATTCCCACTCAGGTCATTTCTATATGATAATGCAAGCATCAGCTCCAGTGCATGAACCCATTAGCCCCAGCTTCCAAGTGTGATTTTTCACAGAGGTCACAGAGGGCCGCCCAGGAGCAACAGGAATCTTGCAAGTGATGCGTGTCGCATTTGCATATGATAATTAGTTTTTCTATAAATACAATCTCTTCAGCCGATTAACATTTTGGGTCCTCGTTAGGTAGGAAACATTTTCATATTAAACCCACAAAGCTGTCAGAACTGGCTTTGCTTACATTGCATGATGGTGTTAATGCCTCTGTTTATACCAATGCCAATTAGTAGTGCTGGGTCTTAGAGGAACAAAAGAGATCCCTACTGCTATTAATATAAACAGTAATAATAAAGCCAAGAAGCTCTTGCAAACCTTGTTAACTTAAAAGATCATTAGCAGTAAAGTACCTCTGGGTGATAAGTGCTGCCTTCTTGGGCACATAAAGCTCAAGCGTGTCTTGAACTCTTTGCTCTGATCTGGCATGATAAACAGGAGCATGCAATTCAAACATTGTTTTGTTTTGCTATACACATTATCCAATTGCTGCAAACAATTATCTAATATGAGTTAGATGTACTTTAGCCAGGTAATATAACAGTTTCTTCAACTTGTCAGACTTAGTGAAGCACAGTTTACTCTGGACCAGGAGGCCAACTTCTCCAAGGGGATAAGTTATTTTATGGACCAATAAAAGGGTTTTATAAAGCTAGATGCACCAGAATTTCCCACGAGAGAATTTTCTTTCTTTCTTTTCTTTTTCTTTTCTTTTTTTTTTTCCCCACAGGAATGAAACACTCTCTATTGAGGAGGATACTGAAGAAGGTATGAGAGAAAAGACAGTGTTTGTCAGGCATGCTCACACACATGTGCTCACATACATGTGCTCACACATACATAGGCTCAAGCACACACTACTGACCTGATTGGAGGAAACTGCTCTCATCAGATGCCGAGTTTCAGGTGCAACAGTGGCAAGTAGACAAAGAATCTCTCACCCTCAATTAAATAATGAAGAGATGACACTGCAGTCACCACTAAAATGGGTAGATACAAAAGGAGAAGTACGTAGGGTCAAGTATATTGTGTGCACATATCACAATGAAACCTAGTATTTTGGATAAATAATATATACCAAGGTTAAAAGAACAATTCCTACAGAAACAAACCTACTTTACTTCCCGGTGAAATGTTGGTTTGCTACAGTACACACACTTAGATTCATCAAGAATTCAAAAGCATTGATAATGGGACAGAACAGTGAACTTCCCATTTGACTGAACTCTAAATATATTACTATTGAAAGTTAGGTTGTAACACAGGAGAATGGGACTAAAATGTAGACTTTTGTATAATTTTAGAATTAAGGCTTTAAGACAAAGTCAAAATAAACTTGTCTCACAGGTCTTGTATGATTAACTGACTGCAATTTTGGATAACATAGTTTCTGTGGGTCTTAGTTTTTTTGTCTGTAAAGTGAGGGGGTGAAATTTAAACATAACTTACGGGGTTGTTTTGAGGACTTGCATTTTAAATTGAACCCACAGAATACTTCAGTCTTAAAATGGACACAGTGGACAGTTTGCTGTTATTGCTGCTGGAGGAGAAGAATAACAGAACATTTTGGGTAGATTAGTAAGAACTCTATCTCTCTCCTTCACTGTGCTAAGGATAGAACTCAGAGCCTTGTGCATGCTTGGCAGGTACGCTGCCCGTGAGCTATCTATACAGGTGTTTTCAACATCTGCCCGTGAGCTATCTCTACAGGTATTCTTAACATCTGTTACTCTAATGCAGTGGTTTTCAACCTTCCTAATGCTGTGATCCTTTAATACAATTCCTTATGTTGTGGTGACCTCCAAACATAAGATTATTTTTGTTGCTATTTTATAACTGTAATTTTGCTACTGCTATGAATGATAACCTAAATATCTGTGTTTTCTGTTGGTCTTAGACAAACTCTGTGTAAGGTACATTCAACTCCAAAGGGGTGGCAACCCACAGGTTATGGCCCTCCACTTTAATAGCTTTTCTATACCACATTTATTATCTCCGCTGCTGTCCTGCTGCAGAGCTTATGTTTCTTCTCTTCTTATAGAGCATGGTGTTCTTCTGTACTGCGGTGCTACCCATCTTATCTGACATAATCAGCCATGTTTCAAAACAGTGCTTTGTGGTCTTGGAGTTGGCCTTTTAATTCTTACTGTTCCATCTTCCTACACATTAGAGTGTAGTTCTAGGAGCAGGAAGCAAATCCACTAGTAATGAACTTGTGTCGCTTATTCTTCCTTTCTCATGCTGACTTCTGACTCTTGAAGGATGACTCACAGTACGTATGGTTATTTGGGTATGGTCCTTGTGTCACATGGAGTTCACAATAGCTGAAACTTGATCCTCAAGAGGATGCTACTGAGAGATATTGAAATCCTTAGGAGATAGACTGTGGGATTCCATCATTCTCAAAACGTCCTATATGGTGGTGTAAGTTTTTCTAGCAACATTCTCCTTAAAAACAATGTAATACAATTGAAACAGGCCTATAGAACAACTTAGCAATTCAGTGGCCATGGCCTTGAACTTCTAAACAAAGTTCAAAGGTAGGTAAGAATTTTTTTCTTCATACCTGCTCTGCCTCCAGTATTTTGTTATAGCACAAAACTGACCAGTCTTAGTATTTAGTCATTATGTTACTATTCAGTCCTTCAGCAACAATAGGATCCCTTGCTGGTTTAGTTTTTCTATTCATGTTTCAATTCTCAGGGTTAATAGACACAGAATTCCAAAGTTTAAACTCCTGTTTTACATTTCTAGGAAAAAAAAAAACCTGGGACATTCAGTATACAGAAGACCAGGTTTAGTAGGGAAATACCAGTTTTCTCAATATCTGAAAGATTTTCCCAGTAGAGAGATTGATATGTTCTGACATTAAAGTCCTATGGTGGAGGCTGTAGGAAAATTCTAGCTAATAGAAAAGAATATTGCAACCATTTAGCTATGTAATAAGAACTGCTTTGGGAGGAAGCAATCCAAGTGTTCAAGCAAAGAGTGAATCATAACTCATAGGAGATTTAACCATACAGACTTGTGTATCAGAAAAGTAGACCAAGTAACCTAGATATGTGGTGGCCCTGTGTTTCCTTACAGGGTGGTCTTAGAATCCCAGTATAATTTGAAGTATAGACTGAAGTTGAGAGAAGCTTTAATAATTATCTACTGGGTATAATTTGCATAGTAATTTACATACAAATTATCAGTTAGCCTTATCACAGGATGATGTGAGAAACTGCAGGTGACTTCATTTATGACCAACATTTGCAAAGTACTTACTATGTGGCATGTATTATGTGTCTAGGTTTTAAAGGAGGGTGACGGATAGAGTAGAGTTGCTGCCCTCTGGAGCATGCATTGTGCTCCACGGCAAGGATGAGGCTGAAGATGGAAAAAAAAATGTGGATTGTGAGAATGGCAGATATATGTCAAAACACTCCAACTTCTCTCTTGCCTCTTCCTCTAGGGAGGCCTTTTACATCCTCTTTAAGTTGCTCTAGGACACTTGGCAGCATCTCTAGGACCAGATTAGAAGGGAAACTATGGTAAGATTGAATCTTTGCTCCTAGAATGTGAACAATGAACTTCTCCTACCAGTTGCTTTCTCATGCAAGAAGTTTGTGCATGTGCATGTGGGGGGGGGCATAAGACTTCTTCACAAAATAGATGTTAAATAAACATATATACAATAAAAATGTAGATCAGATTATGAATAGTCATTATGAAACCCTGCTTATATTACCTAGGAGAAAAGGGACATACAATCATCTTTTCAAGTCAGGTGTTTATGAATTTCGAAAGACCAGACTGCATATTTCTTTAAACCCCCACTATTTCTACCACAAAACAGATTCTTGGAAGTGAAACAGGCCTGTTAAAAACTCTTTTTTATGCAATGAAGGATGTAAGGAAATTGGAGAAAGTTCAAAGAAGAAGAACACGAATGATTAAGGGGCTGAGAGCATGATTTATGTTGAATGATTAAAAGGATTAAAATGCAGAACTTGGCCAGTGCTACAGACTCAGCTATAAAAGAAAAATCAAAATTAAGTGCCAAAGCTCTTAGCTCCCATGAAAAATACAAATTTGCATATAATTTGGCACGTATTTCTACTCAGAGTTCAGCAGACCCTTACCGAGGCAACAGAGTGCCAAAACCACTTGTCGATCTGGTCAGTTCAAAGTGGAGTCTGATGATATCAAGAAAAACTTGCCATTTGATGGACTAAGCAGACATGGGAACCCCACTGTGCCCACCCAGGACCATCAAGTGGAAAGAAGATAAAGTAATGTAACCTATCACAATGTACCCAAGTATCATAGAGCAAAATCTCTCCTAAAGTAAATAGCTGGAGTACTCAGACCCATAGGATGGGAACAGCCACTTGGGTCTGGATTATTGTCTTCATGAGGAGATTTTAGCCAAGAGTTGACTGATCTTGTCTGTCAAATGAAGCCTGTGATTCAGCAATGAATAAAGGAGGCATGTGTGGAACCAGCTCTTCTCAGAACTGCATATCTCTAGAGAAAGGAGAAAGGAGATAGGTCAAAGGAAGTTGTGTAGACAAATGTAGGGAGAAAGCCAACTGATAGTGATTAGAATGGAAAACTCACATTTTAGTGAAAATTTAATTTTTCTTACATGTAGCTTTCTGCGAATATCAGTTTTCTTTCACTTGTATTGTCTGGGTAAGGTCCTTGTTTTTTAAGGCAGGCAAACTAAAACTTACACAGCAGAGTCATCAGGGTAAATGCTGCTGAGGCGCCATGGTTTGGCAGTTAACTCAGTCTGAATAATTTAGGATTGGAGCATCCAGCTTTCTTTTCAATGCTTCTTCCCATTGATTACATACACAGTGTCCTATTTTCCACCTTATCCGTTTTCTAATGAAAACCTCAGTGATGGTTACATTCAGACAGTCATGCAGGGTTGGTCTCCACAGTTGTCTTCATCTTGGAAAGCTAAACTCTACCCACTTCCTTCTTCTTCCAGCCCTGATGGTCACCATTCTAAACTGACCTTGCAAACTTTTGCTTTCATTTTTTTCCATTTCTGTAAAGTGAAATGAGGGTCTAGAACAAGGTAGACATTGGGTCAATCACTGACACCTAATCTCCAGCACCCCCACCCCCTTTGCACTAGAAACACCTTCTGTTATTAAATTTGTGATTGAAAAATGAAGGCCTCTTTGGGCAACCCGTTTATCTTTAGTTGTGAATGTACTTCTAAAGTACTTGGCACACAGAATCTGAGAGGTAGGGTTGAGGGAGTGTTGTTGTAAATACAAAAATTGGTAGAACAAGAAAGGTGAGGACATGTGTGATCTGACTACTGAATAAAACAGCTCATGGTGACCATCATGTGAAAACTCATGGTGTCTGGCTGTCAATCCTAGGTCCAAAGACTGTCCCCAGATTTACACCACCTGTACTGCACTTCTATTACTTAGGGTTTCTTCTTCCCAGGTCTCTCTGGGTGCTCATTTCATCAGGCCCACTGTGGGGTGATGGTTTAAGGTCTCAGTGTTGAGCAATGGCTTGTTATTTCCTCCTCTGCAGCTCCTTCTACAGTCTTGCCTGCTGTGCACTCATGCAATCCCTGAAAGCCTGCACTTGTGGCTGGCACTGGTACCAGTCCTGGTGCTGGGCCATGCATTCTTACACTGCAAAGTGGGAGGCAGCACAGCCAGAGCAGGTGGTCAGGCGGTTCAGTGGGGTTTCTTCCTCATCATCCTTCTTCACCTGTTGGGTCCAGTTATGGCCTTGTGAGACTGAGGTTGACATCTTGAGTAATTCACAAGTACAGAAGTATGTATAAGGACATTCTGCCTTAGACGCCAGGGTCCATAGGCAGTCCCTAGGACTCCCCCGCTTCTCTAGCCCTCTTTTAATAATTTATTTTGAGATAAGGTCTCATTAAGTTTTCCAGGTAAGTCTTGAATCTATTCTATAGCTCAGGCAGGTCTTGAACTTGCCTTCTCTCCATGTTTGACTACCACATGGCAAGGAATACAAGCTTGAGTCAATGGTCGCAGTCACCCCCTGTAGATTTTGCTGTGCTGTGTACCTTATACAAGTGGCATCATATCTGACTTTTTCTGATTGGCTTACAATTTTACTTTGTATACCATCCTCAAGTTTCATTCCTATTATATAACACCCCCTAAAATGTAAGATTTTTCTTCATTTTAAAATCTGAATTATATTGCATATACCATATTTTCATCAGTAGTTCAGGTGGCAATGTACATTTGGGTTGCCCCTCCTCTTGGTTAGTGTGTGTAGTAAGCATCATATTGATAAGATGAATTGTCATAAATTGTTTTAACTTGCTAAGAAGTTGCCTCTGGCAGCTGGGTTGCTTTCCCCTCATGTTAGACTGAACATGTTTATCTCTAAGAATCCTCTGAGACCCCTCGTTCCAGGGAAGGTCTATTCACTCTCAAACTTCCTAACAGGGAGTGAAGAGAAGAGCAAAACAATCCACAGTAAAGAGAAACAAAATGTGCCCTTGAGAACAGCTAGAAGGTCAGCCATTTCCAACAGAGGTTGCTATTATCTGCTTTATGGAACAAAAATGCTTTCAGTGGGAGTGAGAACTAGGACTTCCATCATGGGAGGCTGAACCATAAAGAGAAAGCTCAACCCAGAATTCCTCCTGTTTCTGTGGGATGATTGCTAATGCCCAAGTTGATGAAATAAGCTAGGTAGAAAGAAACTACTACATGATTACCATGCCCACACATGGCGTTAAAAAGCACACAAAATGAAGGCAGAGATACCAAGCTTTTGTCCTGCATTTCAGTATCTTGTGGCCTCAAGTGAGATTCAATGCTTCTAGGCAAAAGTTACTGCGTACAGTTGCTGAATTATTTAGGGTTCTCTAGAACAGTAATTCTCAACTTGTGGATCACAACCCCTTCAGGGGTTGAATGACCCTTTCATATGGGTTGCCCAAGACTATCCTGCAAATCAGACATTTACATTAGAATTTATAACAGAAGCAAATTACAGTTACGAAGTAGCAACAAACATGATTTTATAGTGGGGGGGGGGTGTCACCACAACATGGGGAACTGTATTAAAGGGTCATAGCATTAGGAAAGGTTGAGAATCACTGTTCTTGTTCTCTGTGGAGGATTGAGGCCCCATGAACTTTTCTCTGTGTAGTTTGGCATATTCATTGGTATCCTCCTTGTTCAGCTCACATTTTGGCAATCATGTTTCTGAGACTTTATGGGTATAGCATCTGATATTGTTAGGAGACACAATCTCACAGCAAAATCCTTGATTCTTTGGCCCCTTCTTCCACAATGTTCCTTGATCCTTAGGAGTGGAAGTGTTTTGTAAACGTATGAATTGGGACTAAATTCAACAACTTTGTGTTTTGCTTGGTTATTGTTGTCATTAGCAGTCTCTGTCGCATATATGTTTCCTTGATTAGGGATGAAGCATGAACTTAACTGTATGTATAAAGACAAATGTTTATAGATTGTTGTTAAGAATTATTTTGGTTCAATAAATTAGTGGTTATAGATTCTCCTCCAATAGCCATGACATCACTAGCACTTAGTAGCTATCTAGGTTTATAATACTAGACATGGTGTTCCTCTTGTTGAATTGGTCTTAAGTCCAAGTAGAGGGCTATTGGTTGCCACCAAGGTATATATGCCACTACTGCACCCTTAGGGTTAGTATGACATGTTGGTCATTGATGTGGTTCATAGGCATCATACCATCACAGCTGTGTCGAACTGCCTAGAAGCTTACATGGATCCTTCTTGTACCATAAAAGCTAATATTCATGGAAGAGACATTCATATCAGTTCTAATTCAGGGGTTTTTGAGGCCCTGTTTCTGAAGTGCATGGTGTTTTTAACAATAAGAACTTGATTTCCACCTTCAGAGCAACCCAGAGCAATGATAATAGGGTATATTTTTGGGGGGACTCTCTCAGACAGCACTTGTAGAATTATCTGGGATCTCTAATGTATAATATTATGTCATCTGCAGATAAAGATAGTCTGAATTTTTTTTCTATTTATGTTTCTTTCAGTTCCTTCTTTTGCCTTATTGTTCCAGCTAGTACCTTGAAAAGCTTGCTTTTTTTTCCTCTTGTAGCTTTCAATTCACTTTCTTTGTCATGTATATTTAGTGATAAGTCCTTCATGGTAAGGGAGGCATGGCTTGGTGGTAGAAGCAGGATGTAGGATAATTAAATTTCATCCATACATAAGAAGCAGAGAATAAGCAAGAAATGGGGCAAGGTTTTCAATGCTCAAAGTCTAGTAATGGACTGCCTCCAGCAATACTTCATCTCCTAAAGGTTCCATAACTTTTTTCAACAGCACCACCAAGTTTTTAAACACATGAACCTATGGGGGACATTTTCTATTCAAACATCCACACTAATATGTAGGCTTATATTTTTCAAAACCTTGCTTTAATAAGTGTCCTTAAATGCTTTACCCTCCCTTTTAGCCCACCACCCACCAGAGGCAGTGAAAATGAAAGGCTAATAGAGAAAAGGAGGATGGACCTGTGTAGAATTAGTTCTTTGTAGCAAACCCAATCTGTGCTACCAGGATATCAGCAGTTCAATTCACAGGAAAGAACAGAGGTATCTTGAACCACTTGCAAACACCATTCATGAATCAGCAATGGCAGTTAGATCCTGAAGAAACCTTGAAGCTCTGCATATTGGCCACAGTCCACAGAAGCAGCAAGAAGCAGCCAGAACACCACCAGAAATTCTTTGGTGGCATTTCTCTCTATGAAGTCATGACACATAATGACCAGCAAAGGGTGACAAGGTGAACCAATACCACAAAGCATCATTATCAACGATGGGCATCAGCAAAGCCCAAGGATGACCAGCAAGGAATGGCAAGGGGAACTAATAGCATAAAGTGTTGTCCACTGTCTATTGGGTTGTATTTATACCCTTTCCAAATATCACATGTTCTCTCAGGCTTCTGCTCTAACCAAACATCACATGGCCCATTTTCCAGGCTGCTTCCAGGAAAACACCATGTGTCTGTTCTCAATAATACATCCTCCCACATGACTGCTTCAGCAAAAACATACTCTCATAAGACAGTTTCTATAAAAACATCACATGACACAACTGAGGCTCCAAAGAAACCAGAAATTTCCACTTTACTAGTATAAGGGAGGGGAAAAAAGATAAAATACTTGGAAACAGGATGAATCAGACCTTCATCCCTTCAGCAGTCATTTTGGTCAGAAGGTGAGAAACTATCAACAATAGTGAATACTTGGACACAGTGAACACATACTCTTTATCTGTTCTTCTATGATTATAATGACTAGACATCAGAGAATGAATCCCTAATTTGTACTGGAGACAGATGGACATCTTAACTCACCTTGTCTCTTTCTAATGGTATAACAACTCTTGCAAGAAAATGGGCATATGTGCTTATGGACTAAGGAAGTGGGTTGCTCACACCTGCAGAGCTAGGAACTGACATTGATGTAAATTAACAAAATGAACCATCCATGTCTTCACCTAGAATTTGCACATCTTTAATAGACTTCAGATTCTAGAATTATTCTATCAGGCAGATTCTACTGATGTAATTGACTGAGTAGGAGGGAGATTCCTGGTGCTTTCTATTCTCTCATTTTTCCAGCATCTTCCCATAGTTTCTAATGTTTCTATATCTGTTAACCCTGAAATAAACAGGATGGACAAGCTGGGTTTAAATTCCTGTAGTCTACTAAGACATTCATAAAGAAAATGTGTCTATCAGTTGTGATTGTAATTTTAGCATGTATAGTTATATTTATATAGCATATGAATACATATGCAAAACCCTTCAATGGAACTTTAGTAAAAATCAGTCAAGAGTTTTAAAATAATATTTAGAGAATATGTTGATTTGTGGAGGATATTACTCTTTCTTTCTTTCCTCCTTTCTTTCATCTTTTTCTTTCTTTTTAAAAATAAGCCAAGGTCTTGCTATATAGTCCAGATTTCAACTCATTATGCTCCTGCTTGTACTTTCTTTATTCTAGAGTAGGATTACAGATGTGTTCTACAATTATCCTAAACTATTAGTGAAAATCCCACCATAAAGTATTCATTTCACATGTGTGGTGGTTTGAATAGGTATGTTCTCTATAGACTCATGTGTTTGAATGCTTGGCCCAATGGGGAGTGACACTTGTTGGTGGTATGGCCTTGTTGGAGGAAGAGTGTCAATGTGGCAGTGGGCTTTGATGTCACCTAGCAATCAAGCTCCACCCAATGTAGAAAGAGACCCTCCTCCTGGCTGCCTGTGGAAGGGTTTTCTCCTGACTCCCTTTGGATCAAGATATAGAACTCTCAGTTCCTCCAGCCCCAGGTCTTCCAGCATGCTGCCATGCTTCCTGCCACGATAATAATGGATTAAACCTGTGAAACTGTAAGCCAGCCCTAAATAAATGTTTTCCTTTATAAGAGCTGTCATGGTCATGGTATCTCATCATAGCAATAAAAGAAAAACTAAGACAATATGTATCACAGTAGGTGAACTGTCAAGTTAGTACTGTTGAGCCCTGCAACTTTGGACTAATTCTGTTGTTAGACTGTAGAGATATCTTTTCCAAATCAGGCTAAAATTTTCTTGACTAATTGCTCCACTTTGCATTATACGTCCCATGACCATCCACTGCTGAGATGGCATCTCGAGGGAAACACAAAACAGAAGTCTCAAAAGGGTGGGGTGCTTGTTCTGACAGGTGAGACAAAACTTTGAGTAAGAGAAAACAGTTTCCATTCCCCAAAAAGGAACATTTATGCTAAACACCAGAAACATTTGACAGTAAGAATTATGACTAGAGAAATATGCAGTAAAGGAAGTAGTGGAGACCGCATCTCTGGAGACATCTGAAAGTCAATAGGATAAAGAACTAGAAAAATCTGTACTGGGAAAGAATCCTCCCCTGATTCCCCTGAGACTGAGGGATGACATCATGGGTATCTTCCATCTCTAATAATAATAGTCCTCAGACTCTATGTATTTTCCAGTTTTATAATGTTAGTCCAAATAGTTCTGCTGCTTCCAAAATGAAAGAACAAATCAACCAAACCTGAACTAATTACAAACCCTAAACTTGTTCTAAGAAGCACAAGGATGCTCTCAATGGAAATCGTGTATCATAAAATTTTCCAGTGTGGATTTTGTTATTCCTAAAAGACAGTCCACAAAGATAAGAGGTAGCTTCACATATCTGGGATTTTTTTTCTGGATTATTTTAATTTCAGAGGGGAAAATCAATAGGAGAACAAATTTTCATAGGTTTGACTGAATAGGATCTGTGTTTTTTTCTTTCCTGTCCAATGATTTTCAACAAACAGTCTGGTTCCCTTTTACAAGGGAGGGGGGATCAATACACATTGAGGGGAAATGGAGGCCTCCTGTTTGCCATTTGATTGCTGGCATGTGTACTTGTTGGAGGCTTGAGAACTAAGGAAAACATTAGGTCCTCTCAGAGAAGTATCTTGCGGGTGTTCAGGAAGCAGTACTAGCTGGACATGACAGCACTGCCTCTCTATTTTCACACATTTTCCTGCATGCCTTTCTGTTTGCTCTTAACTACTCTAGGCTTGTATATATTACTAATATCTTGGATGCTATTTTTTAATGCTTATATGTAATATCTAAGGCATACTATCACAGTCAGATACATAGTGTTGGTATTATAGTGTCCCGTCTATGGCTAGGTCCGTAACATGCTAGCAGCATAATCCAGAACCATGGCAAATGAGAGGAGCAGATGTGTTCATAAAAATCCATACACAACACAAATTTTAATTTGCATCTTGGATAAACAGGTGGGAAACCTGGTGTTACATTTATCTTATCTTTTCCTAAGTCATAGAACAGTGGTCACAACCCAGGTATTCATCCATGGTTTGCAACATACCTTATTTTGCCTACATATCAAAAAGCTATACTTAGAAACCTACGCTTTATAAACTTTTCACAATTGCTCTAGATGCATCATAATTTTTAAAGTTTTATGTTTTTTGGTAAATATTTCTTTGGAGATTTCCAATATTGTTTGGTCTGAAATGATGTAAGGTGTCATTCTTATGGACAAGGACCCCAGAGTACCCCAGTGACCAGATGTTCATATTGAAAACATCATTGCTTGTAATTGCAGAGCTAATGACCTTGAACTAATGATTACAAGGAAGATTTGAGTAAAAAAAAAAAAAAACGAACAAAATTATTTGAATGTTGATATCCTCCTGAGTATCTCTCATAGTTACTTAGAAGCAGAATTATTAGAATACCAGAAAGTCTTGTTTACACTCACCATTTTAAGTGGACAAAACCAAAAGGAAACCAGCAAACACCACAAGAGCCAGGTATTGGATTGATAATTTTAAATCATGTATCTCCAACTCACAGGTGGCTAACTCTCCCACATTCTTCTCCCATTTCTTTCTCTGCCTCTTCAGAAACTTCTAAGGATGTTCTCTTAGGACGGTTTCTTTACACAATTGGGAGCCACTTCTTTCAGTACTTTTCCCTCTGTCTATGTCAAGAAACATGTGCTTTGGCATCTAATCATAAACCCTGTATGCTTAAGTGACAATGCGGAAAATGTCCGATGATGTCATAAGGCCCCAGGAGAACTAGTGAAAGTGGAAACCTCCATCTTATGTCCCCAGGATGTTATTGGTACCCAAAGTACCACCATATGTCTCTTATGTGCACCCGTTGTAGAAGCAGTAAGGGCCCAGTTAGCTTTGGGCATTAGATGTTTGGCCAAATTCTGTAAAATGCGGTGGAGAGAATATGGACTTAAGGAGATGAAGTTATTAAAATGGGGTGGGGTAAGAGGAAACATGCCAATAAAAACAGACATTGTGGCTTTTTAATCCTTGCACAGGAATTCAGGCAAGAAGGGAATAAAACAATTCCACAGGGTCACTTGTAATTCAGCTAAAGCTAAGCTCAAGAAACGGAATAATATTTCTCAGAGGCTGATTTATGCACTTAAAGTAGCTAAATCCCAGGTGCCACAAGAACTAATACAACTTCTAGCTGAGTCTTAGCCAGCATGCTCACACTAAATGCCTAAATCAATTTCTAATTTCTCTCTAAAACATTTCAGAGTGAGTTCTATGGGGACTGCTATAGCCCTGGATTTTCTGTTAGTACAGGCTTCATGTAGGGACATGCAGGGACTAGGTCAGCTGCATGTTGCAAACAAAGCGCGTTCCAAAGCTGGCCCGTGGATCCTTTCTTTGGTGACCCTAAGTACTAAAATATATATATATATAAAATAATAAAAGAAGAAAAGCAGCAACGGAGATAGACATGATGAGGTAACCTGGCTCTCTTAACCCTTGAAACTTTACTTACCTTGTGTACAAGTCAGGTTCTCCTCTTCTATATAAAGATTGGGCAGCAGTCATACACTCACAGCTAACCAGAGGGGATTGGAGGAGATCAGATTTACTGAATTTTATTTCTCACTCTCCTTCCCTCACTCCATTAATCCCCAAATTAGAAGAGGATAAGAGATCATTGGACATTCCCTAGATATTCAGATTAAGGTTTTTCAACAGTTTTCAGTGTTTCTAAGACTTATGTGGGACACAAACTCCTTATAAGCAATTATGAATGGTTTATCTCTTCAATATAGGAGATATGAAGGAAAATGTCTCAACAGAGGATGAAGAAGGAAATCTTTAGCAATCACATCCACCCCTACCATGGCAGGGCATGTGTTGGAAACCAAGCATTTCAAAACAAAATTCACAAAGCACCATGAAGCGTCTTTTTTTTTCTCCTCCTTGGTTCCAGTGACCTCATTCACCCAGGTCTCTATTAGGCATGCTAATCAAAAGTGAATAAAAACATTTCTTGCAACCTGGATCATTTCTTTCCCCCCTCAGAAATGGCCTGTGGTAGTGGTACAATGTGAAACTAACAAATCCCAAATGTAGGTATGCAGAAGGAGGTACCAGGGCCAAAAAGGGCCTGGAGGCTTTATACCTGGATTAAGACCTGGATAGCTTGGTTGGCTATTTGGAATTTCTCTATTTCCTTTTCAAAAAGAGGCCAGGAGCTGTATAAAATGCTTATCTAGGACATGTCAGACCCTCTAACCATGTTGGCACAGAATGTGGGTGAAGTCAGCTGAAGGTTCTGGAAGGTATAAAGGGGGGCAGAGCGGGCTGAGTGTATTTTCTCACCATAGGAAAATCTGCACTCCTCTAGTATCTAAGGATTCACTTTAGATCAAGCTCAGAAGGAACTCTGCTCTCCCCATGAGAAACTCAGCATCTCAGCTATATAATGACAGAACCAAGCCAGTTCAGCAATTCCTATTAGGGATTTCACTGGAGAAGGCTGGCTAAGCAAGGAGCCTCTGGAATAGTCTACTTGGGACTTAGGGATAGAGCAATGGATCATTTTTTAACAGGTTACACCCACCTTTGAGTGAGAAGCCATTTGAAAAAGTCTCATTTGGATGTCCCAGGAAAGGTTTTGAGGAACAGTGATGAAGGCAGTCAATCTATTTGAAATTTAATTTATAGTTTGATTCATATGAAACAGACTGAACCAGAGCACAGCTCACACACAGAGTTTCAAGGGATAAGTATTATGTCCAGGAGTTCTTAAATCTTGGTTCACAGGGAAAACTTTTCTCTTCCTCCCTCATAAATCAAAGCCATTATTAATACAGATTTAACATATTTAACCCCAAAATTTAAAGCCCAAAACTTCATGTGTTCTGACAAGTTACCACAAAAGAAAAATTCTACACCTGGTTTCCCTGATAGACTATGGTTAAGAGATAAAAAAAAAAAAAAAATGTTATCTAAAATTCACTTCAGCATATGTGGAAAAGTGTATATGAAACAGAAATGAATTTTCAGTTTTGGTTTGGATATCATTACCAGGAGATTTTTAAAAATTCATTTTTATGAATTCTTTGAGAATTTCAAACACTTTTCATTGTAGTCATACTTGCTCCACTAAGTGTGCCAATATGGTTGGAGGTTTCTGACACTTCCTAGATCTATGCCTCCCAACTTTGTGGGTCCCCCCCCCCCAAAATAAAGGTCAATTTGGCTGTTCAAATATTCTTGGGTATATGTCCTCCCACTGGAGTATGGTGAACTTAGAAGGATCACACTCTTAGAAGAAACTAACCCTCCATATCCCAGCAGCTGACAATTGCCAATAGTTTCTCAGCTAAGAGTAGGCTTCTTCCCTTCCCTCTTCATGCTGGAATTTGTCTGGGTTTAGCTTGCACAGGTCTTATGCTTGCTGTCACAACTACTGTGAGTTCATAGGTGCCAAGTCCCCCCTATATGATGAAGATAATGTTGCCTTGTAGTTATTTACAACCTCTGGCTCCTACATTCTTTCGTCTATTTTTCCACAATTATCTCCAAGCCCATGAAGGATGGTGTATGGTATATGCTCTATTTGGGGATGAGCATTCTTCCGCCTTTTCTCTTCACCTTTGTGTTATTGCCATATACTGCAAATTGAAGCTTCTCTGACAAGCGAGAAGAGATATATTAATCTATGAGTATAATAGTAAGTCCTTAGAACTTGGCTTAATACTATGTTCATTTAGCAGAATAACTGCACAAGATTCTATCAATATGACCTATTTAGTCATAGGTTCTTGACTTGATAATGGTACCAGGTACGAGCCTTATATCCAGTAAGAAAGTAGCTGGTTACTCCTATAACATTTATACCACCATTGCACCAGGAAGCATGTCTTGCCAACCAGTCTTTATCGTAGCACACAGGGTTCACAGCTGACTAAACCTGATGATTACTTTCTCCTAGGATGTGTATGTGGTACCCCAAGAACTAGGGAAGCTAGCCAGTCAAGTCAGAGCCTCCAAGTCAGTGGTAGCTTAATTTCCCCCAAGTACCCGTGATCTAACTGTATGGTGTCTTTAGTAACAGGGTCTTACCATCATATTCTGTAAGGGGACCAGAGCCATGTAATAGCCTGGGATGTTTGGGCACATGATCTTTTTTAATATACATATATTCAAAATCAAAAAAGAAGATTCCCATTTGCAATTATCTCTGATGCTTAGGTGCTTAGGATCATCTCTGGTGCTTAGGATAATGGATGCTCAACTTCAACTGAAAATATGGAGAAAAAGACCAGTCCCAAAGTTATGAAAGACTGTGTAAAATGGTAGTAAAAGAAGCGGGGCTTTTGTTTGTTTGGTTTGTTTTTTTGGTTTTTTTTGGGTTTTTTTTGTTATATAAAATTTACTTTAATATAGTAGTTCACGTCACCTGAATAGCACCTGATAACGCACTTCACATTAAGAAAGCATCAGATGAAGTCTGACTTCTACTGTATGAAGTAAAAGGCAAGAGGAAATGCTTGTGGTTAAGAGCAAAGGTGAGGGATGTGTGGGATGGCGTGCAAAAAGGAGCAGAGTATTTGGGGATCAGGAGAAAAACCCAGAGGGAGACAAAATAGTCAGCAGGTAGTCATGAGCAAAGGACAGAGAAAGGCTGGGAAGTGCAGCATGGGGTCACAGAGAAGCCTGCACGGCCCACCCCTCCTGGTAATCAGAACAACTGTCTTGAAACCAAAAGAAACAAAGCAAACACAGTAGAGAAGAGACAAAAGCTCAAGATAGGGGAAGTATTTTGAAGATATCCAAACTCTGAAATGTGAGTTTGAATTCATTTCCTTTCCTCTCCAGACTCTGGTTGTTTTTCTCCTGGTCCCCAAATACTCTGCTCATTTTTGCTTCATGTCACCTATATTCTACTGCTTTGAAATGGAATTTCTTAAGTGATAAAAACAACTGACTTTGGCCTGTTCTACATCTGGGTTGCCTCAGGCTGTTTGAAAGTTTCCTTCATTGAGCATCTGTTGACAAATTGGTTTTAACTGTAGTTGAGTTTCTGAGCTGATAGCCTGTACCATAAGGTTAATGAATTGGGATCAAGACAGAAGGTGTTTCTTGTTGTCGGAAGACAAGCGCAAACCTACCAAAATGGATTGTGATTCTTTTAAAACACTTGCACTGTGGAAGTTCAAGATGTGAAAAATGTGTTTTTAATAGCAATAATTGTGAAAAAGACTGGAATTCTACTTGACAATTCAGTATGATTCATAGGTGGGAAAACACAGGCTAAGAATGGGACAGAATGTGTTTATCACAAGAAAGGATGGAGCCCCACCTCAGTGTGTGCTGTCAAGTCTATCTGGTGAGTCTGGGATCAGCTTTGTTCCTGATTTTTGGTAGGCACTGGCAAACCATTAATTGTTCATACAGAGATGAGAGGCTTTTTTTGGACACTTTTTACAAAAGAATGCTGGGACCTCTGGGTTGGTCAGCTTGTCATTCATATAAGAAAACCACATGTGCTCAGAGCTTTGGTTTTCATGAGACAGCAGATATGCTATATTATTGTTAATTAATCTAAGAAAAATGCAAATTAGGCACAGGGGTCAAAGATCATCTTTCAGTAAGTTAATTGAAGTAAGTGTTTGAAACATGAGGAGAAAATAGGAAAGGACAATACAGAAAGCTTCTAGTTTAATGAAGCAACTAGGCAGTATTTATGGTGTGTATTAATTTCCAGGAATCGGTTTCTTTCTACTGCATGTCTTCCTAACCGAAAGAAGCCAAATTGCAATTGTCTGTGTAAATCTCTGGGGGAAACAGGTTATTATAGTACTCAGAATACCAATGATCTCAAATCCCTAAAATTGAATCACTTATTGTATTTGGCCAGAAAAGATTTCTGGCCAGTGCAAGAGCCCTTGAGAGATACTTACCTTTTATGGATAAAAATGTGCATAAAAGAATGAAAAGAAACACTAAAGAGGCACTAGGACAACTGGATAATGATGGAGTGGCAGAGAAGTTTGAATTGGTAGGAATGGCCTGCAGGTCTAACGCTTTGGAAAGTGTTTTTGAGACAAATATGACAACCTGAGTGGAAGAGAGGAGACATGTCTTTCAAACCAGATGACTGCTGTACAAAGAGACAACACGGGAGTTGTCAGAAGCCGAGTGGCAGACTAATTTAAAATAAATGGTGCAGAGATGAATTGCAAGGTAAAACAAAGGAAGACTTTAGTGGGGCAAGAAGTTTAAGGATCACAAGGGTATAGAAGAGACCTAAATACAAGGCACCCTTGCTTTTTAAAATTTTTATTTTAATTATCTTATTTATTTACATTCCAATTGTTGTTCCCTCAGTCCTCCCTCCCACAGTCCCTCATCCCATTCCTCCTCCCCCTTGCCTCCTAGGGCACCAGACCTCCCCCCTTTCCTGGGGCCTTAAGTATCTCAAAGATTAAGTTCATCTTCTCCAACTGAGGCCAGACCAAGAAGACCTCTGTTATATATGTGCCAGCCCATGTATGTTCCTGGTTGGTAGCTCAGTCTCTGGGAACTCCCTGGGGTCTGGGTTAGTTGAGACTGCTTGCCTTCCTATGGGGTCACTCTCCCTTTCAGGTTCTTCAATCCTTCCCCTAATTCAACCATATGGGTCCTCGACTTCAGTCCAATGGTGAAGCATTTTTGCTTTGAGTATTCTCCCTCCATTGGTAAGACTGAAAGCCAATAAGGAGCTCCCAGAAGATGTGAATAGGTATCAGAACTAAGTCTGAAGGGAAAAATCAAGAGCTTCCTCTAGACTCTATGACTCATACCATTAAAAAAAAAAAAACAAAAACAAAAACAGGAAATGTATGGAAAAGTTTTAGGAAAGTCCAAGTGTGTCTTGTTTGTGGCTGGTCTCCTGCAACGATAATAGACATGGGAAAGAAAGAACAAATGTGAGATGCCCAGAAGAGGCTGGCAACACAGGGCTTGAGTGTTGGATGAGGTGTATGGACTGATGTTTGGGGATAGGTGTAGATGCATGCCTGTAATCCCAGCACCCTAGAGGTGGAGAAATAGTGATTATGAGTTTGGAGCTAGTATAGGTTGCATAGCAAGAACTTGTTTCAGAAACCTGAAAGTCAAAAGCACATCTTGATTATATTTTGTCTTCTGGTTATAGAAATTCTAGTGGAAGTGCACATTTGGGTTGGATCTGGGAGTTTTCCAAGGGGTAGCTTGTATACTGAGCTGACTGAGCTCTCTGTCTCTGCTTTGTACAGGGCGAGAGAAAGAGGGATGGAAGGATCCTGTTGCATGTTACTGAGATGAAATTGATATTCATTGTCTAGCCTCTCTTAAGAGTCAGGGGTGTATGCAGCATTTTTAAAAAATAGGAAATAAGCTATAATAACCCATATAAAAACAATAAAAATAAGCTTATAAGGGAAGAAAAAGGAGTCATATATATGAATCTTGCTGACTGTCTTAGTTGCTACAGTCTATGATAAAGCCCCTTTCCTGTAGATAAACAAACTTGTGTGGAAGTCTGTGCCTTCTAAGACAGGGAGAATGTTCAAGATAAAGAATTGGGAGCCTTCAGAGGAAGGCCTACTCTAAGAATGTGATCTGGGCATGAAAACTGTCAAGGTTAGACCTCAGGATCAAAGAGTATTTGCTCATGCAGTGGACAGGGTCAAGAGGTCCTGTGGTCTCCGCCCTCTGTGACGATAGTGCCCTTATCACTTTTCTTTGCCACTAAAACAGGGCACACAGACCAGGTGGCAGGAGAGCCAGGAGTGCAGCAAACACTTGCTTCCTGCCTTGAACCTCACCAGCCCCCACCCCGTTATTGTGAGTCTTTGCCAGAGTTTGTGAAGCATAAGGATCCAAGGATCAGTTATCACACAGACTTCTACATCCTGCAGACAAATTGGGCTAGCATCTACTGTAAACCCACACATTATCAACTTGGATAGCTGATTTATTTGGTCTTTATATACTTCATTGTTCCCATTGCTTTCAAAGAGACAGGGCTACTATAGCCTCTAGCCCCCTCAGGACCCACATGGAAGATTTGGTAAGGCAGTGGTTTAGCCTCTCAGAGATGGAACACTTGGAAGAAAAGTGCAACTGCTTCCAGTGCTTGCTAGAAAATAAATGTAGCTAAATCCTTTCATGCTGGGTAGATTTAGCTGCATACCCCCTGGGACCAATATTTCTTAGGAGGATTCTTCTCTTGAAATCCTTGTGAATATTTGCAAAGAGGTCCCTGCCGAGAGAAAAACTACCTCAGTCTTCAAGCACAAGAGCCTCTGAATTATGCTGCTGATTCTAGTGTGAACGTTATGTTAATGCAGTCTCATGAACTACAGCAAGAATGCACTAAGCCTGGGAAATTCAAATTTATGACTTCAGCCACAGTCCTAAGTTTTCCGATTCTGGTGTGTTTTGTGTTTTTTATGTTGTATTGCCAGTGAAATTTATGCCTTGTTGTGCTTCATGAGTGAGTTATGGATACCGTGGGAGAGTTACTTTTGCATTTCTTGACTTCTGTGTGTTCAAAGGGACAGGGTTTCAGAATCAACTCCTCAGAATATCAGGCCAACCCAGCTGATGTGGTCAAATCTGTACTAGAGCATTGCAAACCAATGGCTGGGCCTTCCTTCAGGCTGCTCCTGGACCTACTGACTTGAGGGGTAAAGCTGACACACAGGATGGAAAATGTCCTACCTCATGTAGAGATATTCAGCCTAGCTGACAAAGTTAAAGTAACAGGAAAGAAAATCTATAAGGACTTTTCATTATTGGTAGTTATTTATTGAAAAATTACCATATTTTAGAAGTGTTCTAAGTAGTCCAGTTTATGTTGCTTTGGTAGGTTTTTCTCAAGGCTTTGAAATAGGTAGTATCAGCCCAGCTATGCAGCAGGAGGACACTGAGTGGAAGAGGAAATCCATAATTTGACCAAAAGAGATAGAAGATCTGTTGACCCTAAAGCCCAGACTCCACCCAGGGCACTTCTCCAGTCTCCAAGTCCTAAGGAGTCCTTGCTGGTTGATATAGTTGTTACTCCCTGCTAAGGATTTCAGGCTTACAGTGTAGGACCAGCCAAAAGAAGAAATAACAGAGCAGGAAAGGTATAATACGTTATTCATGGTTACAGGCTATCTGGTGGCCAGCATTGTTGCCACTTTTTGTGTTTTTGCATGTCCAGGGCTTAGAAGGGTGCTTTTATATAGATGTTCCATACAAATTGACTAAGAGAATGATTTACATTAGACTACTTCACACTCCATGCTTTCTTATCTCCTAGCATCTTAGACACAATCAGATTAAAAGAAGTGTGTCCCCAATCACTACAGCAATTGACATTCTGCTTGGGAAGCAATTTAGTGTGTTTCTCCTTTTGCCCATTTGCAAGGTAGTGGAGATTTTTCTGTAAACTCTATCATCACCGGATGCTATCCTAATGGTGGGACTTCTTGAAGCTGTGGCAAGCCTTGAAGAGTGTGTTTTGGAGGTAGTTACTGGCAGCTGTCTAACCCTAATGGATAAAATAAAATCAAGGGTCTGAAAGATGGCCCAACAGTTAAGAGCAGTTGTTGCTCTTGCAGAGGACCTGGGTTCAGTTCCCAGCACCCACAATGGTAGCTCACAATTATCTGATCTATAACTCTAGTTCCAAGATATCTGCCGCCCTCTTCTGACCTTAACAGGCACTGCACATACATGGTGCAAATAAATGCATGCAGGGAAACACTCCTGCAAACTGATACATGTAAAAAGAAAGAAGGAAATCAGGGAACTGTTGGTCAGATGTTGTGCTCTTGGGGAACAAGAGAGTGAGAAAACTGCAGGAAGTAAAAGGCTGTTGGGATTGTGGCAGCTTTGTTTGGAGATCTGATTTTTCTTTGTAATCAATGAAAGAAAGAATTAAAAAAAACTTTTTAATACATCTTACTTCAGCTGAAAATTTCTTTGCCTCTCAGGATCCATTTGTTCTTGTGTTTCAGCAAAAATGTGGAGTGCCTTTTGTATACTGAATTCTCTGTAAAGTGACAGCTAAACCAAACCCCTTCCAGGTGAAACACGGTCACAATATGTGAGGAAACATCAAGACCAATGCCACCACAATGCCTCATGTAAGAGTCTGTTTTCTCAGAAAGGGCATGCTCTGGCAGGCATCCCTCTAGCTCCTCTCAGTTTTAACAAAGACTTCCTTATAGTATTGGAAGTCAAACCTGTGAGGAGAGCAGTTTGCTGAGGCATAGTGTGGATATCAGGAGGTAGGGCATGAGGTCATTCAAGATATTTGTGCTAGATAATTGTAGCTCCACGTGATGCAAACTAAATTCATCTGAAAGGAGGAAATCTCAATTAAGAAAATGACTCTGTAAGATCTGGGATGTAGGCAAGCCTGTAAGGCATTTTTTTTTTTTTTTAAATTAGTGATTGATGGGGGAGAGGGGCCCAGTCCACTGAGGGTGGTGCCAACTCTGTCCTAGTTGTCCTGTTTTATAAGAAAGCAGGCCGAACAAGTCATGAGGGGAAAGAGTAAGAAGCACCCCTCCATGGCCTCTGCATTAGCTTTTGCCTCCATGTTCCCTCCTCAATCCCCCGCTTGAGTTTCTGTCCTAGCTTCCTTCAATGGCGGATTGACTACAAGGTGGAAGTATAAGCCAAATAAATCCTTTCCTCCCCAACTTAGTTTTTGGTGCTTAGTTTCATTTACAGTAAAATCAACTAAGACAATATTGTTCTAATTGTTTAAAGAGCTCTTAAAAGGTTCCTGAAAGCCAGAGATGGTGGCATGGGTTGGGATAGGCCTATGGCCTTCCGCCCCTATGCCCATGAGATGCTGCCAGGATAGGAGACTAATACATGTAGTTAGTGGAGAACAATAGAATCAGACAAAACCTCCATGTATAAATAGGTCTCAGGGAGTGTTGTTTGTGACTCTGGCAGCTGGGGGTTCATCATGACCTATCATCCTACTGCATAGAGACTGTGTCTGTTTCTGCAGCTCTTTGCTATGGCACAGTAGGATACCAAACAAGCAACTTCAGTATCTGATATGTCCATGGCTTAAACAGATCCCTCTTACCTCTGTCAGCATGCACATACCTGAGCATGCACAGGTACACACAGCAGATAATTTCATACAGCGACTACCCTTCCTTGGTTTTAGGATTGGCAGAATTCTAAACATTCCGCTCCACTTTCAAACTTAGTTTCGTGCTGTGTATTCTCATTTGAGACTTGCAAGTGTACAATCATCACAGAAATAATATGCTATGGAAGGATTTTTTTTCTTACAGTTCTTCTTGGCCTTAGTGACCCCCCATCCAATTCCTGAGGACTTTTTAGTGCTCCATTGGGAACTTTCTCTAGGTCTTGGTTCTACCATCCTGGTGGCTCCTGTTTGATCCTAGAGCACAATGTCAGGATTAAGATGGGTGGAGTCAGGGTATTAAAACAGAGCCCTGGATGTCACTTTGATGTGCAGCCTGCTTCTCTGTGGCTATAAATGGACTGAACTTTGGGAAGGCAGAGATTAGACCAGTGGTTCCCAATGCCCCTGATGCTATGATCCTTTATTGTAGTTCCTCCTGTCATGGTGACCCCCAACCATACAATTATTTTCACTGCTACTTCATAACTGTGTTTTTGCTACTCTTATGAATCATAATGTAAATATCTGCTATGCAGGCTATCTAGTATAATACCCCTGTGAAAGGGTCATCCGACCCCCAAAGGGACGATGACCTACAGATGGTAAACCACTGGATTAGACAGTCCAAGCATCTTTAGTTCTCACTCTGTTGTGAATCTTGTATGTGATGTTGAATAAGTCATTTAACTATGAGGCTCAGGTTTCTTCACCTGAAATAAAGGGGATACGATTGGTACCAAATTCATGGTGTGTTCTAACACTTTAACACACACAGTTAGAACAGGAGCCGGGAAATAGAAGACACAAACCCAGGGCTTCCTTTTAATATCACCACTATAATTCATTAGCTACTATTAGTACAAAAGGTCATAAGTTTGCAGTGACACATACACACACACACACACACACACAGACACACACACACACACACACACACACACACACAGACACACTGCCTTTTCAAAGGTTCTGCTAAACACAGGGAGGGCATGACGAGGGTGAGAGACCAACTTTAACAAAGACAAACCTTTTTGTCTGCAACTTCAGGTGAATGAGCATTGTCAAAACCCTGTTGGTTGGCATGGAGCTGTTCCAGCAGCTCACATCTGGAGATCTCTCTTCCCTTTGCCTCTGCTCACACCCATCCCCCACCCCCACCAACTTGCTAGCCTCATTCTTTTCTCTAACTCAGCCAATAGGCATCTTAAAAACCAACCCAGGGAAATCCTCTGCCAAGCATCTCAGCGCCCAAGCATCTCAGCATTGTCTTACCCTCTGACTCTCATTGGCATAATGTTCTTTCTGGTAAATTGTGGGTATTTATTAATGTACCTCCCTCCCCCCTCCCCATACCCACACTTTCCTTCTCCACCACCAACTCCATAACAAATTGTGACATTTGTGTTACAACTTAGCTTGGAATCTGAGCCCTGAGTTTTATCCCCAAATATATGTGTTTCTAAATATTGACTTATAATTTTATTTGAGTCTAAATGGCATGTTTGAATATTCCCTGTCTATTTAGATTATTAGTGACAGAACAATTAAGTGTTTTCCAGGTGGTTTCACTTAAACTCCAAACTCTCTCCCTAACCCTTGCTAGTGTTTTAGTAAGAGATCAGCCCATTTGTGTTTGGTTGCAGCCAGAGGGGAAAAGTGTCTTATGGCGATTAGATAGAAGCCAGCTTGCTTTCAGAAAATGCAGTCTTCTTAAGATAGGGGGCTGGGGTCATACTGACTTCCTGTCTTTGACACAACTAGCATGCCTTATCTAGCACCATGAAGGACAGTAACTTAGAAAATAGGCCTGTAAAAATGGAATCTATCTTCCTTGACATTTACCAAGCTCAAAGGAAACGTGTTGATTTAAATAAAAGAAACACCAACCCAACCAACCCCACAATCCTGATAATGACAGAGTAGTAAACAGTGTCATTAAATTGAAAACTTATAGCAAAAATACAAAAAGGGAAAGAAAAGAGGGAAATGCTAGCCATGGGGGAAGGAAGGCAATTTCCCATCAACAGTGGCTGCCAAGAACAGACAGGGTCCTCAGTGGTTCTCTATGGGGTGTCTGAGATGTCACAGAGACAGGGAAACACAAGACCACAAGACAGTAATCAGTGTGGTTTTTGCAGTGGTCCCTGTGTAAAAGCAGATTCTAGGAAGCATGTATGATATTAGGCCCAGAGGCTGAACAAGGCTGAATGGGAAGGAATTTTCCCAGGTCGATCTGCTTTGTGCCTAACCTTCCATCCTAGAGAGGAAGCACCTCTGTTCTTGCAGATGCATAATGGGGTTTGAATCTGGACTGTCTGACAGGCACAATTAGTTCCCATCTTGTGGTGCTGTTTTGAAAGTGGGAAATGCTGCCACCTTCAAAACAGCACCAACAGTAGTTTCCTGCTACAACAGGAAACCACAACAAAACTGATGAATTTTAAAATAATTTTATAGGTGTTTATTAACCCAATATATTAATCTTTCTTAAAAAACAAAGTCATTGGATGACCAATTATTTAATGCTATTAAACTAAACAATCCCAGGGAAATATCTATCAAACTTAGTTAAACTTTACCTTCACAATGGCTGTAGTTTCATCCTGGAAGCCCTACTTTCTGGTGGGGTCCACACTGGGACCAACTTTACTCATCTCTGTCCTATCACCAAAGGCTGAGGTTTTATTAGTTTGGTGTTGCCTCTTTCACATCCCCCAACACAGCACAAGAATCCACATCTGGCCACAGACCTGAAGACTTTCAACACATGGAGTCTATGTCACCTCCGTTCTTAGATGGTATCTGTTAGGTTTTAAAATTTAGGCTCTTGTTCAACATTTAAAAGGTGTTCTGTTTACTTTTTTCATCATTTCTTTCATTTTGTATAATTTATTATATGTATTACATGTTATATACTATTATATATTATAAGATGTATATGTTATAAAATATATATAATTTTATTATGATTACATCATTTCCTCCTTCTGTTCTTCCCTCCAAACCCTCCCATATCCCATTCCTTGTTCTTGTTCAAATTCACAGCCTTTTTTCATTAATTGTTATGTGTGTATATATACATACATACATACATACATAATACATACATACATACATATTCCTAAATATTCAAGTATAGCCTGTTTAGCCTGTGCAATGTTTCTTGTGTATATATTTTAAGGACTGACCACTTGGTTTTGAATAAACAATTGACATGCTCCTTTGCTGTTGTTGGGTGTGGCCTCTATTGTTGCTTATTTCTACAATTTCCCTTATTTGTCTCTTTTACTGATTACTTTTGTTATGTGTCTACTAATTTATGGCTGCTTTTAAGATTCTGTCTTATCTGTTGTTCAGGGCAATTTGGCTGTGCCTCATTTTGAGGTGGCTATGTATCTCAGATCCTTGCCAACTTTCCTGGATCTATTGGTAGTTTTCTATATCCTTTAAATAAATGTGATTACTATTACTCCAGGTAATTTCTCCCCGTCCCTCTGTTTTTGTTTCAGTGGTATGTAAATGTTAGACTAATTACTGCAGTCCTTCGGGTCAAATCTTTTGCTTATATGTTTGGTGGTTCTGTTTTTATGGACCTATTTGGTTTCTGATAGCCTGCCTTCAAGTTGTCGATGCTCTTTGCTCTTCCACGGCATCTAATCAGCTGCTAACACAATGCTAACTCTATCCACAGATTTTTCCCTTTTTCCTGACTTTTAGATGCAGTTGTTCTATTCTTTATTTTGTCCATCGGTGGGTGTTTCTCTCGTGTTCACAGTTTCCCCTTCAACCTGCTGGAATATGATTGGCATCTGTTCTAAAACCTATCAAGTTCATTATTTTGAATGTTTCTTTTCCACTCACAGATGTTTATCTTACTCCACTTTCCGCTTTCTTTATAGGCTTCCGTATTTTAGTAACACTGTGACACTGTGCAGTTAGGTGATTGAAACTTCTTTTGCTTTAAAGAATGTTGAACTTCGCTTGGGCAGGTCCTCATGTTATTGTCGGATCAGATTGACCCATCTGAGGCTATCCGTTAAATGCTAGGAGACACATAGGCTAGGCCTCAGGGTTACTTCCTCTCTAGGCCTCAGGGCTACTTCTGCTTTACCACTCAGAAATAGTTCTTTGGATGTTTCTCCTGAGTGCCTGGGTGTTTTCATCCCCAAAAGAATAGTGTCTTCTTCTTCTGCATAAATTCTGGGATTTTTTTTCTGATAAAAACTCTCCAGAACTGCTCAGTGTGGCAGATTTTGTGTAGTAAATGATGGGCACTTACATGTTTCCAGTTTATCACATGATATCAGCTCAAGTGGACATAGATATAGATTTCTGGATTTCTTCCTGGATGTAAACTGTTCCGCTCAGCTGCTCTGATCTTTGTGTTCCAGCCTCCTCTACCACCTTTAACTTCAGTCTCTGTCCCCTTGACTCTGAGTGACCATTACACCTTGTTTACATGTTCTCACTGATCTGATAACATGCCTGTAGGTTGGTTCCAGGGCTATCAGAGGGAACATCAAAGGATTTACCTTTCCTCCTAGACTACAGTCCTGAACTTGTTATGAACTGTCTAAAAGTAGCCTATTCATGTAGCTTCCCTGATACACTAATTATTTATGGCATGAGGACAAATCAGTAGAAGTCATGCCAATGTGGACAGAAGTGTGAATTTTATTTAACGAAGTCATAAAGATTTCTAGGTTTACACATAAAGACCAAATCTTAGTCTCCTTTTTAAAAGTCTTTATTTGCTCTTAATGTGGGATCTATTTCCAGGAGATGAGTTCAAGGGACATTTTTAGTGGGGTTTGCATAAGTCAGTGTTCTAGTTTGATTTCACTCAACTTGTTTCTACTTCATGTTTTGCTAGGATTGCAGCATTAGATTTACGACACTATTACATATTACCTGCAGGTGTCATTGCTCAAATAGTTAAATTCTTTGAAATAGGGACACAAGAGGGAAACATTAAAATGATAGCATTTTATGTGATATTCTAGACCCTAAAAATCACAGTTGTGGAAAACACACGAGGTGCTATGATGATATAAAGACAGATAAAGTAAAATTTAAATGAAATAAGAAAGATTTAAATATTCTGAGGTAATCAGCATAAAGAAGCTACAAGATGAGCACAGTGAAAAGAAACTGTTCACCCGTAAACACCTTTGTAAAAACTAACCCAGGTTCCACACAGTCCATCCTTGGTGGTGACTAATTCAAGCATAGCTGGCTGCTCCCATTCCTATCACGCCCCATACCGTCTCTCAAAGATTTTTTTCCCTTGATGTAAGAGGGTTTTGCCTGCCCTGCTGGCTGAGTATTATGTGTATGCAGTACCTGTGATGGACAGGAGAGGATGTCATATCTCCTGGAATTGGAGTTACAGATGGCAGTGAGCCACCATGTGGGTGCTGAGAGCTGAACTCAGGTCCTCTGGAAGGACAACTAGTGCTCTTAACTGCTGAGCCACCTCCTTGGCCCCTTGACTATTCTCTATTAAACCCGAGTGCCCTGTTCCTTGAGCCCTAATGTTTTCTTCCTCCCAGACACTCATACCTAAATACACAGTCAGCATATTTTTCTCCTTGATGCTTGATGTCTAGTTCATTGGCAAATCTTAATCTTTCATTTGTAGCTTCTCTTCTGTCTCTTTCCAATTTTTAGTTTTTATTTTAAAGATAGGATTGCATTATGCACTTTATGTTGATGTGGAATTCATAGTTCATGATTCTCTTCTTCCACCTCTTGTGTGTTGGGTTTATAAGTAATCTACTACCACTCCAGGGTCTTCATATTACTGGCATCATAATGTTTTATTTCCTTATGTATACATGTATTAACCCTGTGTTTCCTCAAGTTGCTTTTCGTCATGGTGTTTCATCATAGCAACAGAAACTCTAACTAAACCACTCCTTAATTAGGGATGGAAGATATAGGTAAATACAGCTATACTAATACCCACATAAATTGTGTCAAATGATGTGAAGACAGATTCAGACCAGTCACTACAGTTCTGCAAATGATTTCTTTAAATATATAAATATTTCTTTAAGCATGTGATAAAATCACAATTGACACCATATTCATTATGATGTTGTAATATTAGCAAATCATTCACTTTCAATATTCGTTCTATCATGCCATGGTTATGGTCTATCTTTTCCTTAATACAATCTTTTAAAAATCTTTTAAGAGACATAATTACAAAGACAAAAATGGAAAGAAAAAAAAGAGGAGAGAAACTGAAGATCTGGGAGCCTGGCACTCTTTTACTTAATCATGTGTCTTGGCAGCAAGAGTTGCAATATGTTGCCACCTATTAATTAAATCTGTACTCTGGTGAATTGGCCAAGAGAGAGAGAGAACATTTCTTTTTAATGAAAGAAACAAGAAAGATAAGGTGGGTGATAAGTCTAGGGAATCAGGAGGTGAACCAGCTCCTTTGATACAGCAATTCTCTGCTGTATTGTATGCCCCCAGAGTCTTTAGGAAACCACCAGGAACTAAGAAAACCAAGGAGCCACCTACAAAATTTGACTGAAAAAAAAATAACCATGAAAAGTTAACATTGCATCATGACAAACCGGTAACTAATACTGAACCAATTAGAAGAGCTAGCTTTGAGCACAAGCTGGATGAAATGTTTGAGACTGACCGTCTAGGCTTCTGAACCTCACTAACCATGCCTGCTTCACATATTGCTTTGGAAGTCTGTTGAGAGCTATGGAGACGGTCCAGAAAAATGCACGTCTACACAGTTATCCTTAGCTCCAGCTTGTGCTTCAGAACACATTTCCTCATGAAAGGCCAGAAAAACACATGATGGGAAGAGCTGACAGTTTATTCTCGATCGTGCCGGAAGTTGGTGACAGCAAAGTGGTAGCACCAGAAAGTGCCTACAGATCTCAGCCCCAGTCCTAGATTTTATCTCAAAATATTTTGTCTCATGTGTACGAGTGTTCAATAAACAAAGGCATTGATTTTATTTGCAGAAATTCCTGAGAGATATTTGCTTCACAAGATGGAAAACAACCAATACAAAAATGTAATTCCTTCTTCTGTACTGGCACCAAGCTAGGTTCCTCAACACTTGCTACTGCAACACAGCTAATAGTTTTACTTTACAGTGACGAAGTACAAATTAAAAGAGTTAAAGCAACTAGTGACTTCTCCCAAGCTGACACAGAAGTCATCAAATTAGATTCCAGTATGAATTTCTAGATCTTACCTTTAAATTTTCTTTTTTTACTAAACCTTTTCTGCCTGTCATGCTAAAGCTATCTGGGAGAGCTATCTTGATGTTGTTGTTTGATTGATGTAGCAGTTAAATCTATCTTTTGTTATTACTATAGCAACTATGACATTTAATGAAAGACACTCCATAGAAAACTTACCATCAAAATTATTTGGAAATAGCTGTATCTGCTCTTACTTCTGTAAAGGTATTATTCCAGCTAAGCATATATATATATATGCATATATACACACACATATATGTGTGTATATATATATGCATATATACACACACACATATATGTGTGTGTATATATGCATATATATGCATACATATATATACACACATATATGTGTGTATATATATACATATATATGTGTGTATTTATATATATACATATATATATATATTCTTTTTGCTTAAAACTTTGTTTACCCCCAGAGAAGAACCATTAAAGAGCCATTTTTTTTGGAGGAGGAGGAGATCAAGAACCTTGTGGGTTTGCCTGTATTCTGTATCCTTAGCTCTATGTAGTACCAAGCAGAGTACTGAGATCTATGCATAAAATACTCAGTATGAGACAAAATCATTGACAAAGGCACAAATAAGTTCAAAGCAGCAGCAGAAACCAGTGGATCTTCACATGGTGCCTGAGTACACCCATCAGAGACAGTGCAGGATGTGTTTATCTCATGTGACTAGTTGTGGGATGGTCAGTTGATCTGAATGTGTTCTACATATGGTCCTGTGATCTACTATCTCATGGTGTTTCAATTGTAATGCCCACCCTGTGACTACACATTATTTTTCTTCTCTATTGATGTATGTTATCTGTTTCCTTTTTCTTGATATTGAGCCTCCACGGTGGTCCTCATGTCCAGTAAGTCTCCACCTCACATACTGCTAAATAGCTCTCATTCCCCTTGAGGAATGAACATCACTTTCTCTCCCGTTATGAGAATTGTCTTGCATGGATCTCATGTTCCACAGAAAGCTTCATGCTCTAGGCTGGTAAGATCTCGTTGTCAAAGTGTAAAAGATAGTGTAAAACTTAGGAGTTGTCACTTTTCATTCAACAAAATATAGATTTTTAAGGCCATTTCTTTATTGTGGAATTAAAACTGCTATATTTGAGCTTATAATAGGAATCTTGGGTTTTTTCTTTTACTTTCCAATTCTGTTTGAAAAATCTTAATTCCCCTTCAAATCCATAAAGGCCTCTGGATAAACAGATCATAAAGAAAGAAATGGGGAAAGACAAGGCATGTACATACATTTTAAAATCATTGTCTTTATCAAACACCTTTACAGTTTAATTTTAAAAGCAAAAGAATTTTTCATAATGAGTCTTCCCATCCAAAAGTATGCTTTATCCTTTGATAGCTTAGGCCATACATTTCCAGAATGTACCATCATTTTTCCATAACCATCTTACATATTTATTATTTAAACTGAAGGCAATTTCAGTGGCAGTTGGTAGTATAACACTGATTTTTTTCTTTTCAACTTCATTTTTAAATTCTTGCCTGTGTTTAGAAAATCATAATTTTAATTTTTATGTATATGTGTATGCTCATTTGTGTACTGTATTGTATACTACACAAACACACACACATATATGTATATATATCCCCACATAGGTCAGGGGCTTTATCCCTCTACCTTATTCCCTTGACTCAAGGTTTCTCACTGACTGCAGGGGGCAGTTGACTTGAAGGCTTCCAGGATCCTCCTATATCTCCAACTCTCAGGATGCTTAGGTTACAGGCTCATGTGCCAACCAAGCTCAGATTTTTATACAGTGCTGAAACTTGAACTCATGTCCACACCCTTGTGCAGCAAGCACTCTTCAAACTCACATTTTTTGTTTGTTTGTTGTTTCTATCAATTCTTGCTTTTTGAGATCTTTGATTATGTCTATTCTTTTTGAAGAGGCAAAGTAGATCTTCTATGTCCTGGACAGACAATAGAGACAATATCTCTTCCTTCTGAATATTTATTCCTCTTATTTCTTGTTATATGTTTTGCATTGATTAAAACCTGAAGGAAGACAAGCATGTTTTATTATAGAGTGCCACAGAGCAACTATATCACACATTGCAAACCAAGCAATATTACTACAAATGCTTCTAATGTGTCATCCCTAAGTGTGATGCTTCTGCTAGTTATCCATTCAGGCTATGGGGTTCTCTTTCTGTTCTGACTGACCAGGAAAAGATTTTCATTTTAAAAGAATCAGAAATGGGAATTCTCAACCACTGAGATAGTCATGTATTTTCTATCCATTAATCTTTGATCTAGTGAGTTATAGACATTCCTTTCCCAGTGTTGGGGATGGCTTATTTTCCTCAGCCAATCTTAATGGGTCATGGTGTTTTATTAGATTTAATTTGAGTGTACTTTGTTATTTTATATCATAATGTTTGTTAGTGAGAAATCTAGAGTTGGGAAGCTGTCCATCCATTTCTATGCTTTGGATAGTTTGTGTAACATAAGAATCATCTATTCGTTGATACTTTGGCACAGTTTAAAGCCAAGGGAGAAAAGAAATGTATAGACTATTATGTATAATTGTGATCTGTTTTGAATATAAGACATACTTATAAAAATATGGGTGACTACTAAACATGTCAAGTATTAGCAATATCTGAGGAGTTTAACTTTTTATTGTTTATTTTTAAACAATAGGTTTTGGCTTGTCTACATTAGATGTGGGTGGTAAGAGGAACAAATGAGGGTATTAAATGTTATAAGGGGCAAAAGCGTATAAAAGCAAGTGAATAGACATCTCTTATTTCAGGAACACATTGCCAGACCTTCTAAGCAAGCACCTATTGATTGGATTCTTTTTCCCAGCCCTCCATTCCCAGTAAATGCTTTTGCATGCTTCTTGGGTATGGAAGTAGTATCTATGCATAGTTCCTTATGTCGTCATGCATCTTGTCCTACCCCAGCCTACTGCCCCTTACTGAGAAATTGACACTCACCTTGGTCAAGAATATGGATAAAGACCACTTTCTACATTTTCTTTTTCCATTATTAGGCTATGCGCATCTACACATGTGTCACAATGTATTCTTAGATTTTGATTCAAAAGCTCTAAAGCAGTTCTACTAACTAAAAATGGAAACATTGCTGTTTATGATGCTTTGTAAGGCCCTCACGAAGGGAGGACCTCACCCAAGCCTCAGGAATTCACAGCCACCCATTAACTCACAAGACACTGAACTTGATGCAATCAGCAAGAGGTGTATTTCAATCAACATGTTGAGGTCAAGACCCATGACCCACGCAGGGGCAATGGGGTCTGACCCCAGGGTTTTGAAGACACAGAGAATTTAAAGCCAAAAACCACAACTCAGGGGGAAAACCACAACCCAGGGGGAGTGAAGGAAGGTTATTGGAGAGCACCTGTGGAAAGTCCCAGCCCATTATTCAGTTTGTGACAGGGTCCAAGGAACAGTCATGGGGAACATTTTGTATAGGCTATTCTCTAAGAGCCTATTCGTAACCAACCATCTATCTTGTGGTCAGCCAAGATCCTGAAACACAGAGCTCACGACCAAGCTGACCTGCACTCTTGGTTCTGCTCTGTCTGTTAGGGGTTTTTAAATTTTTAACCCTTTCAGCTTTAAGATTTTATCTTCTATTTAATATGAGGCTTCTAGTCATAGAGGAACGACCCAGAGCAGCACATCAGTTGCTTCAGTAGCTGGGGCTAGTTTGGGCTCTAGTATAACATTGCAGCTTTGGAAATCTATTTTTTTTTTCATAGTCATTCCTCTCTGGGCTGTGTTGCTTCAGGATGGGTCTTCTAGGTTACCACATTAGCATACATACTGCCATTCAAGCCATCTGCCTGTTAAAGTGGTTCCCTGCCAAGAGCAATGATAAATAGGTCTTCACTTCTTCCCAGCTATTTTACACAAAGCAGTTTTACCCATTGCTTATATAAAAGCTCGCATTCAACTGCCAACACAGCCAAACCTTCGTGATTGAAGTGATTAGGATGTTATGGTTTCTTTTCTTCTTTTTCTTTTATTGAAAATAGATTATTTTCTCACATAATATATCTTGATTACAATTTTCCTTCTATCTATTCCTCCCAGTTCTTCTCAAACTCCCTTCCCATCAGGATTCACCCCTTTTTGTCTCTCATTAGAAACTATCACATCAGAGTTGGACAAGAAAAATAAACAGAACAGTACCCAATAGAAGGCTCAGGAATCAGAGACCCAGTCATTTGCACACTTGGAAATCCCATTAAAACATTAAACTGAAAGCCATACTATATATCCAGAGGACTTGGTGCAGACCCATGCAGGCCCTATGCATGCTGCATCAGTCTCTGTGAGTTCATAATAGCTTTGTTCATGTTGATTTAGATAGCCTTGTTTGCTTGGTGTCCTTTATCCCATCTGGCTTTCACACTCTTCCTGCCTTCTCTTCCGTGGGGTGCCTTGAGCTCTGAGGAAAGGGATTTGATGAGGCAACCCATTGAGGGCTGAGTGTTCCAAGGTCTCTCACTCTTGACATAATGCTTGCCTGTGGGTCTCGGTTCAAAGAGGGTTCTCACTATAAGCATGTTTTCTTAATCATTCATATCAATGATATATATATATCATTGCTTTGAAGATACCATCTCAATATATAGTTTAAGCTGGCTTGGAATTTGCCATTCTCTTTATCTCAGGGTCATGGGTTCAAGCACCACATTGGGCACATCAGTGCTTCTTGCTACCTGTCCCAATGTTTCCAAATGAAAGATATATACATACGACCTTTATATTTTAATATGCCGTAAATAGCTCAATGGCTGGCCCACACGCTAACCTCCTTGTGGCTGAGCTAGTCCCGTTTGATATTCTCAAGTTTTTACTTACTAATCTTATATTCCATATTTGCTGCCCTAGAGCCAGATATGCAGCCCACTTGGGCCACAGTCTCTGACACCTACCTGATGTCTATGCTCTCTGCCCTCTGCACCTCACAGGCTTGATGTCTTCTCTCCTTCTGTGGCATGGTGGCTATCCCTCTCCCTACTCCTCCTTTGTTCCTTTCTCAGGAATCCTAAAAGTCCTTCCTTTGTCTCCCTGTCCAGCCATTGGCCGCAGGCAACTTTATTTAACAATCAAAACCAAGTGAGGGGCGGGGAGGGTCCCTCAGTCTTACATACAGGACACTACAAACAAGTTTTTGGGAAACCTAGTTAACACAAAAGTAAAAACAGCAATACTCCTCCAGTACAGGATTACAGATGGGTGCCACCAAGCCTGCCCCACTGCAAATTAATTTTTCTTGCCTCTCTTGACCAATCTGTGACTTTTGAAAATAACAGTGCCTTTTGTTATTCTTTAGAAAGAGATAGAAATAAATGCTAACGTGACCATAAGGCTCTTTGTAGGGCGTCTGGCTTGCGGCAATTTCTCAGTAAATATTCTCTGTTTTGATGTTTGGGAGTGTGCCCAAGGCCAGTATGTAATGAGTGGGGCTCCTGGCTGGGTATTTACTTCCCATCCTTACTGCTTTCATTGTACAAACACATCCTCCTTTCCAGGGTGAGATTCTACACCTGATCTCTGTGCCTACAGAACAGCTGTCCACAAGTCCTGAGCACTTGAGATGATGTTAAGGATTACACATGTGACACGGACAAAGCAATGCTTCCTCATATTTCTGAATGTCTCCCTTTATAATCCTGGCTTCAATTCCTCCCTTGTTGTGCACAAGCACTGCTTCTTTCCAGTCCTCCACACCAGTGCCATGTGCTATGCTGCATCATAGTTAACTTGCGTGCACTTCACAAAACACACGGCAGCCCTTCTCCCTGACTTCCTAAGGGTTCTTTCCTTCAGCAGTTCTGGATCATGACCACATCCTCCCAGATACCTTTCCATCCCCAAACATCTTTCCCCCCCTCTCTGTTTAGCCTATGCCTAATGAGCTCTTACTAGAATACCATCCTTGTCTCTCTCTTCTTCCATTACACCTATTTCCAACACTGTTGTTATTTAGACAACTACAACTCCCAGTCCTCATTTCTCAGACAAAGCTTATAGAAGAAGAGGAAATGAAATAAACTACATCAGACAAGAAAAAAAATAAGACGTAAACATCTCTTCTTAAGAAGTCATCCTAAGTGAGCATGCTGTTGGACACTTAAAAATCTCTCTATATCTGTCTACCTGTAGCTCATCTAGATTTAAACAAGTCAAGTTCTACTTTCTTGATGAAACCTAAGTGAAGCATTGATTTGTACAGTTGCCTATTCATGTATTTATTCTCTGATCTGATTTTTTAAAAACGAAGTTGCTTGAGGTAAACAAAACAGAATTGACTTGGAAAAGCAGTGTATTTTTTTTTATCTTGCTGAGATTTTTTACTTTTTCTGCCTCTCCCATTGTAATGGAGAACTGGTAAACTAATATCAGAGCAGCATTCAGTCTAGTCTCTATATTCTAGAATCTTCTATGAGAGGTTTAAGATTTCTGATTCATAGTATTGGTTGAAAAAATTGAATCTTGGAAAATTATGAATGTAAATTTATAAGATTAGATTTGAAAGACTTTACTGCAATGGAACATTTACCAATTATTGAAAAATGGATGGCCTATATCATTCTTTCTATACCATAAGTTAGATCGGTGGGTATTCCAAAAACCCATCTAAAATTACAGTGTGTGTGTGTGTATTTAATATTAAGGAAGAGGGCTGAGTATTCCCTATGGGAAAAACTACACAAAAACATAAATAAAGAGCATTAAATATTATAAATGCCTACCATACACTAAGCCCAGAATTCTCATTGTATTTTATAATATTTTTAGTTTTTGAAATTATGATATAATTATGTTATTACCTCCTTCCCCTTTCTCCCTCCCTTTCCATGGACCCCCCCTTGCTTTCTCTCAAATTCATGATCCTATTTCTAAATTGTTGTTACATATATACATATGTATTCTTAAAATACATAAACACAATCTGCTCAGTCTGCATGATGTTAACCCATACTATATTTTTAGAGGGATTACTTCTAGCTCTTCTTTTTTAAAAATTTTATTTTAATTATGTGTATGAGCATCTGTCTGTGTCTGGGCAGGTATATACAAGTGTAAGTAAGCACTTAAAGAGGCCAGAAGAAACTATCAGGGCCCAAGAACTACAATTCCACCCAGTTGCAAGCCTCCTATGTAGGTCCTATGAACCAAACTCAAGTGCTTCATACATACTCTTAGCTGCTGAGCCACCTCTCTGGCTTTAGCTCATCTGTCTGTTTGTCTGTCTGTCTGTCTGTTTTAAATAAAAAAGCCTTTATTTTTTTTCTTCTCTCCAAACAAGCTTGCTTTCAACACTCCAGTCATGATTTTAAGGAAGATATTCATCACAGTGCAGATAAATAGCTGACCACCCTGTGTTATAGAGTGAGCGAAGCTCAGTGTGTGAGCTGTTTTCAAATCAGTCCACCTGTGTTTAAGAACTTTTATTATCCATGAAATTTATCTTTGGCACTTTATTTTCTAAGGTAATTCATCACCTCTGCTTACTTAAGGAATGAGAAGCTAGAAGCCATATTCTTTGCCAGAGCTTTACTCATGTGGACATGTTTAATATTTCTTATGAAAACTTTATGATTTATGATAGTTCTATTACAGAGAGTTGAGAGAATTGTAGAAGGAAAATGGAGAGAGAGAAGGGGAGAAAAGAAGTCCAACTGGGTATGGTTTACAAGATAGCAAGCAGTGTGTCCACTTACTCTCCTACTCATAGCCTCATAGACAGAGAAGAAAGAGTAAGATATCTCCCACCTGTGGATGCTATGTTCATCTTCTTCAGCCTGTACACACAGGCAAGCTGTGGAGAGCATTCCTTAGCTCATCATATCATTAAACTATTTAAGCAACAAAGAGTAAAATAGAACATTGGAAAATGTTCCATCAGAGTTCCCCGTTCTCCTAACTATAGGTCATGCCCTTGGTCATCAGTGTTTAGAGATTCTACATCCACAGATTCACCCAATGGCAGATCAGCTACAGTACTAACCATGGGCAGAGTGGTTTGTGGTGCCTTGATCTCTTAACCAACACAGTATGATGATTCTGTATAGTATTCACACTGTATTGAGTATTATATGTAATGTACATATGATTTAAACTATATGTGACTGCTGGTATTAAATGTCATAAATTTGATTGGGAAGAAGAATGGAAGAAGTTGAAGGGGGATGGGTATAAGTGGAAATGATGTTCATACAGTATTCATGTATGAAATCTTAAATATTTTAAAGAGAGTATAGAGGTGGGTCACCGAGTTCCAGGCAAATATTGTGCCATTGTGTCTATGGACTGGAGTGACTCTGTAGTGTGGTATCTGTGTGTATCTGAAGGCAATCTCCTGTGTATACTTAGGGATAACTGTATTCAAACAAAGGAGCTGAGGCTCAGGGCCAGGAAGCCGTGAAGACAGAGTTGTTGACATTGCTGATTAGAACCAAAGATCCTGACTTCTTTTTAATAAATGTTCTGATGTCACATGAAAGAGCAAGGGATTATGGGATACATTTTAAACAGATTATACATATATCCATTTCATCCTCTAGATCAAGGTCAATAAACTATATCCCATGAGTCTACTCTGGGCCCCTGGCTATTTTCTGTGGTTTCTTTAGATCTCAGGCACATGCAAAGTTTTCCAGCATCTGTGACTGCTCTCATGCTACAGAGACAGGACTGAGTGATTCTGGCAGATAATACATATTTGCAAAGGTAATATATTAACTACATCTCCCTTCACAGATGAAAGTTTCCTGACCTCTACCCTCACTTATTACTCTATGAATCAAAGGAATATTACTATATCCTAGCATCAAGCTGAATGAATGCTCAGACATTTGTTGAATAATAACTAGAAAAATAAAGCATTCTGTAAAGTGTCCAAACTGAAATTTTAGTGACTCAGCAGAGAAGCACAGGATGATGTAAAAGAAATTTGGGTAAAGAGCACAGATTAGGCTTCTATCACTATTCTACATTGAATATCTCCTCTCTGTCTTCCTATGGTATTTATATATTGAATGCGAAGCTGGTGCCTCCTATCCTGCTAAATTCTCCCTCTGTCATTTGTAATGGGTTTTCCTGTTATGCTAATGTTCAAAAGTTCCTCACTTGGGCACAGGTTAGGAGACTAGTGGCAAAAAAAGGCACTTAAGTTGGCCCATGTCATTTTGAACAATGACAGCTAAGTGGTCAGATAAGATCCTCCTGTATTCATTTCCTTTTTCCAGAGTTACTGGCAAGGCTCCCAGTAGCAACTAAGCTATCATCCTGGTCCTCATACAGACATTGGCCAGTAGAATGGAGATCTTTGCTGACCCACGATGACATGTGATATGAGACTAAAATCAATTGTTGTTCTAAAGTGCCAAGGTTGTGTGTTAGTTGCTGAGAGCTATGGAAGCCTATCTTGATTGACATGCTTTTCGATGTGGAAGATGGAGCTGAGCAGTCCTAGGCCCTTCTGGGTCCTCACTCTTGTTTGTGGTTTTCTTACCTCTGCACTATTCTTTTCTTTTGTAAGACTCACTGAGGTCTTCACCTTTCTCTAAACTTCTCTGGGTAAGAGAGCCAGCACCTCTTGTTCCCTCCAAAGCCTTTTCTGACTTCTGTGCTCACAATGATCCTTTTACTGAGTTCCTAGAATTTTGATAACCAATGTTATTGTCTCTTACCTGGCTTGGTTTTGGGCTTTGTACGCTATTGTTTCAAGGGCATCCTCTATCCCCACACCTAAATATAAGTCCCTCTAAATACCTAAAATCATGCTTCTCATTCTTTGAATCCCTCAAAGAAGCACTTAACTTGAATGCTCACTCACTTTCCTAGATTCATCTATACAACCAATGTGTCAGTCAAAAAAGAATGGCTCAGACTGAAATGGTAATAAAAAGCCTTCTGACTAAAACCTGCCCAGGCCCTGATGGATTCTAGCAGACTTTCAAAGACCTTCAGCCAATGGTTAAATTATTAAAAAAGAAATAAAGAAAAAAGCAAAAGGAACATATCTAAACATCCATGAATCTGTTCCTACTCTAAATCCCAAACTATTTAAAGATAGGAAAAAAAAAAACACAAGCTAATAGCCCTGATAAATATAGATGCAAAAGTTTATTGATAAAGCACCTGTAAACCAAGCACAAGCACGTATAAAAAAATCACATGCCTTTATCCCACAGATGTGTAATCCAATAAATATAGTAAGTCATGTAATGAACTTAAAGAAAAAATCACATAAATTTGACAATAGGTACAAAACAAACCTTTGACAAAACAAAATTTGACTTCAAAAGTCCCAGAAATGATAAGATTGTAGGAAACACACCTCAACAGACTAAATACTATATGACAGTCCCACAACCACATCATCTTGAATGGAGAGAAACTTGAAGCAGTTTAGATAAAATTAGGAATGAGACAGGGCCATCCACTAACTGCACTTCTAGTATCTGAAGTCCTAACTAGACCAATAAGTCAAGAGAAGGAATACAAATAAGAAAAGAAGTCATATTATCACTATTTGCAGGTGATATGATATTATGCATAAGAAACTCAAAAATAACCACCAGAAAATCTTTTAGAAATGATCAACACTTTTTGCAATGTGTCAGAATATAAGATCTGTTTACAACAACCTTTCTGTGGCCCAATAACAAGCATGCTTTTAAAAAGAGATTGTGGAAAGACTTCCATTCATGGTAGCCTCAAAACTCTAGGAATAACCTTGACCAAAAAAATGAAAGACATCTGTAATGAAAACTGCAAACCTCTGAAGAGAGAGATTAAGGAAGATGAAAAGGCATCCTTTGCTCATGGGGTGATGAAATTAATGTTCATGAAAGTGTTCATCCCAACAAAAGCAATTTATAGATTCAGTGCAGTGTCACCCCAAATTCCCATGATATTCTTTAGAGATATGGAGAAAACCATAGTAAAATTCATATGAAACCACAAAAGACCTTGGGATAGCCAAAGGTTTCTTAACTAAAAATGGTGGTGATGGTTTGATTCCTGTACCAGATTTCAAGCTTTATTACAGAACTGTAATAGTAAAAGCAACATGGTGCAAAATAAACAGATATGCATCTGCTATTTGACAAACATGCTAAAAATATACATGAGCGATTAAACAGTATCATTAACAAATGGTGCTAGAAAAGCTAGATGTCTACGTGTAGAAGAATAAATTCAGACCTGGTTTTATCACCTTGTACAAAATCTAACTCTAAACAAGACCTTAGTGTGAGACCCAAATTGGTGGAAACTGCTAAGAAAAATAAAACAGCAGAAGTACTCTGCAAGATACAGGTACAGGAAAGGAATAGCTGAACAGGATGGCACCTCATCAAACTAAGAAGCTTATATACTCAAAGGAAACAATCCATCCAATAAAGAGGAAGACCATAAAGATGCATGGAATCTTTGCTAGGTATACATGCAATAGAGGATTTATATACAAACTATATGAAGAGCTCCAAGAACTGAGAAAACAAATGAGCCAACTAAGAAATGGGCTAAAGACCTGAAGATAAAGAAGAAGTAAACATGGCTAAGAAAACTTAAAACATGTTCATGATCCTTAGCAGTTAGGGAAATGCACATTTAAACTACTTTGAGATTCCTTATATTTCAATCCAAATGGGTACAATCAAGAAAACAACTGAGGACAAGCACTGGCAAGGAGGAGGGGAAATGGAACCCTCAACTACTGTCGGTGGAGCTAAAAACTGCTGCAGCCCAGTGTGGAAATGAGTGTAGGAAATACTCAAGAAACTAAAAGTAAGGCTACTATAGGACCCAACTATATCTCTCCTTGGCACATACCCAAAAGACTCAATATTCTACTGCAGAGACACCGGCTCAACCATATTTCTTGCTGCTCCATTTATAATAGACATGGAAACAACCTAATTGTCCTTCGGCTGATGAATGGGTAAGAAAAATGTGGAGCATACACAATATGATTCTACTCAATTGAAAAGAAAAAAATTAAAATGCTTAAATTTGTGAGTAAATGGATGAAACTGGAAATACACTGAGTGAGGTAAACCAGACCCAAAAGGTAGATCCCCATGGTCTTTCTTGTTTGTGCATACTAGCTCCAAGACTTTAAATTTGACTATATAACTGAAGTAACTCCATAAGTCAGGAATGTAGAAAGACACCATGAAGGCAAGAGAAGAGAAAGCTCTTGAAAGGGACACAGGTGCTATGGGAAGAAATGTTGTTGGAGAGCTGGCATGGGTGGGACTTTAACTCAGGAAGAAAGGAAAGAGCAAAGAGAGATAAGTAATATCAAGGATCCTTGAAAAAGCCATTGGAAAATATTGTTTTTAAGCTGATTAAAAGATGCACATATATTCACACATGTGTTTGGGTGTGCATGTGTGTGTGTGTGTGTGTGTGTGTGTATTAAATTTTGTGTGTGTGTGTGTGTGTGTGTGTGAGAGAGAGAGAGACAGAGAGAGAGAGAGAGAGAGAGAGAGAGAGAGAGACAGAGAGACAGAGAGAGAGAGAGAGAGAGTATTAAATGGTGTTATGCCACATGAAGTCATGAAGTAATTAGGCCTGTCCAAGAGCCAGAGACTAACAGAAACCCAAATGCCAGGTATGGAAAACTTCCCTTTGAGTTGTTATTTGGGAGAATCCCGGAGACTCCAGAAGAATATAGGACATTACCATTGTCCATAGTTGCTTCCCAGAATTTGAAGGTAAGACATTATTATGGCAGGCACTGAACACTTAAGATGCAGAACCTAGAATACTTAAGCTGATGCTGAGCTGGGAGCCTTTTCTCTAAGAATTAGCTCTCACAGTATCAGGGAGGGCTATCCAAGCAGCCAAGGGGTAAAAGAATTAAAACAATTAAAAATTCTACAAAAATGTCTATAAATTAAAAAAAGAAACATACATTTCTCCCATGAGGATTTTGGTATTTTGGGGTGTGTGTGTGTGTGTGTGTGTGTGTGTGTGTGTGTGTGTATGTATGTATGTATGTATGTATGTATGTTTTGGAGAAAAGACTGATGTACTAAGAATACTGTTGGTGCTGCTTTTTACTAAATAATGCTTAATTTATTAAAGTGAAAAATGGAAAAACCTAGTTTTCCCATAAGCTTTTAAGTTCAACTTGAAATTACTATAGCTACAAACGTGCTAATGTTGGATGATGATTAATAGTGTAAATCTTCTAAATATTCTTTCCTATTTAGAAACCTAAGTTCTTTTAAACCACCGTAAAGTTAATTTGTAAATTTTGTGTAATAGATTTTACCTTTACCTGTTCTAAATATCTATTCAACAAACAAGCTGTTTGTTGAGACTCTTTGACACTACAAGGAAATCTATTAGGTTACACTTAAAAATACATAGAATCTGAAGTGTTTATAAATCTAATCAAAATCTAAGACTTTTAAACTTAACATTCTAAGTCTATAAATGAATGATTGCTACATGAATCACATTAGCTCTGGAGGCTAATCTTCCAGAATCTCGGATGCCAATTATTTTAAATATGACAATCTTTTGAAAGGAAATAAAAATATCTACAGATAATGTGGCAATTCCATATATCGAATCAACTTAAGAGTCCAAGAATGGCTGGGCAGTAGTGGCGCACGCCCTTAATCCCAGCACTTGGGAGGCAGAGGCAGGCGGATTTCTGAGTTTGAGGCCAGCCTGGTCTACAGAGTGAGTTTCAGGACAGCCAGGGCTACACAGAAAAACCCTGTCTCGAAAAACCAAAAAAGAACACCCCCCCCCCAAAAGAGTCCAAGAACATGGATTAAAACCCTGGCCCAGCACTGTAGGAGAGAAAACTTGGAAAACATGTCTGTTTCTTATTCCAATGTTCTTCTTTATAAGATAGAGGTAAGCAATAAAATGGAAATATCAGTAGGTACTCACCAAGCAATATCTTCATCTTCATTTATCTTCATGTTATTATTATATTGTTCTGGAATACTCAGAGTGTATATCAAATGGGTTAAGATTTACCTTTAGTCCTGGCCTTAATGTGAGCTCTTGGCCAGGAATTCAGTCAAAGAAATGGTACCCTCTTCCTCTTCCAGATGTAGGGTTTTTAAGTTCCTCTGTATTAAAGATATGTGGAGATATTCACATTTGATGATGTTTCAGATGGTCAGGATGTAATGGGATAAAGTATGGAATGAAGAAGCATCTGATATTGTGGTCCTGATCATTCCAAATACTTCCTCCAATCTGATATTAAGTGGTTAAAATTATGTGAAATTCATAGGAAAAAATATTGAAACACAAATCATTTTCAATCTATCTGTACAAATTTCAATAGAAGCCTATTTTAAGACTTTTGAAATTTTTCTATGTCACTTATGTCTGAATTGTTGTATTATTTGACCCTTGTCACTGTGACCAAAATACCAGAAACAAACAACTGAAGAGAGGAAGGATTATTATTATTTATTATTATTATTATTTATCTATCTATCTATCTATCTATCTATCTATCTATCTATCTATCTATCTATCTATCATCTATCTATTTACCTACCTACCTACCCATCTATCTAATTATGGCTTAGAGGGCTTTATCTATGGTTGTTTGTTGTGTGTAGCTTTCGATACCCCCCTTAGTTCCAAAAATGGGCCACGCTACCAGCCCCCACCCAGCTTCCCTTAAATTCACACTTAAAAGACACATATACAGTTGTTCCTTTTCAACTTGCCTTTGGACACAATTGCTGGGTACTATTTCCTGCCTGGAAAAGTGTGCCCTTAATAATATATTTATCTCTGTTCCTCCCACCTGCCCTACACTTTAGTTGCTAATTACATACTTGACCGCCTGCCTGTAGGAGCACCTATAAACCACCACTCTGCCCAAGACCTCACATGTCTGGTCAACTTTACTCCATCAGAAGCCTGGCAAATTCTGTCTCTCCCTCCATGAGTCTCTCTTTTCTTCCAAGGACATGAAAGCTCTGCCTGTACCTTCTGCCCAGCAATTGGCCCATGGCTTTCTTTACTGACAGAGCAAGAACCAACTGGGGAACAGGACCTTAGTATCAGAATCACCCCTACAATTGGTTGTGCCCATGCATTGGGATAGGATAGCACTGGAACACATAGATGTAGCAAGCAAGCATCTTCCCCACATAGTGAGCAGGAGCCTCGTCTTCATTTTATAATGTTTAAGCATGTTTTGACTTGCATCAAGATATTCTCACTAAACTTTTCCTTAATGAGCATTATGATATAGACTTTGAGGATATTCTAAACAAAACATGTAAATTCTTTCTTTCTGCAAAGTGTGTGGAACTCAATTTTCAGCATCATTACACAGAAGAAGCAATAAGCCATGCATAAGATGACAGCGTACACAGGGCCCCCAAATGATATAAGTGAACCTTTTTGAAAAACAATAGGAGATAGAGAAAAATAATTGCCAGAATTCTTATGGCCATTCTCTACTAATAATAGTACAACCTTTATGTAGTACAGTCTGTGTTTGGCACTTTCATGTTAACTTCTTTAACTCTCTCAACAACATATTAAGTAAGTTTTTCAAAGTCACATAGCCATATGAGAAATTGACACATCTAATATGGAAAATACCATAAGAATAATCAATGCTTCAGAGGCCTCTTAAGAAGGGTGATAAGTCCACCACCCTCACCCTACCATGCTTGAGTCACTTAAGATGCTCATTTAGCTCTTTCCTAGGAAGGTTTAGGACAAAGCACAGTGGGAATTTCTGTTTAGCTGAGAGTATGTGCATTCTGTGGATGTGACTTGCTGTGAAGGACAAGAAACTGACTTCATCCTCAGCTGCCAGAGTCTTTCTATGTCCTTCCCAGAGGCAACTTTCAATCTCCTTTCCAAACCAGTGTGAACAAATGATCTGACGATCCAAGTGTGAAGGGGCAGCAGGGTCTTGGTCTGTCGGTGTGCTGCGTTATTAGCTCACATGAAGAGCACATACATCTCTGTCAGAAACTGGGCAAGCTGAATGTATTTTAATGGAGCTGGGCTCCCAAAGTAATTTAAAAGAATGGTAGTTTGGACAGAAGCACCTCAGGCACTGCATGGCATTGGAATGGTGGGATGGAATCCACCTCCTCAACTCACAAGAACATCTGCAGAGAGACTGTAGCAGACTTCTTCACCCTGACAGGAAGGACCCCACTGTCTTAGGATTTTCTGTAGTGCTGGTTTGCTTTATTCCTTTTGGTAAAATGTAAGTTCTCTGCATCAGCATTCAGCAATTGGTAGACTTGGAGCTGAATTAAGCTATCATTAGGTAAAAGGACACAGGAATGAACCCATTGTGCTGGCTACAGCTATAATCTCAGGACTTGGAGGATGAAAAGATCATGAGTTCAAAACCAGATATATAGCAAGACCATGCATGTCTCAAGGACAAAACCAACCAACAAAACAAACAAAGAACAAAGAGATGGAGTTTGGTCTTTGGAAAAACCTGCCTCACCTACATTAAGGAATTTAGTTAGACCAACTGACGTATAATTCATAGAAAAATCTATCAGCAGACTGTACGTGTGCTATTAAGAATATTCCATTATTTCTTAGTATATCATATATATCTGCCCAATGCCAGGTAAACCTACCCACTGTTGGCTCTGTTCCAATATATTCTGCTTTGTGTATTAAAAACAAAATAAAACAAAATTGTCTTCATACAGTTACCTATTCTGTTTTGGGAACCTATGGTGAACATCAATTGACTCTTAAATATAAATAAACCTTATGCTAAATATGTCTATGACTCTTAAAAAAAATACAGTCATTTGGACCTGAATTCCTGATGGGCTCAACTTTGGTCACTAACTGGAAGATGTCTGTTGGTCCCATCTGAGCCAACTTAGGCATTGATGGTGTCCTCAGTAAGGTCACAATCTTGTAAGGAGGTAAGATTTTGGCTATTAATGTCACATAGATAGAGACTGCCTAGGATTGTCATCATTTGCATTGACTTCAGATCCTGAAGATCTCCAGGGTCTTCCCTGGGACACACAATGTTGACACTGAACAATTTGCACTTCGTGTGAAGGGTTTTGTACTTATGTTCTAGTTGGGATAGGGTCTATGTAACTAAAGCTGACTTTATTTAGACCAAAGGTGGATGGTCTTCCTATCTCAACCCCTGAAGCACTAGCATTAGAGGCACTAAGCTAAAGGAGGCTTTTCCTGAGAGCTGAGAGCTGTTGCTACCTGTGTGTGCGTGTGTACATGGTATGTGTGTGTATTCAGAAATCCTAAAGAAATCACTCAATGTATCCTCTAACCTACACAAAAATTCAAAGCTAGCTTTTCAGGAGGTTCAGTCATATTATCTAAGTAGCTAGAAGACTATCAATATCCCACATTGTCTTTTTTAATTAGTTTGTGAGTGGTATTATTTAGCAAAAGAGCTGTGATTTGTTACCTGAATAGACTCAGGAGTTGGGCCTCCTAAATTTCCATGGAATTTATTAAATTCCAAGTCTTTGGTTTTTACTCTAACATATTTCAAGCATAAAAGGTTATGCTTGAAATATGTTAGATCTACTCAAATATGTTAGATCTACTAAAGAAAGCATGGGACCTGCAAACATTTGCCCACAGATTCCAGAGTCAATGAAAGAAATAGTATCTGAAAATATGGTCTAGCTGTTCCATTATCATTTAGATCCAGAGGCATGTACTTTGAGCTCCTGCCATTTCTGTTCCTTAAAATGATATTCCTTTGCCCTGGCCTCATCTGGAATGTTACTTCAGAAAACCTTGAGAGGAAGTCTCATCCTGTAACCAATTTAATTCAAACAATAACAATCCTTCCTTCCTGAGACTTTGCTGGTTTCTACTCATAGTGTGATGGTGTAAGATTTCACATCCACAAACACTGGTGTGCAGAGATGTGGTCTTTTGTTGATTCACCTTGTGCTAAATGTTTTGTGTTTTCTGTGCCCACTGAACCATCCCAGTAGTCTTCAATGTGCTGTGTTTCCTTCAGAAGCCATGGAGTTCCAAAGTTGACTGACTTATTGTGGTATCACCCTGGGATCAAGTGAGGGGGTCCATCCTCAGGCAAGAGGTCTATACTGACCTCTTTCTCCTACCTGGTCTTCAACAATCATTTCTGACTCTGCCATATCAGGTATAGTTGCCTGAAACCCAGTCTGACACGTAAAATTACATTCTGAATCTCTTTAGCTCTCTACACTAACCTAGCGTGGCACTGGGAACGACATGTCCATACCTGACTTGTTTATACCACAGGGGATACACATCATGATGTACTACCTGTCAAGTGCCTCTCTCTCAGCTCTGACTACAGTTGGTCTTCTTTTGCACCCTGGGGTGGGGGAGGTCAGACAGCATGCCTTGGCTTCTAGAACCTACACGGTGTGTGTTGGTGTTTGTATAATCCAGTCTCTACTATGGACTCATTCTAGGACAACAAGAGGTGTTGCTGATGACTAGAGTTCCCTCTCCTGCTCCTTGAGTTTACTTCTGTCTTATGGGACTAGAAGCTTCTCTTGAACTATCAGTTACTATCCCTTCCCCCACAGTTTATAGCTTCAGCCCTCTGTCATGGTTTCTCCATGGTGGCCTACAGAACTTTGGCACTTAATATATTCTTTTTTTTTTTTTTTTAAGCTGTAGCAGGGTAGAATTTAGCATTTATTTCTGACCCTCTTCACTACATCTCATTGAAGTTTGGAAATCTAGTAAAGCACCTTGTTTCTGACCTTCTCTGGGAGCATTGCCTGGGGAAAACAGTTTTGTTTTTTGGGGGGCTATCAATGAGCCATACCTCTCCTCACTTTCAGATCTAGTCTAAGGCACATTTTCATAACCACAGTAGGCCACTTTGCCATCTTTCTATACACATCACTTGATATATTTGTTAACTTGCTGATGATATTTAGGTTCAGTAGTGTACCCCAGAGTGTGGGAAGTGACAAAATGTAGTAGATGTACAAGGAGATGACAGTACTCAGACGACTGACCTAGAAGAGTCCTTGTGAATGAAGACAGAACACTTAGAGCTTAGAGAGGCAGGTAACTAACAACACTATGAGGAAGGGCAGAAAGGGTCAGATAAAAGGATGGGAGACCTTGCTTTTTAATTAATTAATAAGCTTTACATCTTGTCTACAGTTCTCCTCCCTCCTATCTTCTTAGCCTTTTCCCTCCACCTCCCCTCTTCCCATCCCCTCACCCACTTCCCCTCTTTTTCACCTGAGAAAAGAGCAGGCCTTCCATGGATATCAACCAGCCATGGCATGTCAAGTCTTTTTCTGTTAGACTATGCACCTCCTTTCTGATTAAATCTAGATGAGGTAACCCAGTAGAAAGAAAAGGTCCCAAAGGCAGTCCACAGAGTCAGAAACAGCCCCTGCTGTTGGAAACTTTCTTAATGATCTACAGATTGCAATCTATTGTGGGAGATACAAGGAAAGACTCTGTTCATTCCTTTAAGGAAATGGCATGAGTGAAATAGGGTCTGTCCTGACTTACAGCTTGCGGTGCTTCCATCTTCCTTTAGTAAACAGGGCAGGGTAAGGCTGCCTATTGCGGCAGCAGGAGCTTGAAGCTGCTTATTCAGATCTGGGATGGCCAGGAAGCAGAGACAGGCATATAGATACATCAAAAGATTTCTAAGCAGGGTCATAGGCATTTCCTAATACAACTAAATTGACGACCAAGATTAACCCTCCCATGCTCTTCTTAAAAATCTTGTAAGTAGACCTATCAGACCATAGCTACCTCTGACCTGGCTAAATAAAATTTTCTTTCTATGATGGTTTACTTAACAATCTTTTCATCTTCAGACAAAACAACTCTAATTTTGAAAACAAGAAATCCTACAAAAAGTGCACAAAAATGTCCCTGTTTGCCCCCCAGTAGAGTCACATTCATACATATATCATTTAACTGCTCTTTATAGGAAAAAGTAGGAGGCAAATAGTTTGAACTTATCTTTTATGCAACAGAAATTTTTAGCAGATATACTGATTTCATGAATATGCAGCTTAAAACTCCTCCAGCTATATATAATATATAATAATATATAACATGTAACATGTCCTAAAAGTAAAACTTTGAAAAATGGTAAAATATTAAAACTATTTTTAAACAACATAGTCAGTATAGCCATGCAAAAATATATAAATAGGAAACAACATAAATATCTAAGATTATATTTACTTGTTGATGTTTAGTGTCCAAAGTTATTTGGAAACTATCTAGAGATCCAACGAAAATAGATTAACAGAACTTAGTGAAATTCACTTGGCTAACAGCTAAAAATGAAGTTTTCCATGCCTGGCACTGGGATTTTTGTTACATAGTACATGTTCTTTAGGTGAGCAATGTTACCACAAATGGTGTAACTTTGTTTAAAAAATATAGAGAGAGTCATTTGAAGTAAACATAATGACTTTCTAGAACTTTTTCAAATGTTCCTGGTATTGTTTATCCCTCCTCTCCCTCACTCCCTACCTGAGTTGCTTTTTCCCACCCACCCCAAAAAAGTTTCCCTCGCCCATTTCCTTCTGTTGAGCCCCTGTCCCGCCTATATCCACCATGGGACCTTTTTACTGCTAGGATCCATGAGTAGTATATGCTACCTACTTATATCTAAAAACTCAGAGCTGGGATTTACAAATATGAACCTGTAGTGTTTGTCTCATGTGTGTAGGCTACCTCAGTGTAATAGTTTCATTGTTCCATTCACTTCACTGCAATTTTCACTTTTTTTTTTTTCAGCTGACTAGAATCTTGTTGTGTCCCTGTGCCACACTGCCATTCACTATCCACCAGCTGAAGGACACTTAGCTTGTTTCCATCCCTAGCTATCGTCGACAGAGAGGCAATGAAGAAGTCTAAGTAAGTGTCTGTGGAGTGAACTATTGCATCCTTTTGAGCAAATGCTGAGCAGTGGTAGAGTTGGGTCATAGGACAGATCTATTTTCAGCTTTTTGAGAATTTCCCAAACTAATTTCCATGGTGGCTGCACCAGCTTGCAATCCCATCAACAGTGAGCGAGTGTTCCTCTTTCCTCACATCCTTTCCATTTGCTTTCTTGTTCTTATGCATTTTGAGGGCAGGGAAGATGAAATCATAAAGTCATTTAAATATACATTTCCCTAACAGATAAAGATATAAGGAATACTTTTTGAGACTATTCTTAGTCATTATTTTTATTTCTTCCATTTCAAACTCTCTGTTCAGATCCATAGTTTACCTTTTAAAATTGGGTCATTTGTTTTCTTGACTCATCTTTTGAGTTCTTTATATATTCTGGATATCAATAACCTATCAAATATAGAGGTATCTGCCGAAAATTCTGACCCACTCCCTGGACTTCCTCCTCTGCGGACTGATTGATTGTTTCCTTGTACAGAACAGAGTACATTGAAAATATTTGAGATTCAAGCATCTTTGTTTCCAGAAATTTATGAATAGGTAAATTAAGAATGGTTCATCTACCAGATATTCTATAATCTAATCTGATAGTATCAATGAGGAAGAGAACTAATATATATTCACACAAGAGGCAAAGACTTTCTGAATTACAGATTCATAAACAGGTAAAATTTAAATGAGTTGTGAGTTTTCAACTATGACCATGTGTAAACGTGCACTTAGGAAACACTGGGGTCAGTTTCAGAGATCTGTTCTTCTCATGGTACCTAGGGATCCTTGATGGACAGGTAGACAAATGGTAGCAGCCCAGATTATTCTGATTGTCATATAAGAAGGTCAGGCTATCCCTGAACCATTAAGCCATGTACAAATGACAACCAAATGGACAGATCACAAATCCACAAGGAACTAGCAGCAGAAATCAAGGGCATACTCGCCAAACATCAAATAGAGAGTTGGCACACTTGACCAGTGGACATGTCCAGAGAAAAGGATTTTGGAGCACAGCAACAGTCAAAAATGACTCTAAGAAGCCTCTTTATATCCACAGTACAACTAATCCAAAAACAGCACGTGATCTTATCCAAGCCTTGGCACGAAAGATGAGAAGGATAGTGGTTCAGACAATTAAGGAGATGATTTTGGTTAAGTTCCCACAACAGGGAGTGCCTTCCTTAATGAGAAATGACTCACATCAAAGAGTAGAGGAGTAAACCTGGGGTTCTATAGAAGCCAGTAAATAAAGGCATGCAGAGAAAGAATCCACACTAAGTCCTATAGAACGCACAGCGACAATGTTATGTTAGAATAAATGAGGGCATTGTGGTTGTGTTTGGTTAGCTGGTTTCCCGAAACACAGGAGAATGTAGAACTTATATATAAAATATTAAGAAAGAAATGCAGATACATTAACATATAAATGTATCACTTATATAAATTTAACCTCACAGTATGGCAATAACACTATACTCTATGCACACTGTGCAGACATACAGTTAGATGAAATGGTCTCATAAATGGATGAGTTGGGCTGGTCCAATCCTCTAAACCAGATAGATACTGCCGTTTGGCTTTGGAATGCACCCAGTCCAAATTAGGACATGCTATGGATGTGAAGTACATGCTTACTCTGAAGATGAAAAAAAAGTAATACATTTTAAATGCTGATTGTTAAAAGTATATATCAAAATAATCGAATAATGTAAAATATATTATTAATGTTACTTGCTTCTTTTTCTCTTATAATAGAGCTACTGGAAAAAATGATATTTCTAGTGGGTAGCCTATACACACAATTCAGCATGCCCATCACACTTAGAAAATGGGACAGTGGTCTTAGAGGGAGATGATGGGGATCCACGGTCTTAGGTGTTCCAGGGAGGCTCAACTGGCTTAGAAACACTAGAAGCAAACGTGACACAAATGTTTACAGCCAGCTGATTTGAACTGTAGGAGGTAAGGTGATGTTAGCTGACAGTATCTTTAAATTTCTCATTTGTACATCGATTCAATGAAATGAGTCATAGGATAATGTGGTAGGGACTACTCAGAAAGCAGCCACCCAGCCTTAGGTGGGCACCCACTCTTCTTAACAGAGTAACAAGGTGAGTGGGATGGCCAAGAGAATTTTCATCTGGACACATCTGCAAGAGGGGACTTTATTGGTGATATATGGGCCTATTTATATATAGTGGCCCATATATATATTGAGATATGCCTTGAGGATTACATGGTGAGTAAAGACTAGGATGCTATTAAGAGTTCTTGAATTAGTTTGTCATTTTAAAAGTTAGAAAATAAAATTTTTCTTGTTCCAAAACACAGTATTTGACAGTAGAGAAACAAAACATTGGATGAACACCGAGTTGGGGGAGGAATTCAAGGGTGGGGAGGTGGGAGTGGGGGGATAGGTGAGGGCACATCCTCATAGAAGCATGAGGAGGGGGGGTGGGATAGGAGGTTCCTGGGTGGTGGGGGTAAGGGGGATTAGGGGATAAAATCTGAAATGTAAATATAATATCCAATGAAAATAAATTTAAAAAATAGTTGAATCCATCAAAACCGAGACAAATTTTTAAAAACAAAACAAAAAAACATTTATTTATTTTATTATTATTTCCTTTTGACTTCAGGTATAAAATGCTCTCTCCTTTCTGTCAATATTTTTGCATGTTTTCTGATCTGAACATTCAGCATCATCTTCCTTATCCTCTTCCAATTTCACATTTGGAACAAACATATTAAGATAAAATGCTTTTTATCTTGAATAACAACATTTTGGCAAATATTCAAACTTCTCTGCCACTGTTGGCTGTTGTTCCCAGCATTGTCTCAGAATTCACATTATAAAATTAGATATCAAAGTAATCAGCTTTTGTTTCACAAACAACACTGTGGAGGGAGAGGTTGATCCCTGTGTGTCATGGCTGAGTATTTTGTCAGAGTAGCAAAACTTCAGGGCACAGACCACACAACCTTCTGCAGCTATTTGAGTCCATTCTACACATTTTGCACAATGGAAGAACTAAACTTATTTATCAATGAGATTTACCACAGCACCATATAATTCAAGATACACACATTTAAATTATCTTTAATAACCTGTGTTTTCCAATGTAATTCTTAAAAGTCATCTTGGTATCTAATGGTTAGTCATGAATCGAGTCAATATTAGTCCTAGGTTTTAAGTTACCTGAGGATGTTGGATATTATGTTTAATCTGACCCATTGTAAAATGATTGTTGATAAAATATGAAGCTCTTCAGAATATCATTTTTCAAATTAAATTTTTACAGATTAACATTTTCACAGCCTTAAGTATTATATAATGGCAGCAGTGAGCCTTTTCTTGATAAATAATATAGGTTATTTAGAAAGTTGATTAGTTTTTCATAAGAAAGCAAACCTGAATCTTATGAAAATAAATGTATTCTTCTATTATATTCCATACTAATTAAATTTAGAAGTAGATATGTAGCTGGGTTTTTTTCTTTCTTAAACTCAAGTTATTAAACCAAAGATTAATAAGGACTGGTTGTGTAAACTTGTAATTTTATACGAAATTATTTTTTTAGCTCATGCTTTCTGAAGAAATCATTTTAAGCTTTAGTTTTTAATTGTCTCTTTTGTGATTTTCTATACAGCATTAAGACTGGAGTTCCTTTAAGAAAATTAAAATTTAACTCATGACATTCCCCCATAGGTAGAAAAACATTTCATATTTGACAGTAGGAGCAAAATGTCTGCTTGGATTATAGAGTTTATAGTTTCACCCCCAGAGCAAAGTAAACAGAGAAACACAGAACTTTGTTCTCTGGATCTCAACAAAGTTGTCCTCTGCCCCAGTGGACACAGAACTCAGAATTGATTTGAATTCACAGTTTGAAAAGGAGACGAGCCAGAGAGTATGAGAAGAGGTCTGTGCTTTTCCCATTTAACTTTAACATGACGTGAGTAACCTAATAGAAACCACTGGCTGGCTGGATTATGACGTAAGTGCCCAGTCATAGGTGCTACCAAACAGTGAATAATATCAGCTGGGACTGAGGGGGAGGGAAAGGATCAGTGTCCCAGTTTCTTCAACAAAGAAAAGGCAAGGGGAAAAGAAGAGGGTGAATACTGAGTTAATGAACCTAGAGAAGCAGGATGTGGAACTGTTTATAATTCCATACAAGTGTGTCTGATGCAAACCCTGTATCATGTCAGCATATGCTTCAAGGCATATACATTTAAAGTATACTGAATAACCTATGTTTTAAAATGTAATCAGCCTTAAAAATCATGTGACTATCCAATGGTTCTTTATTAATTAGGTCAATATTAGTCCAAGGTTTTAAGTTACCTAAAGGATGTTGGATATTATGTTCACTCTGACACATTATAGGATGGTTACTGATAATACAAGAAGCTTTTCAGAATATCATTTTTCAAATTAATTTTTCACACATTAACATTTTCCTGCTCTTATGTAAGAAGAATATTAACCTTTTCTTGAAAATAATATGAATGATTTGGCAAGTTCCAATTTGTTTTTTCAATGAAACCCAGAGATATACTCTATATCGTGTCAACATATCCTTCAAGACATACACATTTCAATTATATTCAATAGCCTGTGTTTTCAAATGTAGTCATCCTTAAAATCACTATTGGAAAGAAAACAAACCCTAATGGAAAGAGGGAAGGGCATATTTATCCAGAGCTGGCAAATTTAAACATCTCTTGTCGCAGGAAAGGAGCCAAAGCAAAACACAAAACAGAAGTAGCATCGGCTTCTGAACTCAAAGAGCTGACTGTTCCAACATATTATACTCTACCTGCTTCTGTCAAAAAGCCCCTTTAGCAATTCTGGTAGAGCAATGCTCTCGACTCTATTTCTTTGTCAATTAAGATTTCCTAAACATTTTCATGACAAAGCATTCAAACATACATAAAACAGAAAGGCGTCACTTGAACTTCGTTATTCATGTCAATTTTCTTTTGTTTTTCTTTCTAAATCTATATTCTTTTCCCCCTTGTCTTGATTATTTTGAAGCAAACATTAGACTTTCATTTTCCTGACCAGTTCACACAATAATTCCTATCGATAAAAAGCAAGAACTCCAAAAAAAAAAAAAAAAAAAAACAAAAACAACAACTCTAAAACAAAACAAACAGTGCCACTGCTGAATTTGACCCCTGTTTCTGTTCTGAACTGGAATCTCTTCAGCATCAGACAGGCTTGAGATATCCCCCAGAATGCCAGCGACTGTGCCTGCTATAGTCTGTTTCCATCAGACTCAAACTCATTCTAACTAGTTCCAAATACCGCTCTTAAGACTCATGTACTGGATGGAATATCCCTGTATTTTTTTCTTGCCTTTTATTTGTTGAAGAAATGGGGTTATTTGATCCTTTAAATACTTTGATGTTTTGGATGTTACTGTTTGTGTCACTGTAGTTTTCCTTAGGATAGCCCTTTAGCCCTTGAGCGCTTCTGTAACCTGATAGTTAAATATAGATTATGGTTCACAAGAATACTCTATAAGTCTAGTCAAATGCTTTTCTCAGGAGATTGAACTAATGGCCTATCTTTTGTGATGCTAAATTTGGTCAGTGGGGTTCAGGTGTCATAAGGCTAAAACCATACTTATTACATAAGTTTTCCAGCCCTTTACTTAATGGTTTTAGGATATTGATCAGTGACTAGATTCCTTATTTCATTTTGGGGTTTGAAAACTTTTGATATTCTAAGTTCATGATTTATTGAATGAGATGTCATTATCTAGGTTGTATTTGAAGAGAAATCATATCAGTAATAAAAATGAAAAAATTTACCATATGAACTAGTGTTGATAATTGTTGAGAGAGAGGAGGAGGAGGGCAGACAGACCCTTCCTTACCTGGTAGGAGCAGAGAATAGAAGTTGGCTTAGAAATGTCACTGATATCACAGCATCAGGGAGGACTTCTTTTCTCTCCCTCTCTTTTTTATTGAATATTTTATTCATTTACATTTCAGATGTCATCCCCTTTCACCATTTTCTCTCCCTAGAAACTCCCTATCCTATCCCCCCTCCTCCTTTTTACTTTTATACCATTTTAGTCACATGCAAGTATTAAGGAGATGTGTCTTTACTATGTTTGTTTTCATTTGCTCCTGTTGCATTTTTCATTGATTTCAAGAGTGTGATTTCTAGAGCCTCACAGCAATTTCTGTGAATTCCCTCTGTGACTGTCCTTAGGAGCTAATATCTCTCACCATCTGGAAACGGAGCGATGCTCTTCAACACATAACCAGAATTGTTATTCTGTGGTTTTTCCTGTCTGTGCTGTAAACACTGTTGTTTCAGAAGGGTTTGGGGCTGGATGTTTTATTTTATTTTATTTTATTTTATTTTATTTTATTTTATTTTATTTTATTATGTTTTGGTTGAGGGTCCATGATGCTGACTCAGTTAATCTGGGATTCAGAAGGCTGTCTCTGAAGATTTTTCAGATAAGTAAGCGAAGGCCTTTTGTTCCACTCCATTGGCCCTACTTAACCTCTAGAAGGTTCTTTTCCCTCTAGTATTCTTCCATCTCTGAGTTGTCACTCCCAAGTCAGGCCTCCTTGGGTAACCAATGCAGACAGTATTTAGTTTTCTGAGTCTTTGCCCATAAATCACTTTTCAGTTTCATAAGCATGCATATCTATGGTTGAGATTGAGCTGTGCCCTAGTCTAAGGTTACTTCATATTGGGCAAAAGTGAAGATTTTCAGGCTATGCTTTGCTAGGGGAGATGCCATTTTACAGGGAGCATTTGACTGCACTTTGAGTACAAACAGAGAATGGTGGTTCTGTACCTGGTTTGTGCACCATCTATCTGTCCTGCCCACCCAGAAGGCACAGATTGAGAGAGAACACCAGGAAGAGAAGGGACACCTAACACTGGGATGACAATGACCCAGTTAGCTTGTCATCTGATTACTCACTGTGATGATCAAAGAACCAAAAGGCAGATAACTCTCAGCTATCCAGTCCACACTGCTGACATGGGTACCTTGAATTGCCCTATCCAGCAGATCACCCTTAGGCCTATTTGTCTGTCTGAACCCAGTGATGCTCAGGTCCCATCTGTAACCTGTGGCTTGGAATCTCCAGGGATTCTCCAACAAGGTTCCTACCTAACCCCTCCAACTCCCATAGAGATTCTGCATCTCAATCAGCTATTTGCCTCTGTCCCTGATTAGTCCCCTTTCAAGTCAGTGAACTCTGCTGCAGCTTCATTATCTCTTTTGTAGCCTCCCCCACCCCCACACACAAACACACACACACACACACACACACACACACACACACACACAAAGTGACAGAGACAGACACAAAGACACAGAGAGAGGACAGATGAAAAGGTACATTGCACTAACAAGGAACCTAAGAGTGGATGTAAATTAGGATTGGAATAAAATAATCTGTGTTTGTTAGTGAGCAGGTATCAAGAAAAAATCAGGAATAGTTGGCAAATAGAAGCTGACAAAACTGACCAGGCTTGTAAATTTATTATATTTCAATAAAGTGTCATGTTGTAAAAAGACACAAATATGTCTGTCTGTGTTTTTGACCTAACACCCTCACAAATATTCTTATTCTTTGAATTCCCTTGTTTTACACTGTTCTGTCATCACTGTGCCCAGCCTATTGTGCCCAGCCTTCCATTCAAAGACATGTAAAAAGAAAATATTCTTGATGTTGGGATGAAAAGGGAGTGAAGGAAGAAAGAAAGAGAGAGAGAGAGAGAAAGAGAGAGAGAGAGAACAAAAGAAAGAAAAGAAAGGTGAAAAGAAAATATTCCCTCTTTGCTCTATTTGGTCACGCATCCATGAGCCTATGTGTACTGGTGGCCACTCAACTAATGTCTTAATGTTTGTTAATACCTTTTTAATACTGGGAAAGACATAAAACCTATAGATCCTAACATTCAGAAGTGGGAAAATACATTACTTCTGTGTTATTCTTTTACTGTTGTGTGGCTGAGCCATTAAGCTCAGAGAGATGCTCTTTTCAAAGAGAAATGTTGTTACAAAATAAAGAATAATAAACATCTTCTATCTGCATTTTACAGAAACACACAAGAGGAGCTAGGTACATGAAAAAGGAGACTTTCTTGAAAAGTAAAAAAAAAATCCTTCTACCCGTAAACAGAACTTCTAAGCACACGAGGTGAAGTAGTCACTTACCTCCGTGGGTCATATCTGGCTACACAGTGGATGGAGGTAATGGTTTAGTATAGTTAGGCAAGGTACCCAGATCTGTTGAGTCTTTTCACCAAGAATGGAGGCTACTGGAAAAGAAGGTACCAAAAGACAGCCCAAGAACACACACTTGGTGACTCTTCAAACTGCAAAGAAACAAGTAGAGCATCGTAGCAGCAATCCTTTGGCTAAGCTGTAAAACAGAATGACTAGTCTTTGCTAAGTTTACAAACAAACAAATAAATATATAAATAGTAAAATGAAGTTCTTTTATCCCTGGCTCTGTAAAAGAAAGTAGCCCTCTCCTAGAAATTTCTATGAAAAACTTCAGTCCGTAGGTCATTAAGTGAAGAGCCAGCCCCATACTGCTCAGACTGGGCACACCATTTCTGTATGTAATAAACATGTTAGAATGAGTCAGGTCATTGTTTTTCATCTTGGGCTTAGGGAGATCATCACAGAGATGGGGATAGCTTCTTTGGGAAACTAAAGAAACTGATGCATTCTGGGAGATGGAACAACATTGAACTACTCAGTTCTGCTCATTCTACAAGTTATATGGGAGTTATTAAATTAGATCCCAGACTTCCCCTGATAGTGTATTATATAGAAGTCCCAATTTAGCTCAGCCCTCTAGACATGAAGGTGACCCAGTTAATGAAAAGCAGCTATTCCATTAGAGAGTCTTTTTTACTGCTTGGTATCTGTTAGCAGATTACAAACACAAAGAAAAGGGTAATTTCCCCCAAAAATGTGTGCTCAGTAGCTCAGTTTTTCCAACAGAATCTAATATCAAATGGGGTCAAATCCAGTATGAGCAACTCCAAGCGAGTCACGATAAATGATATGTAACTCAATCTTATATTTATCTCCATAACTAAAACCCAGTGACTTCTGGAGCCAGGTGTAGTGGTACACATCTTTAATCCCAGCACTTGGGAGGTTGAGGCAGTTGGATCTCTGTGGGTTTGAGGCCATCCTGGTCTACATGGGGAACTTTAGGACATCCTGAACTATTATAATGAAATCCTGTCCAACAACAACAAAAACAACAACAACAAACCTAATAAAAACCCTGTTGAATTCTGGTTAAAGTGGGCACTTCAGACACTCTTAGGAAGTGTATGCAGAAGATGAGTTACAGTGTTAAGAACAAACTATAAATACTCCTTAGTCCATTTTATTGTTGGGAATTAGGAAGGTTAGATTTACTAGTAAACTTTCTGCTACTGTAACAAATATCTAAGATATATCAACTTATAGAAACAAAAGTCTATCTGTTTATAGTCTTAGGAGATTTAGTCTATGGGCATTTGGTCCTATTGTTTTCAGGTCTGGGCAAGGCAGACCATTACAGTGGAAGCACAGGGTAAAGCATCACCACATGGTGATGGAGAAGCAAAGAGAAAGAGGAAGAGGAAAGAACTGAAGTCCCATCATCCCTTTTGGATTCATGTCTCCAAAAACCTAACTTCCTCTCTTGGAGATGGCCTTTAACATACAAGTTTTTGAGTAACATTTATCCACATCATAGCACAGCAAAGGGCGGGGGGGGGGGGTGAGACAGAGACAAAGACAGACAGACACATAGACAGAGAATAGGAGAATATGATGTAGCAGGGTCATCTCCCCGCCCCCATTGATTATTGTGCACGTTATTTAAAACCCCTGTCCAGTAGTAGAGATTGTTTCTTGATCTGCTGTTGGAAGCCCATACTGAAAGTGTCCGTGAATTCTAGTCCCTTGGGCAGGAAACCTGCACTACCTCTGAATTTCCTTATCCTAAAATAATTCAACCACCCCTTTGTGATTCTTGATTTCACTTTACTTATCCATTGTATACAAGATTTAAAAAAGTCTTAGAAGGCTGACCCTGAAGCTCTCACAATTCTTTCTTCATTCCTAAAAGCCTAAATGAATTGAAAAACAAAAGGGTCATGTAAGTGTTTCAGACCAGGACCTAGGATTGTTGACAGGAGATGCATCATGCAACCCTAAGTAAGAATGGGGTCAGTAACCCAAGTGCAAATATACATGGAAAACAACGCCTATGCTGGAGACAGGCCACTGGGGTTTACTTTGACCTGCTTAATAAAAGATGTTGATAATACAGTCCGTCTACAGCAGCTTCCTGTTGAAAAGATTCCCCAGAGTCTGAAAATGCCAGAAATATAACAGACTGGTGAGTTATCAGTAATGAATCACAGAATTAGCTAAATTCATCTAATTTGTTAAAATTCACAGTTAGGAGTTTAATTTACACATCAAGTGCTACAGCAGTTTGGCCTTGCAGGGTACATAAAACAGTGTGATTTCTTCTCCACAATACTTTTAATAACATTTGCTGGGAGCAGAAGCCCTGTAACTCATTACCCAGTATCTATCCCAGGCTCAATACTTTTGCACAGTATAGCAAAGGATTCAGGCAAACAAACGAACTTGGACAACTGGGAAGAGCTTCATTCACCCTCAGCAGTTGTCTCAGGCTATGCTGCATCAGAATGTGGACATGCCCCAGACTTCGGGCTAGTGAACATACTGCATCAGGACCCAAGAGACTTAGGGAATAAACTGACAACTTTTCCAAGGTTTAACCCTTAAAAGATAGTCACTTTTTTTGTTTTGAAAATATACTTGCTTTAAGTGTTTAATCTGCCCTTTTCTGTACTTCCTGTGAAACGTACATAAATGTGAAGCAATTAAAAAAATCACTATTTAAAGAAAAATCAAGGTGAGTTTCTGAGAGAGGATGTTTTTATAATTAAACAACCCAAATTGTAATTATATGCATTCTCTATTATGAGCTGGTTTGAATAACTCTAAAACTTATTTGCATGAAATCCTTAAGGTTTTCTACCCTTCACAAAGTTTTATAAAATAAAGTGTCAAGGATTTGATGAAAATGGCCACAGGATTGTAACATGATTCATGGTTTTTGAGTATGTATCATCACTTATATTCTGTATTTATAGTAGGTATTATTAGATTAAGCTGGTGTTTGAGTGTATCAATTTACATGTATATGCACAAATACCCAGTCTGCTGTTACAGAAAAAGTGTATTTTCTATGTGTATTAGTTACTTTTTCTTTACTGAGAACAGATATATAACATTTAAAAATTAAGAAATAAAGTTTACATTTGCTCCTGGCTTCAAAAGGGTTCAGTCTGCGAGTTCATGGGCAGTACTTCATGGCTAGAGCATGTGGTGAAGGACATGACATCACCTCGTGGTAGATAGGAACAGAGAACCAGGAACAGGAAGTGTCTGGGAACAAGATACCTCAAAAGGACCCGCCATCCTAGTGACTTACTTCCTTTATGCAGGTCCTATCTGCTAAGGATTCCAGAGCCCTTCAGAAGAGGGTCACCATCTTGGAATGAAACATGTCCTACATGAAACTCTTCATTGTCTCCCTCTTCTTGTGTTGTATGTGCACCTATGTTAGGGTGACCATAACATCAGACTGGTAAGAACTGGATGCTCCCTGGGCTTACATTTAGAACTAGTTGAACAGTATGGAGTTTTCCCAGACAAACTTGTTAGACGGTATGTAAAAGTTAAAGAATTGTCAGAGAAAATGGTGACTCACAGGGCATGCGTGCCATCTTGGCCACCAGCTGTGTGACAACTCACTGAGAATCACAGCCCTGACTTCAGCAAAACCAGAACCCTGATCTTCTTATACGTGGCCGCCTTGTTTTTGTGTTCTCATGTCTAGTGAAAGATTTCAATGAGATTAATTTTTAAACATTTTCTGAAGTAAGATATTGTCAAATGTTGTTTATATTGGTCCACCAGCTGGATACTAAAACAGCCTTAGGTGCCAATATTAGGGGTAAATTTGAAGACTGTATTACACACCTGTTCTCTCTCTCTTTTTTTAAATGTACAAATGGAACATCTAAAAATTTTTAGCTTACCTATAAATTTTTAAAATTATTCATTTCACCATGGAAAATTAATTTTGGGAGCTAATTTTGCTAGTTGCATAGCTCTTTAACCAAAGAACCTGTCTTGCAATATTAATTGTTCTATTGTTAAAAGCTTTGCTTATACACATAAAACCTAAAGCAGTTGGTCCTAAAGAAAGTGAAAGTAGAATAATAGTTAATAATGCTGGGGCACAGGGGACATCAGTGAACTCATCAATGTTTACTAAGCTATTGTTAAGGGAACTTCTGGTATTCTGTCGCAAGTAAGGTAGGTATAGATATTAATTATGCATATTTCAAAACTTCCAAGAGAAGGAATTCTGAGTGTTTATACTAGAAAACATAGTATTTGAAAAGACAGACATTCTTGTCTTGAATTGAACATTACATATAAAATGAATACATGTATTAAAATGTCACTGTCTTTCCAGTAGTGACAAAAGCTTGAGGGACTCATTAAAATAACTCTTCTGCTGTTTAGTAATGGCCAGTGTCATTTTAGGAGCCTTTGGTTGTCTGCTATCAGCATAGTGTGGATAAAATTACTATACCTTGCTATGGTTCTATATAGGATTAAATATTTTATAATAAGCATCATCAAAGTATCACACACCTAACAAAAATGAGATGGAAACCCATAGGCTGAAAAACACATGGAAGAGACTTCTCTATGGGTGTAAAAATTACAACTATTTTTAAATACCCTTTTCTAAGTGCCAAAGTTGTCTGTGTAACAATAGCAATTGTCAATAGCAAGTTGACCCTTTCTTTAGTTAAAAACAAACAAACAAACAACAAACAAAAAACCCACAAGACTAAGAAAAATGCATGCCACTGTAAGCAAGTGTCAACGTCAATGTCTATCTTCCTGTGTTACTTGTTGTTGTATCTAGATTCTGCATATGGGAGAAGACAAGCCATGTTTGTCTTTCTGAATCTGGGTAATTCTGCTGACGTTACAATTTCTGTTTTCACCCATCTTCTGCAAACAACATGGTCCAACGACTCTTAGAAAACTCTATAACTTGGGCAAGTAACTTCAGTTTTTCTGGCTTCTAATCTCTTTTTTCCTAAAGAACAATTCATCTATTTAGTTACATATTTTAAATTATAATTATTAGCATATACTAGTTGCATAAAGATTCATGCTATGACATTTCCATACATGTATCTAATGTATTTGATCTATTCTCCACTCTTCTTCTCTCTTTACCTTTCCTTCTCTATATTACTAGGAATTTCCATTTTGGTTTTATGGTGTCCTTTTTATTTCTCCAAGAAGCATATAAAAAAATGTCATTATCTTTCATTATTAGAAAAGCGCAAATCAAAACTTCACTGAGATTTCACTTTACCCCAATCAGTGTGGTTGTCATCAGCAAATCATCACAAATGCTGGCGAGGAGGTGGGAGGCAGTACCCTATGTACTGCTTCAGGGGACTGTAAGTTCAAACACCGTGAAAATCGTTATGGAGGGATCTCAAAACTAAAACATAAAAATAAAAGTAGAATTACCATATGGACCAGCCATAGCATTTCAGAGTACATATAAAAAATAATCATTCAGTTTCCCATAGAGATGACCTCCACACCATGCTTATGACAGAGGCCAAATTACGGACATTGGATAGAGAAAATGTGGTCCACATGTACAATGGAGTTTTACTTGGCCATAAAAAAATTAAATTAGGTTGTCTGCCAAAGCTAGATGGAACTGGCAACCATGTTAAGTAAAATAGATCACCCCCATAAAGATAACTATTACATGTTCTCTGTCACATGCAGAAGGGAGGTGTGCTGGGTAGTTTTTTTGTCAACACAAGCTTTCTTTCTTTTTTTCTTTCTTTTCTCCTTTCTATTTTCTTCCTGGCTTGGATAATTTTTAAAATTTGTTTATTTATACACTTTACTTCCCAATATCAGTTCCCCTTCTCCTTCTAGTACCCCCTCATGCAGAATCTCCACCCATCCCTCCCCCCCTTTTGCTTTTAAGAAGTGGTCGCCCCTCTAAGTATCACTCCCATATCCCATCCCCACTCCTGGCCCATCAGGTTGCTGCAGGTCTAGGCACATCCTCTCCCACTGAGGGCAGACAAGGTAGTTCATTTAGGGAAATGGGATCCACAGGCATGAAAGCAACAGATTCAGAGAGATCCCCTGACCTATTATTGGGGACCAAGCTGTTCATTTGCTGCTTACATGCAGGGGGCCTAGGTCCAGCCTGTGCTCACTCTTTGGTTGGTGATTCAGTTTCTAGGAGTCCCTAATGGTCTAGGTTAGTTGACTCTGTTAGTCTTCCTGTGAAGTCCTTGTCTTCTTCATGTCCCTCAGTCCTTCTCACAACTCTTCCACAGACTCCCTGAGCTCCAGCTGATATTTGACTGTGGATTTCTGCATCTTTTTCCATTGGCTGCCAAGTAGAACCTCTCAGAGGACAGTTATGCTAGGTTCCTGTCTCTGAGAGGACTCTTTGAAAGTATCTAAGTCCACTGGACTAGTAAATACAAAGAAATATTTTGACTACAGAAATGGTTTCATTAGAACATTCTTTGTGTTCCTTTAAAGACAATGCCCTACATAGTTACTCTGTTGGCATGCAGATTCTACAGCCTTAGCATTAAATTTCTTCAAGTGGAATTTCCTGTGCAGATAAAGCACTGCACATGGCTCGCTTTGACACTGGGGACATTTCCTTTGATTAAACTCACTTCAAAATGCCTATGGGAGCCACATTGCTTAGCCCTTTGTTTCTGTGAGAGCAGTGGCCTTTTACAAAGTCAGGTGAAGATATTCAAAGCACTTTTCTAAAATATTTCAGTTGATTTCTCAAACTGCTCTGCTGCCTCACGCTGACATCTAAATCAAGTGAGGCTGTACCCGTCAGGGTGCAAATTGAAGGACTGGCACCAGGCTAGCACAGAGAGACTGGAGAATCGATACAGACCATTTAAGTGTCACAACTATGTTTCATTTTTGACACGAGAGTTTACACTTACGGAGTGGGAGAGCTTTTTCTCTAGAGCAGCGATAGACTCATTAGGATGTGTCAGTTGGGATTATAATGTATGTTAAATAAATATGGCCAGTGCTGAGACAGCCTCATTAACTGGTTAGGAAAGTGTCTAGATGTGGGTGCAACTCCACAGGCTTACTTAGAGTAAAGGTTGTAGACACCTTCTCTCTCTAATAGACTTGTCACAGGGCTTAAAATACACACTAGTAGGAAAGGATGCTTGAGGTAGAAAACCCTTTTTATCTGAGGTGTCTAAAAAAATGAGATGCCATGTGTTTAAGAAGTTAGTTTGCTTATTTTTCTATTCTATGTATTAGTTAAAAAGAAATGTTAAAAAGTAAAAATGAGTTGGACATCTGGCCATTCTTCGTCAGCTTAGCAAACACATGTGCAGGCTGTTTGAAGAAGCATGTGTCCATTCTCACAGTGTGATTTCCAAACATGAAGCTTTACAGCAGAGTTTAGAGGTGTTGGGTTCACATCACCCTTCAGGACAGAATGACAGAGGAATCAAAGATGCTAGCGACAGCACCCATAGGAACCTGCATTATGAGACACTCTTGTGATCCCCAGGTCTCGAGTTGTGCCTCATCTTGAGGCTTTTACTCCTGGACCTTGCTTTTTTGCCCTCCATCTTTTGGGGTGCAGAGGACATGAGTCACTGGGGAAACCATGAGCTTCTCTGATGTATTCCCCACCCCAGCCTTACTCTCTTTGTTCCATCAGCCGTGGTTCTGCAGAGGATGCTGACAGATCCCTGGAGCTTTGTTGTCAACTGCTTCCTGGGTGTGGTAAAAAGCCTATCTTAAGAACAGGTTGACATGCTGCTGGTGTTTTGTTGTAGGGTCTTGTTTAGCCCAGGTTGACCTCAAACACTATACTGTAGCTGAGGATGACTTTGAATTCCTGCCCTTCCTATATTCACCTCCCAAGTTCTAAGACTACAGACATGCAACCACCTCACTCAATTTTAGGCTTTATATGGTCATGGAGTCAAATTCAAGGTTTCTCATATGTTAGATGCACATTCTATGAGCTAAGCCCCAGCTCCAGGTTCTAGCACATTTTAAAAATGTTTTAACTTTATTTTCCTCTATTTAGATGAATGTTTTGCCTGCATGTACTTATATGTTCAGTGTGCATCCTGTTGTATCCCCTAGGGTTATGGATGGTTGTGAGTCAACATGTAGGTTCTAGGAACTCAACCCATGCCCTTTTCAAGAGCAACAAGTGCTCTTCACCACTGAGCCATCTCTCCAGCCACACTCTGTGGCTGTTTATGTTTGAATAGCTGTTTATGTTTTAATAGCTCAGAAACAGGACACGGTTTATGTCATATGTTCTGTCTTTACTAGTAGAATGTTTTCTCTGCCTGCCTCAGCTAATGATTCGCTCCTGCCTTCTACCAATCTCATATTTCCTCTTCTTTTCCCAGAACTGTTGTTGGTGATATCAAAACATAGCTTGTAACTAAAAGCAAAAGAACTTAACAAGCATAATTGGCCTTGTCGATTTCTTCACGACATTCATGAAACCAAGCATAGAATCCCAGCAGGAGCTCCAATTTATAGACCCATTGGTTGTATCTTTCTGTATTATGTTTTCTGATTAAAAATTAGAAAACTTGGCTATTAGGACCAAGTTGTCTTATCATCTAGATTATATTCTGAACTTAACCTAATAGTTAACACTTTATTCAGCCCAGAAAAGATCAATACTAGTTTACCACCTAGCAAATCTTCATATATTCAACTGGAGATAGTGTATGTTTAAATGTTAAAATATTCAGCTGTCTCTAATAATTAATTGAGCTGGCGTATAGCCTTATTCAGTAAGGAAGTGCTGTTTTAATAAAAAGAAATGAAGCCATTTATTAAAATGTTAATCCATATAAAGTGGTTGGAAGAGGTCCTGGTCCTCCCCTAAGGGCTTCTCTTGATTCTTCTGTGACTCCTCAGCAACCTTCCTCTGGTCTCCACTCTTCCCAGGAATACAGACCACTGTAGAGAACTACATGACCCAGGGTACCTTGCCAGCTTCAGCTGGAAGGGAGCCAGTGGGAGGAATGATCATGAGACCAGCCTTGGGAAGAAAGAGAAGATAAGTAAGTCCTGCTGAGTCCTAATTTGCTCGATACCTTGTAAGAAATCCGGTCTCTCCTTACTAAAATCCACCAGGTGGATCTTTATTTCCTGAAATAGGACCGGTTAACTCTTTTGTTTCTTCAACCCAAAGGTAAGGTCAGCTTTCCCTGCATTTACTGGTCCACCAATGCTTCCATTTTATATTTTCACTTTGTAACTCTGCTCAGGTTCCTGTGATTGGTACCCCCACCCTCACCCAGTGGTTACAGGCCTTGCTGCACATAATCATCAATATGGATCTTCTGATAACCACCAATACTTGGGCCCTTATCCCTCTGAGAGCAGCGTTACAGGCCTGTGGAGAGCTCCGTCATTCAACAGCTCTGTAGGTAGTGAAGCAGGACCTGAGAACCACTTAGCAAAAGCATCTGAGTGGATTTTGTTTCCTGCCAAGACCTGACTGTTGAGACCTCAGTTATGTTATGTGTTTATTGTTTGAAGCTACCACCTTGATGCACCGTCATTTCCACTCATTTATAGATGAGACACTTGGAATTCTTGTTCCCAGGGATGGAGAGTGTGTGTCCAGCTGATGCCTGTGTTCCTGGCCCAGTGACTTCACACTGGCATAAATAACTCTCTCAAAACCTCTTCCAAAAATTCCACACATCCCCATCATGTTCACCTGATGACCATGTTCTCATCTCACCAAGTATCCCACAGGGATTCTGCCAAATACGTCACCACCTCTACCTGCATCTCCGCATCTGCATCGTCCATCAGAGGTGTGGCCATAGGTAGCCTATTTGTACTCACAGTCCCAACCACTCCATCGGGCACACCAGATCCCATCTGCTCTTGTGTCTCTCTAACTCACCACGGAGCCTTTACAACTGTTTTGCCCCTACTGGAGTGTTTCCATCAACACAACATAGAAATATCCTTTTTACTCTTAAAAAGCAGAAACATAGGTTGATTTCATTTCCCCCACCAACTTCCACTCTCTTATATTCATCTTCAAAGGAAGCGACTAAAAGTTTCCGATAATTTTCTCTATAACTATTCTTTGCCTTGCTCTGCCTTAACTAGCCTTCCTTGATGTCATTGATAAGATTCACATGCTTAGCTCAGTGATCAGCCCCCCACCAGCCTGTGAGTACTTAGTGTATGTGACAGCTTTTCCACCCTGATCTTAGAATGGAGCCTTGTTTTGGCTTCTTGGCCATTTACCAACTCCACGTGGTCGTCTTTACTGGACCCTCTTCTTTTCACAGTTCTGTTAACCTCAGTGTATTTCTGAGCTTAATATTTGATTATTTTTTCTTTTCCCCAAGACAGGGTTTCTCTGTGTAGCTCTGGCTGTCCGGGAACTTGTGCTGTAGACCAGGCTGGACTTGAACTCAGATCCTCTTGTCTCTGCCTCCCAAGTACTGGGATTTAAGATGTACACTGCCACCATCCAGCTTCGATTTTGAGTCTTATCTGTAATTACTCATGATGCTGGTTTCCCCCAGAAACATTGCTTTGAATAGCATAAGATTACCAAATTGATGGCTCTATCTTGCATCTTTTGTCTGAAATATTTACAATTCCAATAGCCTGTGCAATCTCTATATGAGGTACCTAATAGTCATTAATAATTTTTCTTAAGTTGTTCCACTCAGTTTTCCCCATGTTGTCAATATGTACCCACAATCTCCCCAGGTGAGAACATCTCAACACACCCTGGAAGTGCCCTTCTTTCCTACTTTCAGCCAGTGTAATCATATTTACTCTCCAAAGCAGATGCAGTATCCTGTGTTGTCCATAACCCCACTTTCCTAAGCCACTTGCTTAGGTCATCAGGCTCTGAACATGTTCCTTGATTCTACACTAATTACTCAACATCTACAATCTCTTTTTTCCATAAGGCATCCTTTTAAAACGTGATTCAGATCATATGATGCCATAGCTCAATATCCTGGGAAGAATTATTTTATTTCACCTAAAGTATCTACATAACTCCCATTTTTCCTCCTGTCCTACCTCTTTTACTTCATACCCGACTTCACTCCCGCAGTTGCTCCTTCTAGACATGTTAGCTTCCGGGGTTCTCATTAAGACTGCTGAGCAGGCTCTTGCCTCTGCCGTTTCTATCTCTCTTGAATGTATCCATATCTGTTCCACCAGCCCCTCACCTTCTAAGCCTTGTTAGCTCTCTGGGACACTCCTTCTGCTCATCTTCCAGCAGTTGTCTTCTATCACTAATTCTCTGGCTTTCCTGATTCCCATTTCTTTTCTACATTATACAGCCTTCTACATTGTAAAGGTCATTTATCACCCAGAATATAATTCCAAAATTATATTCCAAAATTCCAGGTCAGGAATTTTAAGATTTTCTTTCATAATATTCAAGTTTTAAAAAAAAAGTTTCTGGCATGCTATAATACTCAATTATAGTTATGGTTGCTGGTTGGTTCAAGTTCAGTGGTATTCACAACCATTTGACCAGAACAATTACAGATGGCTCTTTCCCTTTTCCACCCCCATTACTTCACTTGGCCAGCCATAAAAAATCTTATTAAAACATGAATGATAAAGAATTTTTATTATTTGAGAATAGGAGACAATAGAATGGTTTTTTTGCTAGCCAAGTACTAAGAGTCAAAGTGTTTTGCTTATGATAATGAGACACAGAAATAAAAAATAAAGATAAGCTATCTCTTTCTATATTTAATTGATTATATGGGATCCAACAAATGAGTTCTGGAGAGAAGTTTATGGATTGACAAAAGTGTATCTTCCTTAAGCTTTGGTCTAGTTTATAATAAATATCTCAGGCTGGCATCAATTCCCTATATTCTGTGCTCTATAACATCTGCCAACATTTTATAGTATGAAGAAATGTTTCATAGCATGGAATTTGGGTTGACAGGATGCATAGGGGAATAGAGAGGTTTAAGGTAATGTTCAATATTTCACAGTACAGAGCCCTCGGGGTGATATTCCCTAGAAGAATCCATAATTGGAACTGAGCTAAATAGCGTTGTTCCCCTCCAATCTGAGCCTGGTTACTTTATCAAGGAAACAGATGTTTATTGCTTTCATGCAGAGAATAATAAGTTGGGAAGGTTTACAAGCCTCTTTTCCACCCGGAAAGCATTTTTGTCAGCTTCTTCATCCTTTGAGAAAATTACCAAATCAAGCCTTGAAGGGTGGATGATTAGTGGGTGGCGTGCTTGGCATCTCATTTCTTCTTCCAGGCTGGGGATATGGAGATGCTATTGACCTCCCACTTAGGGGAACTCACGCTTTTTGACAGCAAAGTTTTCTTGAGGGCATTTTTCTGGAGCAGAGAACACAACTATGGACTAATGTGCAAAACCAATAGGGCCTGGTGTGAGCCACTCAATGTGGCTTCAGCTGTGACTTACAAATTGCGAGTCGATGGCTGGCACTTAACTACAAGGAAAAAATGAATCCTACATCCTCACGCCCAAAGTAATTTGGAACACACTGAAGGAGTCACCTAGTAAACTTCTTCTTCTTCTTCTTCTTCTTCTTCTTCTTCTTCTTCTTCTTCTTCTTCTTCTTCTTCTTCTTCTTCTTCTTCTTCTTTTTTTTTTTTTCAGAATCCAAAGTTTTCAAGGACCACTTTTTAAAGTTCCCAGGAAAACTTAGGATAAAGGATTGAGAGTTGTAGTTAATGATGGAAGTTTCTGGGGTTTCAATCTCTACTCAGAGAGCACTCAGAAGTTCTTCATGCACATAGAAATATCTTGGTTTTGAAGGACATAACTCACACCATTTTAATAATGGTTTTAAACATATATGAGATGACAGTCTGGGAAAGATTATCTTACAAGGTCTTGTAAATCTTGTAACGTGGAGGAGAGTCAGGACCAGAGAAGCTTGGAGAACCTTTGCCCATACTCAGTCAGGCTCATGATCAGAATCAAGTGGAATGGGAATTAGGAACTGCTATGGATTCAATGTTACATGTTGCTAAACATGTGGGCATGTCTCTGTATAAGGGCTGTGAGCATCCTTCAAGCTGGTGTCTGGGTTGCTTTGGAAGTCACTGAGAATACAATATGTGATCCCGTCTCATCAGTTACATTGGACTCGAAACTCACCTGCTATTCCCTTCATTCTTACTATGGTTGATCACACTCCCTCATAAACTGAAACCTCTTTGAAGGCAATGGGAGAGGGTGGGATTTGGAGATGGGATACTTAGACGTGGATCCTCGGTTTGGGGTAGCAATGGATGGAAGATGAGATCTTCCCAAAGGTTTCAGTTGGTTCCTGGATGAAGTCGCTATAACAAATGACAAACCAATTAGAAAAAAGGCACTGTGGTTTGAATGAAAAAAATGTCTCCCAAGGGCTCATGTACTTGGACACTTGGTCCCAAGTTTGTCATTGCTAGGGGAGGTTATGGAACCCTTAGGAAGTTGAACCTTGCTGGAAGAAGTGTGTTTCTAGGGGGAGGTGCCATCTTACCTCACTTTCTGTTTGTTCCCTCCTCCCTCAGGGTTTCGTATGTATGGAGGAACTGTGGTCAGCCAGCTTCCTGTTCCAGCCACCATGCTTTCCCTGCCTATTGTATCATGCATGACGAACTCTATCACTCTGGAATGGTAAGTTAAAATAAACCCTTTTCTCCTTTAAGTTGCTGTTGGTATGTTATCCTAACAATAGAAAGTAACTGATGGAAACATACAATTTTTCAAAATAGAAGACCCTTCACAAAAAAAAAAAAAAAAAAAAAAAAAAAAAAAACAGGACTCCAACATGTATGTAAGCCTGTATATTTTCATGTTGAGTTAGCTCATAGTTTTGGGTAAGAACAACTGGATGAAGGGATTATGACAAACATAGTGATAAACTGAAGGAGTTTTGCCAGACAGGATCTGCTCAGATTCTTTACTGCTCATATATTCACACATGAGTATAGTCCTTTCCTCTGAGGATAGAGTAGGTACCTCTAGGTTGAACATTGACTTATCTGCTTAAAGAGAAGATGGTGAGAAGGTTAACAGTAACCTTTTGTTTGTTTGTTTCTGGACTCTTGAATTCTAGGCAACTGTACCTTGCATACATGTATGAGAGTGTGTATGTATGTTTGTGCATGTGTATACACATGTACATGTGTTCAAATGTATGTAGGTACACATACATGTGAATAAATATGCAGAAGTCAGATGCCAATCTTGACTGTCATTCCTAAGACTCTCTTTGTTTTTTGAGCTAGAGTCATCCATTGGCCTGAAGCTTACCAATTAGGCTAAACTGCCTAGCCAGCAAGCCTAGGAGCATTCTGCAGAACACACCTCTCCAGCACTGGGATTGCAAGCATGTGCCACCACATGTGCTTGTGTGTGAAGTTTTTGTGCATGTGTGTGTTTCACGTATGTGGAGGTCAGATGTGGACACTGTCCTGCTTTATCGCTCTCAGCCTTATTCTCTCAAGGCAAAGTCTTTCATGAAATCTGGAGCTAGCTTTGTGACCATCGAGTTCAGCAACTACCCTGTCTCTGTCCTTTCCACCCACAGCCTTGATGTTACAGGGCTTGGTGACCACACTTGGCTTTTTATACGGATTATGGAGATTTTATATGGGCAATCTCTTTCTTGTACGGAAAGCATTTTTATGCATCAAGCCATCTCCCTAGCCCCAACACTTGCATTGTTAGCAGATACCTACCCCAGTCTTCCTAGCAAGATACCTGGAACTTCATTACTGAGTGTAAGTAAAGGGTTATTCATCTAAATTTACTATGAACAGTTTTTTTTAAACTTAAATTGAAAAGTAAGAAAATAGTCAAGATACCGCCAAAACAGGCTGATGATAAAGACTGAGTGTTAATGGTGACTGAATGGTCTTTAGATATTAGTTTCCCAAATGACACAGCCCCATGTTACTCACCACAAAATTCGATTATCTACAGTCATTTACCTGATTTTCTTGGTGTTTGCTGAAGCCTCAGAATCATGTTCTATTAACAACTGAGTTACCTGGTGGGGAAAGAAGATATGAGAAAACAGGATTTTGCCCTTCTGAGTGATACAACTGTTCGTACCTTTCCTGTTGCTTTTGTTTACATAAACATTCCATATTCACTCCCTGTCTTTTCCCCAAAATAAACTCATGAAATGCATGAACTTCATTTTCAATGTAGCAATTTCCTTCCTAGCATCTTAAATGCAGATTGAGTCACAAAGATAGATCAGTACATTCAGTGTTTCCTTCCCTCCTTACTTCTGCTGCATACATCAAGGTCCCAGAATGGTCTGCAGAATGATGCTTCTGATTTTCCTTTAGAGATATATATTTCTATTATTTTCTAGTGCTGAATAGAAACTATCATAAGCTCCTAGGGCACCCAGGGGCTTCTTTACCTCCACCTTTTTTCCCATTATTTTTGTTCAGTTCTTAGGCTATGGTTTTAATAACTGAAATATAATTTTCTACCTATAGAATGATTGAATTGACAGAAAAGAAGTCAGGGATCAAATATTTGGGCAACACAAAACAATGGCTTTCAGAAAGTACAAACTCTAACAATAGGTTGTTGCTAGGAGCATTGTGTTACTAGATAAGGTACGAGGGAAATAACATTAAAAATAGATAAGGAAAAATGTCAAATCACTTTTCTTATAAACATCGTCACAAAACCAACCAAAAATGGCATAAGTGAAAGTTGAGAAATTAGGAAGTGCACAGAAAAAAAAGAGGTTAAAAAGCCAAAACTAGGTGTGTCATGGACAAAGTATTTTTGTTTTAGACAGTGTCTACTCAAGAACCCACATCTCTGTGATACTCTCACCTCTCTGTGATACTCTGCTCTGCTCCTACTCGGTTCTGATTCTTTTAAGGAATGTAGTATATTCTCAAAGTTACTGAAAATTTCTTTGACAATGAAATTCAAAGACCGTACTGATAATTTTTACATATGCCTTATGAGTAATAAAGTGTCCAACAGCTGCTCATGCAAGACCTATTCTTGCAAGACCCGGTAGTCAGCCAGAAGCTGCCAGCAATAACTCACACAGTGGTTTGTCGTCATCTTCAACACAGAGAGAAGAATGTGATTTAAAAAGTCAATATCTGCTAGAGAAGAACAAGTTAGTCAGACGACTGACAGTCTGTGACATAAAACTGACAGTTTCTAATTCTGAAAAATTGTTTCTGAGAGAACTGTCAATATTTTGCCTAATCCACACCCACAGCTTCATATCACTGCTATTGACCATTCTTTCTCTTTATGGTTCTCCTTTTTGATGATTTCCTCGTGACTTTTATGCAGTGTATTTGGATCATACATACTTTCTCCTCCTACTCTTACATTGAGCCATCTCCACTTCCCTACCCAACCCAATCCTGTGCATACAACGGGAAGAGTCCATCTAGCATGGCTCATGTGACACAGTTTCAGGGCTGACCACTTGGTATTAAATAACCAATTAGGGGGCTCACCCCTGGGAGAGACTAATTTGCATTCTTTCATTAGTTTTTTTTTGTCTGTATCTTATATTTTTGGGATGGGGTCCTCTGAGATTTTCACCTTACACATTAGTTCATTTATTGGTACTGTCCTCTTTCAGGTCTTGTTTAAGCATCCATGTTGTTGATGTATCATGAGTGTAACTTTCCTGTCATTTCTAGGGGATAGTATCTCACAGCAAGACTTCCTGGTCCTCTGGCTTGTACAACCTTTCTACTCCCTCTTTCATGATGTTCCCTGAGCATTAGGGGCAGGATTTGTGTTGTGCGTGTATATATTGAGGCTGGTAGCCCACAATCAATTGATCTCTGCATTGTGACCAGTTCTGGTTTTCTCTAATGGTGTGTGCTACAAACAAAAGTTTCTTTGATGTAGGGTAAAAGCTACACTATTCTATTAGTGTAAGGATGCTTTAGAATGCACTTAGAAATTATGCTTGTCTATAAAAAAAAAAAGTGGTAATATAGATTTGCCCCTAAGACCCATGCCTTCCCTTGTACTAGGTAATTGGCTAGGCTTCTAATACTGGGCATAATCCCTCTCTTATTGAATGGGTCTTTAAGTCCAATTGGACAGCTATTTATGACTCCCAAGATATGAATGCTACTAGCCCCTTACAGACATCTTGCCTTTGGAGTTGCTGGCTAGGAACATCCTAGTGGCTCTCAGAACAATCTAGCCTATTTCTTTTGTATGGGGTTGTTGGCTAGTGGTTGAAGTTAAGTCCCTACTGCTAAAGACATTTGGGACACAGTACTCAGAGGGCTTGATCTGGATCCCATCTGAGAACCCTTCTAATCAGTTCAGAGGGTCCAAGAAAGGAAGCAATCAGTATTCAGTTCTTGCCAGAACATTTCTTTGTTCATAGGTGTTCAGCACCTATGAACAAAGGAATCATTCTTAGAACTGAAGAAATTGGATTGACAGTGGTATGCCCAAACTTTTGAAAGCACATCCTTCAACTTAGGTCTCTACCTTGTGTGTCTCTTTGTCTAGAATGACAACTCTGGTAAGAGAGAAAGGGTGGGGAAAGAGTGGTAGGCAGTGTTTTCTTTCCCACCCTCTCATGTTGAAGCTTTTCACTTTCTATTCCTATTACTATATTTTTCCCTAATTTTCCATGTCAACTTGAGGGGAAATCTAGGAAACAGAATACTACAACGCTCTATAATCCTAAATAATACTAATATAGTCTATTCTGTTTTCCAAATCCAGGAAAACATAATCATTTTAGGAAAATCAAATTACCAAGGTTGTTTAAAAGAACACAGAGCAAAATATACCAACAATTGAGAAAAAAAAGATATGACCCCAAAATATTATTATATTTTAATGTATATATGTACCTAAACATAAAAATAGAGTTCTGATCTTAAATTTTAATCAACTATAACTGTAGACAAATACAACTGAAGAACAAAGCAAGCAGTATTGTCACATTTAAAAGCATCTAAAAACTCACATAGGATAATCAAGTTTGAAAAGAAATGTTTTTTATTCAGTCAAATACATCTTGTGCGTTAAAAAAATTTTTTTCATGCAATACATCTGATCATGACTTCTTCTTTCTCAGCGCCTCCCACCTCCCCATCCAGCCAACTCCACCCCTTCTTTCTCTCCTTTGTTAGAAAACAAAGAGACAAAAATAAAAACAACCCACAATAAAAAAATTAGTCAAAAGCAAAGAAGAAAACATGAAAACACATACACAACATGGAAACACACACACACAAACATCATAAAAACCAAGAATTGCAAACCATAATATGCAAGCAAAAGACCAGTAAGACAAAAAAAAAAATGCCCAAAGCAATATGAGACAAAAACATCAACAAAAATACAACTGAATTAATTCTGTTGGCCATCTTGCTGGGCATGAGCCTACCCTTAAGTGCGGGTAATACACCAGTGAGACTGCACTAGAGAAGACTGATTTTTCCATTGCAAGTGGATGTCAGTTGCAGATAGCTTCGTGATTAGGGATTGGAGTTCATGTCCATGTCCCCTTCTCAGCACTGAGACCCCATCAGCCTTGAATTTGAACTTGGGTAGTTCCTGTGCCTCCTGCCACAGTCTCTGTGGGTTCATATGCACATCAGTCCTGTTATGCCTGGAAGGCCTTGTTTCTGTCATGTCCTCCATTCTCTCTTTGGCTCCTACCCTTTTTCTACCTCCTTTTCTACAGTTACCTAGGCCTTGATGGGAAAGATTTGATGAAGACATTTGATTTAGGAGTGAATGTTCAAATCTTGTAAAGTCGACTTCATAACTTTCATTAATGTCGTTGATTTTTCCTGAACTGCGGGGTTGTTTGATGAACAAGATGATATGAGCTGGAATGTTCTGGAACACAGTTGCAGTCATATGGTAAAGAATTAGCAACAGTTGCCAATGGATTCCTCACATAAACTGATCCTGAAGTCTAAAAAAAGATAACACAGGCATAGCTGGTCATCAAAACTGTGTGGTCAGCATCCTTTGGATGGGAAATTTGCTGATTCTTTCCTTTGGGAGACTTTCATTGGTGAGTTCATCTGTGAGGCCCTGCTGTCTGTTGTATTGTTGTGTGGCTTTAACAGGAGTTTTTCTTCACACTGTTGCTCTCAAAGTGAACAATAAAATATCTGCCAATCTGAGATCAATATACATAGAGTTGTTTACTGTCCTAAAACTACGGGCAAGCATTTTCTTTTTTTTTTAAGATTGTTTAACCTTGAATTAACCTTGTATTGACCCATAGGAGATGATATTACAGGGATGTTCAGTACAGTTTGTAGATAAACAAGCTCTGAGATTCTAAGATGGAAGTAGAACATAGCAGATTTATAAACATTAATTTCTCATATTTTTTTTCTTTAAGGGGTATCTTATTTACTTTAGACTCAATATTATATGCTTTGGAAAACCTTAAGAACTTTAGGTAAAGAACATGTAAAATTTAAGAACGGTAGAAGCATGTGGCACCTCTAGTTTTAAACATTGTTTATAAATTGTTTCTAAAGGCCTAATATAAAACAATAAAGTATACAGTGTAGTGGATACATATTAAGGAAAAGGTGAAGAAAACATTTGTGACTTCCTGACACAGAATGCTAAAGAATGAACTAAAATGCCCTTAAAACTGGTAAAGGAGCAGAAGAGCATGCTACAGCAGCGGGGGCACTCTGCCCTGATGGGCAGCACAGTACATTTGAGAACTGAAACTTTCTGATTCTCAGACTTGCCAGTTTTGAAAAGAACACAGGACTATAAATAGTTTTCACTTGGTAAGGACTCTTGATAAAATAATTTTATGAATGATTTATTTGCTCTCCAAATCCTACCTAGAGGATGCCATTATGCCATGGATTTAGGACAGCCAAGCCAAATACCTCCACTTTACATTAGCAGTCATCCCTCACTTCCAGTTAAAATCAGCACTTCTTTGATGACTTTGGTATTAACAATAGCACTAGCAATATTTTATTTATCACACTTTCCACAAATACACAGTTGCACATTGGGATAGGAAGAGAACACAGTTGCAGTGCACTAGGGAGGTGGATAATACAGGTACTCCATTTTATGAGTATTACAGAGGATGGAGAACATAACTAAGGTGAAGTCCCAGCTTTCTCTTTTTCTTTGTTCCAGGCACATAGCTGGGTACAGTTTAAGGCAAATTCCATATTAATCTGTTGGGTTTTTTTAAAACAAAATCTCAAATGTTTGATTTTTACTAATAAAGACTTGGGAGCCAGATCCTGGGATGAAAGCCTGCTAGATCAGAGGGGCAGAGAAAGCACCCAGCTAATCTTCCTCCTTAGTGGATGTCCCAAAAGTGAACTCTCATTCTCAAAAACCCCTCAAACTGAAAGTCCCTCCTCTCTACTTCCGTGAGCCTCTACATCCATCCTCTTGACTCCCTCTTACTCTGTTTTTCCTCCCTATGTTCACTCTCTGGTTGCTTACTCCACCTCTTGACCTATCGTTGATTTTATTTAATCCTGTTTACAATAAATGAAAAATCTTGGATTAAAGATGTGTGCTAGGGCTTAGTCACACCACAACTAGAAATAGTTTTTTCTTATAAATAACATAATCTCAGGGTTTACAATGGGATCAGCTATCCTGAAATACTATTCCATGACATGAACCTTTGAGACTGTACCCATATGCAGTAAGTGCTATATCCCGTTCTGTGACATTGAATCCATAAAGCTCTATAATCCTGTCAACAACAAATGCAGTGATCTTTAGTATCATCATGAAGATTTCATCATTATTTAAAAAAATCCCATAAAATATTTCATTCCAGGTCACTTAAGTTTAATTCATCATATTTAAAAACTTTACATAGCATGCATCTGTTTGCACCCTATCAAAATATATGAAATGTCTGAAAATTATGAAAGCCGCCATATCCTAATAATGCAAGGTAGTAAGTATATTCAGTGATGAATAATGGATGGGAATCTTCAAAATAGTATGTGAGGCAGATTATAGATCATCTAGTCTTCAATAATTCATCTGCTTACTGTCTTACGTCATGAGGAAGCACAGACATCAAGAGGTTAACTGGCCTTTTGGGGGCCACGTGAGACACTGCTTGCAGGAATGGAGCTAAAGGTCAAGGATGGTGTCAAACCATTTTCTCTGCCCCCCTTTCTATAAATGGAAACATTTATTTTAGCTGGTCAAATATTGGACTGTGAAATACTGCAGTGAACCAGAAGCAGTACACACACACACACACACACACACACACACACACACACCAACACAGAGAATGATTTAAGAGCAATCCAAGTAATTCAAAGCTGTAATTATGACATTCAGAGAGAAAATAGTCCTTATCCTTAGAGAACTTGACCGAGGTCCCAAAAATCAAAATGGTTTTCAAGCTGTACGGTGTTTGATCCCATCTTCCTGAAAAAAAAAAAAAGTTTCTTACTTCTTTTTTTTTTTTTAACAGTTATCACAGATGATCATAAGGCAACTATTCCACAAACTGTATTTTAAGAGACATCTCGGGGCAATGTGGAGACTGGGGTATCAAGTAGCTCTATACCGAGTGACAGCACCCTGATATCATACAGTACCATGTACAGGAGATATATACAGTGAAAATGGAAAAAAGTACAAAACTAACCAAATAAAAAAAATTAATGAGACAAGAGAAGATAAGGCAACAACAACAAAAATTAGTAAAGAAAATGAAATAGCCTGTGTTCATGGGCCTGGAAATAGGCCCTTACTCTCCCGAAGTCAGGTTGAGGCCACCTTGGGCTGTAGAATGAGTGCCTATCACAAACACACATTCTGCCGAAGGAAACACTCCATCTTAACTAGGTTCCTTTGGAAGCACACCAAGAGTCGGACGTCAATGCCAAGTGATTGGAGGGGTGGCCCCCGAGAGAAGAGCATAAAGCCCATAGGTGTTCACAGTCACACTTTAACTGGGAAAATTCCATTCTTAACCCCACTTTTGCCGTCTTCGTGGCTGCTGTGCCTAAAGCTGTTTTTACTCAATAGAAAGAAGGCAAATACTCCTTCCATTGTCATTGCAGAAGCTGTTTAAAGGGAGTGTATGTTCTTTCTTCTCAGCCTGTCCCTTTAAGAATCTGTAGCCTCCAGGTTAGAAGGTGTGCTTGATGTTTGAGCCTATGGATGGATGTGAATATAATCCTAAAATCTCAGAGGGATCGCAGGCTGAATGTGAATGTTTCAGGTACAATCATATCCCATATTGAGTTGAGTATGTCCCATTAGGGATTCCTCAAAGGCTTGTCCAGACAAAAATAAGTTGAAAATGATAGATTAAAAACTGAGTATTACCAGCCACTTTTTTTACCTTCATTATATTTCTTCATGACAGTCAAATACTATGTTATGATTTACCATCTAATATCTTCTTTACATCACTACTTGTTCAAGACTATGTTCCTTAATTTGCATGCGCTTGTTAACTTTCCACTTTTCCTTTCCTTTTTTTCTTTTAACTGATTTCTAGTTTTATTGTATTATGGTCAGAAAAAAACATGGATATGATTTTATACTTTTCAGATTTGAAGACTTGTTTTTCTTGGGATCTGGAGAGATGGTTTATTGATTAAGAACAGAAGCTCTCTTTACAAAGGACCCAGATTGCATTCCCAGCATCCATATTGTGGCTCACAATTGTCTATAACTCCAGTTCCAGAGAGTGATACCTTCTCGTGGTCTCCTTAGGCATCAGGCATGCATGAGGCACACAGGCTTACACAAAGGCAAAATATTCATATAGCAAACAGCCAGACAGACAGATAGAGAGACAGACAGACAGCAAACTTGCTTTGTGGTCCAAAATACAATGAGTCTTGGAGAGCATCCCATGTGTGCTTAAGGAGAATGTATATTGTACTCTCGATGGGTGGAGCTCTGGGTACATCTTTTGGGGCTAATATGACCATATGGTAATGTTCATGTTTCCCTGCTGGTTTATATGATGTAAACAGATCACTGACAGTGCTGTTTCATCGTTATTTATATGGATTGTTTTCCTCCTTTCAGCCTGCGTGAGCATTTCAATGTGCATTAGATCTTCTGCAGACAGCATATAATTGGAATCTTGTTTGCTTTGTTTTATTTTCCATTTACTCAGCCACCCTGTATTTCAGGAAGTTTGATTATTTACACTTAAAATAATTACTGATACAGAAAGATTTAGTACTATCATTTTGCTAATTTTTAAAATTAGTTTCTCCTGGTGTCCTTTTTTAAATTTCTTTTTTCTCAGTGTTTTAAAAATTTCATTGTATAGGGCTTTTCACTCACTGATTAGCTTTATATTAAACTTTTTCCTTATTCAAACTTAGGTTTATTTTAAGCTACTTCCATTATATGAAGTTAATGTGAATGGGATTTTCTTCTCATCTCATTATTGGTACACTCCTGGTTGTGTATGATTTTTGTGTGTGTGTGTAGTTGTTCATTTGTGATTGAGTAGAGTCTTTAGGGTCTCTGTGTGCAAGATCACATCATCTGGACACAGGGATAATTTGACTTCTTACTTTCCTATTTGAATATATTTTATTTAATTTGCTTGTACTATGTCAAATAAGGGAGAAGAACAAAGACATACATGTCTCATTGTTCATTTTTGTGGAAATACTTCAGTTCCCTTCACTTAGCTTACTGTTTGCTATAGGTTTGTCATATAAAATATAATCTTTATCAAGTGGAGGTATATTCCCTCTGTTTCTAATGTTTTTGGTCTTTTATTATGAAAGTATGTTAGGCTTTGTCAAATGTCCTTTTTGCATCTACTAAAATAATCCTGTGGTTTCTGCCCTTGAGTTAACTAATGTGATGTATTAGGCTAACAAATGTACATTTGTTAAAGCAACCCTGTATTCCTAAAATGATACTTACTTGGCCATAACGGATGATGGCTTTGGTGTGTAGTTGAATTTTAGAAAAGTATTTCATTGAAATTCTTTGCATATATGTTATCAGGAAGAACCTAGCCTGCCATTTCCTTTCATGTGTGTGTATCTGTTTTTGTTTAGTCAAGTAATATAGGCTTCATAAAAATCAGATTGGTAGCATTCCTTCCATTTACATTTATGCAGTGATTCAAGAAATAGTATTGTGAGTTCTTTAAATGGTCTGGTAGAATCGGTATGGGTCTGGCTTTGTTTTCATTGAGAGACTTTAAAGAAAAATCTACTTTAACATTAGTCCTAAGGAGTTGAATATGCCTATTTAATTTATTTAAATCTTGATTTAATGTTGGTAGATGATATGTATCTATATTTCTTAATTTATTGGGATATAGGTTTTTGCAGCATTTTCTAATGATATTGTATATTTCTCTGGCATTTGCCACAATGTTTTCCATTTCATTCCTATTTTTATTAGCTTGCATCCTCTTTCCTTCTCTCTCCTTCTTTCACTCTCTCCATCTCCCTCCCACTTTTCCTGTCTCTCCCCCTCTCTCCCTCTCCCTCTCTCTTCCCCCCTCTTCCTGCATCTCTCCCTCTCTTCCTCCCCTTCTTCCTCTCTCTGTCCCTCCTTTACACACACTCTTCCCCCATCTCTCTGTCTCTCTGTCTTTCTGTCTCTGTCTCTGTCTCTCTCAGCTAATTTAAAGGTTTGTTAAGCTTATTTATGTTGGCAATGAACCAGCTTTGTTTCATTCAGTCTTAGCGTTATTCTTTTATTTCCATTTCATTAACTTCTCTTAATTTTTTTCTGCCAACTCATTTGGATTTCTCTCTCTATCTCTCTCTTTCAAAAATCAAATCAAAAGATGTGCATTAGTAAGTTATTTACTTGAAATTTCTCTTAATTTTAAAAATGTAAGCATTTAGAGTTTCAAATATCCCACTTGGGATCACTCCACAGTATCTCACAGAGCCTAATATGTTATGGTTTTATTAGCAGCTATTTATCAGAAATGTATTTCCTTCTTGATTTCTTCAGCCATCCATTAGTGGATTACTTAGTCGGTGCGAGTTTATGTTCTATGGTTCTGGCTGGAGAATTGGGGATTTGCAGTTTTACTCCATTGTTATCAGACAGAATATAAGAAGTGATTCTATTGTTCTTGGAGTTGCCCAGTCTTAATTTGCTCTCTAAAGTGTGATCTATTTGCAAGAAATTTGCTACGAGCATGTGGGTTCTCTAGTGGTTAAAATGGAATGCTCTCTAGAATGTCTATATTATTTGTAATGTCACTTAACTCTGTTTCTTTGTTGATATTTTTCTTCAGTATGGATGACAATTTTTTTTTTTTTGTTTCTTTTGTGTTGCTCTTAGGGGAGAGTGAGAGCAGATAGTTACTATTATTGTCTGGAAGTCACCTGGTCCCTTTTCATTCAGTGGCATTTATCTTACTATTAAATGTGCCAGTTCATATTTAGGATGGTGAAGTGCTTGTGATGGATCAGTCCCTTAATCAATATGAGTGGTCTGCTTTATTTCTTCTAATTTTGGTTTCAAAGTCTGCTCTGTCAGACACTAGTGTATCTCTACCTGCTTGCTTTGTAATAAATACCCAATTTTTGTCTTGTGACTTTATTATAGAGAATCAAGACCATTAACACCCAAAGTTATTGCACGGTGCCTGTAAATGCCTGCTGTTTTGTTGATGGTTGGTGTTTTCCTCTTTCTTAATTGGCTTATTTCCTGCTATAGTGTAACCTATGCCTTTCCTTGGACTCACTGATGTGTTTATCTTTCTTTTCCATGTGAGGGACTCCTAAAGGCATCTTCTGGCTTAGTGGTATAAATTTGCTTAGTTTGTGTTTCTCATGGAAAAGTTTTATTTTTCCCTTTAGTTATGATGTATGTTTTTCTAATACATCACCATCCCATCCCGTATGGTAGCTTTTGTCCTACTCAGCCAGGCATATATCATTCCAGACCTTCTTGACTTTTAGAGTGTAGAGTTTCTGTTATGCTGATAGATTTGTATTTATGTGTAATGTTGTCTTTTTCTCGTGGATTATGATTTAACTCTACATCAATATGATAAGGTACTTTTCTGGTCTTGTTTGCGTTATAAATACTTCTCTGTCTGGACAGCCATCTCTTTCCCTAGATTTAGAGAACAGGGATGAAACCCTCTGGATGCAACCAGCAGTTAGATTTTCTTTCTATTTGGGCATCCTGAAGTAGTACATTATGGAAGAACTTCCTTCACACTAGTCAGACAACACATTGAATGCAGTAAAATATTAGCTCATCCTAAATAATACCTTTATTTTGAAAAGTCTACCTTTAATACTATTTTTATTCCATCCACAATATTCTAGGACAACACTTTCGCAATTTACACCAATTTCCTAGTAGGATATTTTCCTACCAGGTTTCAAAGCACCATCCTAAAAGCTTTAGGATGACACTAGACATTGCTGTCAAAATGTTCAATATGACTCAAGGCCAAGAGTCTCTTACCAGTTGGCTCTTCCTTCTTTAGCCTTGAATTCCATGTTCCACAATCTTCTGTTTCATTTCTGGCCAGTATAATATTAAAAAGTGCTGAAGTTTAAGGAATAATCGGTCCCTCTGTTCATGTGATCTGAGGATTAAGTGCTCCCTTGGTGATATACTAAGGCTTTGCCCTGGATATTGACTGTAAATAATGAAAAGAGGAAGAACAAGGTCTCAATGCATCTTATTTTGTGACAAATTTCTCCAAAAGCTAATCTATTGAAATGTCTTAAACACTTATCATCACATTCAATTCTGATAATCAGAAATCTGGGAGCGTTTATCTACATGGTTCTAGCCCAGGCTTTTCCATGTTGCTGTTACTAAAAAGATTAAGGTTTGTGTTTTCTATGGGCATAAGAGAAAATTTCCTGAACAGAACACCAATGGCTTATGCTTTAAGATCAACAATGGACAAATGGGACCTCATAAAATTGCAAAGCTTCTGTAAGGCAAAGGACACTGTCAATAGGACAAAATGGCAACCAACAGATTGGGAAAAGATCTTTACCAATCCTGCATCTGATAGAGGGCTAATATCTAATATATACTCCAGAGAACCAAATAACCCTATAAAAATGGGGTACAGAGCTAAACAAAAAAATCTCAACTGAGGAATATAGAATGACCGAGAAGCACTAAAGAAATGTTCAACATCCTTAATCCTTTGGGAAATGCAAATTAAAACAACCCCGAGATTCCACCTCACACTAGTCAGAATGGCTAAAATCAAAAACTCAGGTGACAGTAGATGCTGGCGAGGATGTAGAGAAAGAGTAATACTCCCTCTATTGTTGGTGTGATTGCAAGCTGATACAACCACTCTGGAAATCAGTTTGGTGGTTCCTCAGAAAATTTGACACAGTACTTACTACCTGAGGACCCAGATATACCACTCTAGGGCATATACCCAAAAGATGCTCCAACATATAACAAGGACATATGCTCTACTATGTTCATAGGAGCCTTATTTATAATAGCCAGAAGCTGAAAAGAACCCAGATGTCCTTTAACAGAGGAATGGATACAGAAAATGTGATTTACACTTAGCTATTAAAAACAATGAATTCATGAAATTCTTAGGCAAATGGATGGATCTAGAAAGTATCATACTGAATGAAGTAACCCAGTCATAAAAGAACACACATGGTATGCACTCACTGTTAAGTGGATATTAGTCCAAAAGCTCAGAATACCCAAGATACAACTCACAGACCATATGAAGCTCAAGAAGAAGGAAGACCAGAATGTGGATGCTTCAGTCCTTCATAGAAGGGGGAACAAAATACTCATGGGAGGTAGAGAATGGGAAGAACTTGGAAGGAAGAGAAGAGAGGGAGTGGGAAAACAAGGTGGCAGGATCAGATATGGGAAGAGACAGGATGATATACAGAGGGTCAGGAATTTGAACAGAGGTATGTAGCAATGTGGATGGGGATCTGGTGATAGCCACCAGCAAGTCCCAGATGCCAGGAAAGCAAGAGGCTCCCAGGACTCAACAGGGATGAGATTAGGTGAAATGCCCAACAAAGGGAAGAGAGAACCTGTAGAGATCATATCCAGAGGTTAGGCAAGGCCCCTGTTGGGGGTGGGGCGGCACACACTCCAAATTTTTAACCCAGAATGGCTCCTGTCTAAAGGAAATACAGGGACAAAGTGTGGAGCAGATACTGAAGGAAAGCCTATCCAGAGACTGCCTGCCCCACCTGGGGATCCATCCCATATACAGACACCAAACCCAGACACCATTGAGGATGCCAAGAAGTGCTTACTGACGTGGGAGCCTGATATAGCTGTCTCCTGGGAGGCTCTCCCAGAGCCTGACAAATAAAAGAAGCAGATGATCACAGCCAACCATTGGACTGAGCACAGGGTCTCTGATGGAGGAGTTAGAGAAAGGACTGAAGGAGCTGAAGGGGTTTGCAACTTATAGAAAGAAAAACAATATCAATGAACCAGACCACCCAGAGCTTCCAGGGACTAAACCACCAACCAAAGATTACACATGGAAGGGCCCATGGCTCCAGCTGCATATGTAGCAGAGGATGGCATTGTCTGGAATCTATAGGAGGAGAGGGCCTTGGTCTGGTGAAGGCTCAATGCCCTAGTGTAGGAGAATGCCTGGGTGGTGAGGTGGGACTGGTGGGTGGGTGGGGGAGCACCCTCATAGAAGCATGGGGGGAGGGGTTCCAGAGGGGAAACCGGAAAAGGGGCTAACATTTGAAATATAAATACATAAAAATGTTTGTGTGTTCTCTACATCATATTACATTGTGGGTATGCATAATCAAATATGTACTTCTAATTTGCATCTGTTACTTGATAAAATTAAGACATATCTTTTATTTCTATGCAAACTCTCCCCATGTTACTACTCTATAGATTGTCATTAAGAAATAAATGTATTTATTCAAGGAAGTTCTTAGCTCAGAGTTCTTTGGGAAAGAAAAGAACCTGAGGCAGCTGAAAGACATTGAGGTCATTGTAGTCCAGCCCTCTTTGTTGAAAATGGGCTTTCAGGTTAGGTCAGAGAAGACAACTCACTTCCTTAGGGTAATTTTCAAATAAGCTAGCTATCTGGAAAGTCATCATAATTAATTGTCAAACTAATACAATATAGAGAAATCTAGAGCAGAAGGTGGGTAGTTTAAAGAAGTGACATAAAGTGCCCATTTTTTTTTTGAGGGTCAGCTAAGTGAGAGAAGACATTTTTTTCCTTCAAGTAAGATGAGCAAGAGAGAGAGAAAAAAAGCAGAGGAGAGAGAGAGAGAGAGAGAGAGAGAGAGAGAGAGAGAGAGAGAGAGAGAAAGAAGAAGAAGAAGAAGAAGAGGAGGAGGAGGGAGGGAAGGAGGGAGGAAAGAGGAAACCAGTGGCTGCATCTGGTATTGTTAGTCATATTTGGTTAGAAGGAACCAATATTTTATGAAACAGACAGACAAGGCAACATTGTAGGTAGGATACAACACAGTAAGTGTACTGGGGAATACAATACTTATGGAACATACAAGCCAGAAAGAACACATATAGCATTTCCCACATTTCTTAATTACTTAATTATAGGACTACCATAAATATTTAAATTTATGAGGTCCCTTTCATTGTTTTAAATATTTAAATCCTTGAAATATCCCATTCATGGTGATCAGGATGAAGGTAAAAAATATACCGCATAAAGAAGTGCTTCTGGCTGGGTATGGCAGTGCATGTCAGCACTCAGGAGACTGAGAAAGGAAGGAAGATCTCTGTAAGTTCTAGGGCATCACGGTCTACTTAGCAGATCTATCTCAGAAAACCTAAAACCAATTAAACAACTAAACAAAATGATTCTGTTACCATGCTAACCAGCAGGGGCAGACTGGTAGCAGCTTTCAACATGTCTGAACAGCTTAATGGCAAACCATCTGAGCATGTGGAGAGAGGGGGAAGAAACGGGAAAGGGCGAAGGGACAGAGAGACGCAAGAGGCAAGAGAGAGAGGAGGGGGCAAGTATCTCCTCTCCTCATCCGCAAATTTAACTTAACAAGTAGAACTCACCTGACTTGCTTTTACCATGACTCCCAGAGGAAGATTTCTAAACAATCAGGACAAAAGGTGATACATTTAAGGCTTTATAAAATGTCCTGAGATCCTAACTCTGAAGATTGGTAGGTAAAATCTTTACTCTCTAAAGATTTCATGCACTCTGTGTACCTTGGAGAAATGGCTTCTGAGTCACGTAGAAATATCACGATCAAGAATTTTCCATGAGCCGGGCAGTGGTGGCACATGCCTTTAATCCCAGCCCTTGGGAGGCAGAGGCAGGTGGATCTCTGTGAGTTCGAGGCCAACCTGGTCTACAAAACAAGTTCCAGAACAGCCAGAAAGAATTTTCCATGATGTGAGATGGAGGAATATGTGAAAAGGAACACAAGGGTGGCTTACCCATCTATGAGCTGGTCCCTGGTCACAGCACAGCCTGGCACAGTGTCACTGACAAAATTGACTTAACCAACTTTAATGGGAAATCATGTAAAACTTTCCATAAAATCTTTGAACCATATTTCTAATGTGTTTATAAAAAGAGAAAGAGAATATGTTCAATGGGAGTGTGTGTAAAGGTATGGGGGAAGGGGACCTCTCAGTGGGCCCATGCCGAGGCATCCCTTCCCCCTGAGGGACCAGCCACACACCGGTATAGTATAGAATAGAGTTTATTCAGGGCATGGGGAAGGAAGATAAGAGGGTAGTAGAGACAGAGAAAGACGAGGGGGGGAGGAAGGAGAGAGAGAGAGAGAGAGAGAGAGAGAGAGAGAGAGAGAGAGAGAGAGAGAGACTAGAGAAGTAGAGGCTGGCCATGAGCACTTGGAGAAAGGGGAAGGGAAGAAGAAAGGGATGAGGGGGCAGGAAGAAGCAAGAGATCAAGAGAGAGAGGAGGGGGCAAGCAGGCCCTTTTATAGTGGGCCAGGGCTTCCTGGCTATTGCCAGGTAACTGTGGGGGTGGAGTTTAGACAGAATGCTAACAATTTCTAAAACTACTGTTAATTAACACACACACACACACATCTTAATAAATTATATGTTATTTTGTGTGCTTTAAAAATCAATTTCTTTGATTTAAATTTGCATCATTGAAAGTAATATATGGGTTAATTTTGTCTGTTTGTAGACATTATATTTCTAGCAGTTTTGCAAAACTTTTGTTATGTAGCCAGATAAATGTTCTGTTTGGGCTAACTCCCAGTTCTGAGGATTGTGGACCCAAGCCCAAACTTCAAGGTAAAAAACTAGAGACAGTTTGGCTCCTTGAAATTATTAGAATTGAAAAAAATGGTTCCAATGACCTCAGCATAGAAGAGAGAAACCCGAAGGTCCATGGCTTCATAGCTCCTCAGCTCTGGCTTCTTTAAGCTCTCACGAGTGGAAGCCATTAGATTTAGGAAGAATAGGATTCACTGCATGTAGAAATGGCTATTTTTAAACTTTGAGATGAACAAGGGTGAGATTAACTTTGGGTCAAAATTTGGGTTAAGTTAGGGTCAAAATATTGTCTAAATAGTCTAGATTATACTAATGGAAACCTGGCCAAACAAGTACCTGTGAAAGAGTAGATACCCATGAATGTGTTCTCTGTAAACGATCTTAGCTCTAAATCCAGTGCTGTGAGAATCTTGCCTGTTACACTTCATGTCCATTGATTGGAGGCCAATAAGGGCACCTATTTATTTACCTTAATTCATGTGGCCTAAGAATATTTAAAAAAACAATCAGAATATTCCTCAGATCCCTGAAACGTAACAGATAGATCTGGCATGTGTATGTGAAGAACGAGACCAAAATTCAGATAGATAACCCTGATTGCACATCAGGTAGAGCTGTGCAAAGATGAAGCAATGGATGCACGATGAGAATAGGGTTGCATTCACACCCATGTTCTCCCCGTTCACACACATTTTGGCCTGCACTTTAGATGGTTCTTCTCTGTGCTCTGAAATGGATTTTTACAAGGTCTGTGGAGTTTCTGCATGCTGTTTCGTATGTTTTAGTACCGCCGATGTTCACTTTTGCATGTGTTTTATTTTATTCCCCTAACAGTCTTAAAAGTAGGACAAGAATTATTTAAAGGAGGAAAGAGATTATTATTTCAGTTTAAGAGTCCCAGTAGGATAGAGGGAACTTGAAAAGTGTAAAGAGTTCCCTAGTCCTATTAAGGGTGACTCAAAGCCACCCTCGGTTTTACACCATTGCTATCTGTAATTTGCTTTTCTCTAGTATACTTTTTCAGACTTGTACAGCAGCTAATCCCCATAAAGCAGAAGCCACACATGAAATTTAAATTCCAACACATTTGCTCAAATTCCTCCAGGACACTATCTGCCCCCTCTCCATAACCATATTAAATTGACTACATGGAATAGAGTCAATCTTCTCCCTCCAACATTCACATTTGGATGGAGTCCCAGATTTAACAAAGAAATGCATAGAAAAGCAGGTATGATCAGATGTGGACTACCTGGGCGATGCTTTTATGGCCTTTACAAATAACACTTCATAGAGGAAAAACATGTACATAAGGAGAGGAGCTCTAATTACAGCACATTTACAGCCTATCAGCATTTAGTAAAGGTCAAAGCATGTACGATGTATATATATGTATGCATGTAAAGAATTCCAGAGACTCCCCGAGAAGGGTCAGGTTTATGCTTGTTTTGAAAAATGTTCAGGTGTTACAAGGCTTTGTCTCCCCCAGTTCTTTGTTAGCCAACATAGGGAAAGAAAGACAAAGGCTTATGAAAGAGCCTGCCCTGCTTTATTCTACTGGAGACATGAGGCCTAGAAATGTGAGTCTGAAAAACACCAAGACCTGGATTTTACAATTTCTTCTTTTTAACTAGGAATGCCAGATACTTTATTGATCACAAAAGAAAGGTTCGGTTGTAGGTGGGCTACAAGCCTGCCGCCCACAGGATAGGCTTAGTAAATTCTTTGGTCAGTATTAGCTGGAAATCCGCAAATGTTTCATTTTTTATTTGGACATGATTTCTTTACTGTATAAAAAGCCCCCTTTATTAACAGGCAAAGCAAATATTACAGAGAGAGGGTGGGGGTTGTTATTATTTTGGTATTGTGTTCAGCAGGTGAGTCCTAAAGTCCCAAACACCTGCTGACGACAGTATCTGTAACCACATAAACTCGTAATATATGTAGAGGAATTTAAATCTAGCAACACGGCTGCTCTGGCAAGGGATCACATCCAGAGATCTTCTAGGTCTGTGTGATCTAGCTGAAATGCCACACCTTTAATCCCTCTAGCTGAAATACAGACATGCCCTTAGTATACACCTTTAATCTCACACAATAAAGGTAAAATTAGATTGTAGAAGGAAACAGCCATGTTTGAAAGTGACATCCAATTCAGTGGCAGATAAAGTGACAAATCAGAGAAAGGTTTGACAGAGTCAGAGATAGGATACACCCAATTCTCAGGAAAACAGACAGGAAAGAGGCTACTTAAGAGGAGTGCAGAGTAAATCAGGGGAAGAGAGCAGATCACCAAGTGCAGTTCAGTTGACTTATTGCAATGTAGTGAAGTTTGGTTGAGTTCAGTTCTGCGAAGTTCAGTTGGTGGAGCTCAGAGGCAGTTTGTCAAAGCAGAACAATTCAGTGAGAAGCTGAGAGAAGCCAATTTGAATCAGTCAGCTTGGAGAGCACTTTGAGCTAGAACAACTGAGTTGAACCAGCCAGCTACAGTTCAGAACGTCTGAGCTTACTCAGTAGTAAGCCTCCAAGATGACAATTACATCTACAGAATAAAAGTCTCATTTACAAATATCTAAAAATATCCATGTCTTATTTTAGGTATCAACAGACACTTTCTGTTTCCTTCCCAATACATCTCCTCTTATCTTTATAACAGAAGCCTGTTTTGTTGTTGTTTGTTGTCTGTTTTTTGAGACAGTATCTGGATATGTAGTCCATGTTGGCCTCTTTGAACTTCTGAACCTACTGCCTCTAGCTCTCAAGTACTGGAATTACAGCTATGTGTCTGTTTTATTCTGTACTGGGAACTGAACTGAGTGTTTGTGCCTAATGGACAAGCATTCAAATGAGCTACATCATCAGCCCTGTGACTCTGGCTTTACTTTGTCCCCTGAAGCAGCACATTTAACAACATTCTTTATAATAGCTACCAAGCTCTGAGGGCCAGTGAAAGGAAGTAGAGTTATAGTGTACTTTAGCTGAGGACAGAGCCAGGGTGACTCAGCTTAGAGATAGATAGTTCCCCTTTTTATCTTTACCCATCAAGCCATCTTCCTAGCCCAAAGTCTATGCTTTTATTTAGGACACAAGCCCTTTGCACTTAAGCCATCTGTGCTGCCCACATTATCTGTGTTTGTGTTTCCCAGACAACAAGTCTTTCTCCTTCATCCCCACTATAAACAAAGATTAATCATACCTCTCTTTTCTCTCACAGTCTGAGGTCTTTCAAGATAACTTCTATTTTTTATTGATTATCTAATTTATTTACATTTCAACTGCTGTCCCCCTTCCCAGTTTCCTCTCTGCAAACCCCTATCTCATCCCCTCTCCCCCTGCCTCTATGAGGGTATTTACCCACCCACCCATCTGCTCCTGCCTCTCCACCCTCACAGGATCAAGGACCTCTTCTTTCATTGATGCCAGGTAAGTCAATCCTCTGCTACATATGCAGCTGGGGCCATGGGTCATTCCATGTGTACTCTTTGTTTGGTGGTTTAGTCCCTGGGAGCACTGGGGTTCCAGTTAGTTGATATTGTTGTTCTTCCTATGAGGTTGTAATTCTCTTCAGCTCAAAATAACTTATTTTCAACATTGATTGAAAGTTAATATTTTCTCATTCATGTCACAAGAGCATTTATCAAGAGCATTCAGATATTAAATTTATCAGAGGCTCATTTAGCAGCATGCAGAATTTCTAGCAGATACAGTGATTTTTATTATTTTAGAGGGTGGGGGACACCTGTTTTCTCTTGGACTTGACATTGACGAAAACTATATGATGAAAGTTCTTAGCCCTAACGACTAAAGAATAGGCTCCAGGAAAACCCAAGTTCTTCACTCTAAAATTGATGGAGATTCAAATGTTGTCAAGTATTCAGAATGATAATTCAGAGTGATTTTATTTGGTGTTATTTCGTTTTGAGGCAATATCTTACATAGCCAGTACTGACCTAAAATTCATTCTCCTCTTGCTTTAGACTTGTACTAGCATAATCATGTGCCACAAGGTTTGGCTTCTAAATTGTTTCTACATTTTGATAGTAATTTGTACTTAGATTTTAAAAACATGAGCCATATGTACTTCTAAAAGCTCCTAAACACATTGAGCGTCAGTAAGAAACTAGAGCATGCAGCAAGGACACTTCTGACATTAGAATCATTCAGCACAGAACGAGCTGAGTGTACTTTTAGACATACCAGGTGTTGCCCTCTTCTTTTTCCTTTTATGTTCATGACTAGAGCAGAAATACAATGTCAGTTTTCTCCTGGTTTCGTTTTTTCTCTCAGCATAGAGCATTTATTTTTAATCATAGGAAAAATATGGCAGGTCAGTGACAGTACACACATATAATCCCAACACTTGGGAGGCATAGGCATGTGCCCTATCAAAAGAAAGAGAGAGAGAGAGAGAGAGAGAGAGAGAGAGAGAGAGAGAGAGAGAGAGGAAGAAACAAAGAAACAAAAGAAAAAAGAAAATTAATTGTTAGGCATGCACTAGCAGAAAAGGGTCTATCTCCAATCAGCTTTTGGTATTTAGAAGTCTATGATTTTCACTGTTTCCATTATCTGGGCATATATTTATTCAATATAATATTATATAATACAATACAGTAAATATAAATGAAAGAAAGAAGGTAAGGGAATGATTTCAGCTGTTTGCATCTAGTCCTTAGTAATTCTTCTTGCTGACTGAGCCTTCCCCTTGGAAGGTAGAAGATTCATGTCTAAGGAACTTCCAAGAGCCACTTTGTACATGACATTCTCTATTACTTGGTATCTTAAGTATCTTGAACAACAACAACAAAAAGATTCTCAGAACTGAGTAGAGAGAAAACAATAATGATGGAGATAGAAAATACTGTGAAAACGTTCTCTCTCTCTCTTAACCCCCTCAGGACAGAAAAGTAATTCGCTTTTTCTTTGTATCACACTTAGAGAGTAGGCTACATAGCTTTGTGTTTCCATTACACATGTTAAGTAGGTTTTGAGATATAGCCAATTTTAAAGAATAATGTTGCTTTAAATGTATCTTAGGAAACCAAATAAAACCATTAAAAAGTCAGAAAACCAATGCATTTCTGAAGCTACACAATCTCTCAGTACAAAATTCAACAACTTTGGCTAGACATGTTGGCATATGCTCAAGATCCCAGCTCCTAGAAGACAGAATCAAGAAGACCACTAGATTTAAGGCACTGTGAACCACATATTGAGATCTTGACTCAAAAAAAAAAAAAAATAAGAATCCCCCCAACTAAAATTTAAGAAAGCCAAAAATTAATAGACAAATTTCTCTCAGTGTATTCAAAATTTGAAAAGACTATGTCATATATAATAATATGTAGGCTAAAAGTGGGCAGTGTTTTCTACATGCAGAAAGTTCTGGAGATCCACTGGAAAGCCTCCCTAGTTAGGAAACTGCATCACAGAGGAAGAGATGTGGAGTTAGCAATGCACATAGGGGAGAGGGAACATGACAGAGTCATAACAGAAGACAAAATGAAATAGACCAGTGGTTCTCAATCTGTGGGTTGCCACCTCTTTGAGTGTTGCATATCAGAAACTCTTATATCAGATATTTACATTATGATTCATAACAGTAGCAACATTACAGTTATGAAGTAGCAACAAAAGTAATTTTATGGTTAAGAGTCACCACAAAATGAAGAAGAATATTAAAGGGTAGCAGTATTAGGAAGGTTGAGAAACAGTGCCGTAGACAAAGGGCTCCATCAGAGAATGAACCATATCTGTGGACTATGTACTCTCTTCATGAGAACTCTGATGCTCTTCTGCTCAAAAGTGAGAAGGCATAGGGAGTTCTAATGGAAATGTACTTGATCGCAGTGGTATGAGGTTGAATGGGTAGTAAAAAGTTCCTCGAGACAGAGATCCATTCACTGGTGAGTTCTCATATGGAGATCGGTGAATTCAGAACTGATATAACTGTAACTTTATTTATTCAAACCATACTAGTTACTGAGCACATTACTATACATTGAGAATGCATTTACTGTTGCTTCTTCCAAGTGTATGTGTCAGTAGAAAGTCTCTCTCTCTCTCTCTCTCTCTCTCTCTCTCTCTCTCTCTCTCTTTTTCTGTCTGTCTCTCTCTCTGTCTCTCTCTGTGTGTATGTATGAAAGAGGGGAGGAGGGAGAAAGAACATCTAATGTAAGAAAGAAAATTTCAAATTAAATTGAAAATAAAAGACAGTGGTTTGTTTAATGTACAAGGAACCAGAGAAGTTGGTGTTAAAACCTAGCAAAAGAGCTCAGTAGACAAAGACACCAAGCCGTGAGGACCACAGTATTGCAGTCAGAAAATATTTTAGCATAACTAGTTTCAAGAGCAATACAAAAAGCTGAGAAGACATTCTAGACATTTTTTCCCCTCACAAATATCATACATTCTTTAACAGAGCAAAAGCTCACCACTTATCCTGCAAGAAAATAGATCAATAAAATGCTAATTAGTAATGAGAACAAAAATCGCCTCTGTTTTATCAAGTGAGCCACTTGACTATTTCTGATTTGAGAAAGAAGACTACTTTACAGAAAATGTACAAAGTTCAGTATATATATATATATATATATATATATATATATATATATATATATATATATAAAATGTGCTTTCACTTAGGTCAATACTATGTACTATTTTGCCCCAAAGTGCTTCTGAAAAGAAAATGTGTGCTTCAGCATAGAGTTTGCTTCTAAGAGTCTGGGGCAAAACATGTGAGTTAGCATGGACAGCCTTCAAGCTAGTGGCTTGGTCTCTGCTTCTGGTGCTTGATGAGATGTTGTTATTTTTATATCCTAAATGTTCTAAATAATTACTACTATATTTTTATAACTTTAGTCATATGCTACACATTCTGTCACATACTTGCAATCCCAGCACTTGGGAGGGTAGGACAGAAGGATATCAAATCTGTGGCCAGTCTGAGCTAAATAGTGACATCCTATCTAAAAGGAAAAAAAAAAAAAAAAAAAAAAAAAGGCGGGGGAGGGGAGAAAGGCATACCTAACCCAGACACTGACTTTGAAGATGCAAGCTGAAATTCTGCCTATGGTCCAGGAAGGATATTGCTGAATCTATTTAAGGACTTAACATTAGTCCAATTTTCCTATTTCCTGACTTGATGATGATGATGATGGATGGGCTTAAGGCTCCCCTGGACTTCTTCAAATCCTCTCGAGATGAGCTGTCTACATCCAGGAATGCTCACCCCTGCTCCTCTCCAATACAAAATCGATATGAATCCGACCATGGATTCTCTATCGGGTGGCTCCTGGCTGCCTGCTGCGGTCAACCAGTCTCTCCTATGCAGCACGGTCGTGCTGTCTTTGAGAGCCGTTTCTGTCCAGGAACAGAGTCAGATTTCTCATTAGTCTGTGAAATAGCTGCTGGACTAGCTGTATTCTCAGCCGAAATTCCCAGCACTGGGTGAGTCATGACTAAGATCCTGTTGAAACCAGCCTGAGCTGCTTTCTGTGTTTATGGCCACGGGAGGGGCGGGGATAAAAAAATCTAAAGCTTAACATTTGGAGTCAGGCTGCATTTAGATGCATCCAGTGGACCTTTGGCGCTTGATCATCTGAGGGGCTATTGGAGTGCTCTCTACTTTTAATTATAAACCATTGAAATCCACATAAGAATTATGACTGAAACCAGAAGCCTGGCGTTATAATAGAATCAGAATTTTTGTGTTTTTCTGTGAAGGCAGCAAGGAAGTTAGAACCACTCAATAAGCTCTGAATAAATCATGTCCCTGGCTCCGGTGCACAGGGACCCAGCATTTCCTCTGTTAGGCCCAGCTGATGGACCTCTATAAAAATCTTAGCAAGCACTTAGGCCTCATGGGGAGCTCTGCTGGGATGAAATCATGGAGCACTGAAGGACAGCACTGCATCCCATCCCCATAGCAACTGTCAATCTCATAGGAACAGAGGTGATATCTAGGGCTTGTGTTTGGGAATGGCCTTTGGAATGGAGAAGCCTTATTAAATTTCAAAGATCCAAGTACTGAAATGCAAGGGAGGTTTCCTCTTCTGATGTACTGGGTAGGGAAGCAAACCATTTTTTCTTTTAATTGGGACACAAACCTTAGCAGACCAATAGGGATTATAGGTGTTCATATTTTGCTCCAAACTTGGATAGAACGAATGAGGAAAAAGAAGAAAAGGAGCTAGCCCTCAAATCCATCCTATGTGCATCCACTGAGATATAAGTGAGGCAGTACATGATCCCACTTGCACATCCACAATGTTTTCCTGTGGTTCTGCCTCTCTCACTGAATCAGAATATATTTTAGACTGTAAACCAGGATGAATCCTTTCTCCCTTAAGAGTTTTTTTACAACAGCATCATAGTAACTCATTTAATAAAATTCCCACTTCTGTTTTAACTCACACAACACACTAAGACATGGGACTCTATGAAGTAATTTATTAACTAATCTGTGAATTCTGGAATTGTTTTCTTGAATCTGCACACAGTACCCAGCGCACATTAGCAGGATGGTGAGAACTGCTAATACAAGACAGGTAGGGTTAGGATTCTCTGGCAGCAGAGAGATGAAAGTCCCTTTCATGTTTTTCTGCAAAGAGCAAAGGACTCACACATTGAAATGAAATAATTGCCTGAAGAAGGAGCTACATTAAGGGACCAACACATATTTGCTAAGGTCACAAATCCCATAACATCTATAAGTTCAGATGAGGTCACACACTGATCACTTGGGTTGCATATAAAATTGACTTTATTTCATATAAAAACCTATAATAAAAAATGACTGTAGAAAGACAGAAGTTATTTTTAATGGACATAAGTTTAATATTTCTAATACCTTCAATAATCTTGTCTTTATTGAATATAATAATATATATGTTATCTAGAACAGACAACTGAACTAGTTTATTTCTGTCATTCATAGTTTATAATTAGGAATGACATGTAATATGTGAACATTTGAAGTTTTTTTAAGAGCCCATTTTAAGCCAAATAAAACCTTCAGTTAGTACAGATTTGAGTTAAGTCAGCAGCTTGTGAGTTAAGGAGGGAAGACTCGATGTCAAATGCCATTTCTTAATTTAATAAGCATGAAATGTTTTTCCTTTGCAGTGGTAATCTCTGGGATTTCCTGGTACTTGTATTTCACCTCAAAGAATTCCCAGAACCCCTACACAAATCAGCTTTGCCTTTCCCACTTTCAGTGTGATTAGCTCCGTGAGCAGCTTTCAAAATTCAAATATCTTCCAGTATAGGAAGAACGATACAAACCACTAACAGATAGATACTACCGGTCATTTGTCATAAGCTTACTAGGGCAAATATTGTAAGAAAGCTAAAAAAAAAAAAGTATGTTGAAACAAGACTCCTACTATTCAAACTTTTTTCTATCTTTACCTACATAGCCTCACTGTGGTGGGTAGTTTTATGTCAGCTAGACACAAGCTAGAGTATCTGCAAGGAGAGAAACTCAACTGAGAAAATGCCTCCCTAAGATCGGGCTGTAGGGCATTTTCTTCATTAGTGATTGATGGGAGAGAGTCCAGTTTATTGTGGGTAGTACCATCCTGTTTTCTCCAAGAAAGCAGGCTGAGCAAGCCACAAGAAGCAAACCAGTAGCACCCCTCTATGGCCTTTGCATGAGCTCCTGCTTCCAGGCTCCTGCCCTGTTTGAGTTCCTGTCTGGGCTTTTTCAACAATGGACTAAAATGTAGAAGTATAAACCAGATAAACCCTTTCCTCCCAACTTGCTTTGTGGTCATGGTGTTTCATCACAGCAATAGAAACCCACGCTAAGACACTCACTATAGTCTTTCTCTTCTAGACCTGTTCCTTTTCTGTTCTGTGGGTCCTACAGATTCATGAGCATGTGCAGTACCAGCGAATCCACCTTTACTGACATCTTCTCTTTCTCCTTGGAGCTCATGGCCTGAAAGTGACAAATGATAGAAACAGGCTTCTAAAAAAGAAAATAAAATAGGACAAGAGCTTAACCCTCTGACTGCTGGAGGAAATGACTTTATGAACCTCAGCTCTAGAGTCCCAAGCAAAAGGAAAGATGGTCTTAGGATACGTGAACATTTTCACTCACTGGAGGTCAGTAGTCTGTATCAAGGACAATGCAAAATGAGTGGCCCCCTCAGACTGCTCAAGACATTAAATTGAATTTTTTGGCACAAGCCTCTAACTCCAAGACCTCGGAGGCTGAGACAGAATAATCACAAGTTCAAGACCACCCTGGCTATAGAACAAGTTCAAAGAAAACCCTATGTTAAAATAAAAAAGAGGACTAAGGATAGTTTGGAACCATTGAGCTCGCCTAACACGTGCAAGGTCCAATTCCCAATAGCTCAACAAGCAAAACAACACAAATCGGTCGCTTATTCTTTAACACAGGAAGAACCCCTTAATATGTTATTAGAAAACAAAACAAAATACAAACCGTTTGCTCTAGGAACCTATCAAGGCAGCACACTTGGAAAGATTCTTGTGTGCTTGCTTTCATTTGGACAAGAGCCCTCACTTACCGTTCTGCTCACCTTGCTGGTTCCCTGTGACCTGTCAGCCTCTGAGCAACTGTGGCCTCATGCTCTTTTGACCTTCAATGAGGAACAGAGATTATATTCAGACTCTGGTATCAGGTATCAGGACCACAGCACAAAGCATTGCTGTCTGATAGGTTTCAGGAACTTGCATTATTTTTCCCCAGATGTTAAGTGCAAACATCTCTGATGCAGCAGCCTTTAACAGGTGGAGCCTTAGGAGGTGGAGCCTTAGGAGGCGGGACCTATAGGAGGAGGTAAAGTCAGAAGGGATAGAGGTTTTCATGACAGAGACCTCACAGGACCTTCAGCTGCTTGCCTTCTTTTTTCTCCATGTTAGAACGTGCTAACCAGGTGCCCCTTGAAGCAGAGGACTGGTTCTGACCAGAATTACCTAATGCCTCAATCCTGAACTTCCTAGCCTTCCAGACACTAAGAACAAAATTGCATTTTTTTAAATCAGTTTCCCAGTCTGTGCTATTTTATTATAACAGCTCAAATTACAATAAAGACAATCTATTTCTTAGAAAAATATCAAGGGTTTCATCACAAGGGTCTCAATATGTTGCTACAAATGGCCTTGAGCTTTTGGACTGAACATATCCTCCTGCCCACTTTCCAAAAAATTGGTGCAATAGGCACACATCACCACTCCAAACTTCAGCTAAAAAGAAAAAAATCAGAAATAAAATAAAATAAGACCCATGAGATAGCTCAACAGCACACCAGCTGCCAAGAACAGCTGTAAGAACAGAGGGTTCGGGCTTGATTCCCAGCAACCACATAGCAGCTCACAACTGTCTATAACTACAGTTGTAAGGAACGTGATACCTCTTCTGATCTCCATGGATACCAGGCAGTATGTGGCTCACTGATAGGTATCCAGGCAAAACACCCATACACGTTTGTTGTAGATTTGGTCTAATGTTTATGTTATGTTAATTGAAACTCCCAAATTACACGAGAATCCACACATAAGACCATAAGACGCTGAAGGCCCCTGACCCCAGTTGGTTTTGATTTGTAAATAAAGTTGCTGGCCATCAATGGCTGGGTAGGGAGACAGAGGCTGGACTTCAGGATTCCTAGGCAAGAGACTGAGGAAGGAGCAGGAAGGGAGAAGTATCATGCCAGGAAAGGAGTAAGAACCATGCCTGAGAGGTGCAAAAGAGAGAGCATACCAACTGTAAGAGTCAGGGATCAAGAGGCTGAAGAGATGGATCAACAGTTAAGAGCACTGTCTGCTCTTTCAGAAGTCCTGAGTTCAAGTCCCAGCAACCACACAGTGGCTCACAACCATCTGTAATGAGATCTGATGCCCTGTTTTGGCCTGCAGGCATACATGAAGGCAGACTAATGTATATATAATAAATAATTTTTTAAAAAAATAAAAAGAGTCAGGGAATGTGGCTTTGTAGGTCTGGGTTTGGGGCCTCCAAGATAGAAGATAAGTCAGGAATATCAAAGGGGAGAGTGTGTTAGCCTCGTAGAGGTTAAAAAGTGGCCCAGCCATTGAGCTGTTTAAGACATATTAAAATATAAGGGTGAATGAGAATGCCTTTCATTTGGGAACCCATAACAAAAAGGCAGGTAGCAGGGAATGTGTGCCGGTACGATTTGAGTAGTGATTAATTGGCAACTACAAAACACTTCCTCCATAAAGGCCACACCTACCCCAACAAGAACATACTACCTAATACTACCACTCCCCAATAACCAAGCATTCAAATATATGAGCCTATGGGGGTCATTCTTATTCAAACCATCACAAAAAATAGAACAGTTTGTTTTAGAGAATTTAACCTTCTCATTCTCTGCTACCTACATCAGAGGCCAGTGCAGACCTGGATGTCTTCTCCACCCTGGCCCACCCCCATGTTCAACAGTTGACTATCACCTTAGTAAAGTGACTTGGGCAAGGTAGAAAGAATGAGAAGTTGAGCAAAAGAACATTTGGGCAGGCGTTGAGAAGCACTGTGTAGCAAGGTTCAAAGTACACAATAGAGATGCCCACTTCACATTGGGAACTGCCATCCAGCAGGGTGTCTCTGGCTTCTGTTAGTGTGATCCTTTTATGGTCTATAAAATCTACCCTAAAATTAATTTCAGAGAAGATAGCGGCTTCACCCGGATCTGCTTCTCAATTGACTGCTCACTCAAAGCTGGCAGCTCCTAGGGAGAGAAGTCTGGAAGGCCAGGGCTATTTTCACAGACTTAGCAACTGTTGCTTTCTGTCATCTTTTCTCAGTGTCATACTTACAGTCTCCAAGCACTAGTTGTGGAAAATGGTGACAGAGCACAGCCCCCAAAATGACAAAGGATAGAGACATACCCTTGAAAAAAAAACACAAACTGGGGTAGTACAGATTCCCTAATGCCTGGAGGAAATTAACCTCTGTATCTCTGTTAGTTGTCAAGCCCCCAAGCAAAGTGAAAAAATGGAATCTTTCAGCATTATCCTGGTCTGAACTCCCTGGGTAATATGTGATCAGAGGTTTTGAGGTATAGCCACCCCATAGCCAGCTCTCAAGAGCAGGTAGGTAAGATGCTATTTTTGTGTGTGTGGCTTTATATGAAGAAGGGATTTGTCCTTGGTTGGCCACAGGGGTGGCCAGTTACATAGAGAAGAAAGGAGGGAAAAGAGAGGCTCATCACCTTGGACCATGGGGACAGGAGGCCAAGGTATTGTGCCTTCTTTGACTAAGAGAGCAAGGCCCAGTAAAGGACCAGGATGCTTTGGTATTGCTAACCTCAGGGAATGAGAAAATCCTACCACAGTCCAGGCAAAGAAGATGAAAGCAACACTTTGGTGAATGGCAGCATGGCTGGGGTTTCTGCTCCTATGAGCAGTATTCCCTATAGTCCCCTGGGCACCACTCCCTAATCAAGCCTGTTATGATTTGTAGGCCTTAAAGCCTCACAACCAAGCTATAATCCCATAATTCTTTGGTAGAGGATGGTGGTCACAGAAAAGCTTTTATTCTAACACTGCTATTTTCTGGCTTTTGCTTGCTCATGAATTACCCATAAAATATTGGGAACATATTTTTGATCCTTTGTGATGCCTTCTAAATATCAGGGGCTAACACAGCAGAAATAGTTCTTGGGATTAGGGGGCAGCATTTGATGCACTGAAGCCTGGGAAGTGGAGAGTGTCTTTCGGTTGATGTTAGTAAGACACCTCTCAAGAGCTCCCGGTGTAAAACTAAATTTTCATTCCATATGTAAAAAGTACACATGTGTAAGTATTCTTCAAAGTGTAACACTCTTCTTCAAGGTGTAGCATGGTTATTTTGTGGGCTAGAGGCCCTCTTTATTGTTCCTGCCCTCAATGCTTGCTTCTCCGCGCCCCTGCTGTTTGAACACAGGTAGTTTCTCACTATGCACACATTTGCTGTTGGAAGTAGGCATCAGTCCAGCTGTGTTAAAGTGGAATGATTAAGGTGGATCTGGAAGCTCACAGAATTGTGCAAGGCTTAGAAGGGGCTTCATACAGAGCACCCAGCAGCACTGCCTGGAAAACCTTCTAACTGGTCCAGCAGTAGAGAACTCTATCCCTGACACACTGAGACAAATGGCACCAGGGATTCTGCAGAGTGGATGGCTACTCCCAGAGCTGGAATTCAATGTTTGGGGAGCTTTTGCTACTGCCTCCAGCTCACTCTGAGGCCTACTGGTTTAGTGCCAGGGTATGAAGAGACCAGCCCCTTCAAGCTAATGTGCTGGCATCAGTATGAATAGCAGCAAGCAAGTGGCTCCTGTCTCACCCCTTCCAAATCTCAGACTATGAGATTTTTTTCCCAAGTCTCAAGTAGCACTCATTTTTTATTTCCTTCTGAAGCAGTCTGGCTATTAGCCTAGGCTGGCCTTGAACTCCTGCTTTAGCCTCTTGTGCTGATTATACTTTGGTAGTGTATGCAATTACTGGCATGTGTCAACACACCTGGCTAACTTGCGCTTGATTGGGATAGTCTTGTGTACATTTATAACTCTACTTGAAGGCATCTAAAAAAAATAAGCATATACCTTTCTATATTACTTAGCACAGAGAAACACAAGGAAGAAGAGGGCAGTTGACAATGATTTTACAATGGCAACCATGAGTATGTTACTCTAAGTTTTTGTCTCATTCCCCACTCGCAAGTTTGTAAAAATAAAAACCTCTGTAGAACAATCAATTACTGATCAGTCTTCTGGCTTCCATGTAGTGCCTAGAAGGATGCATGCTCTAAAATTATATGGTTTCCTCATCATTTACTATAATTATGAATGGTTTTTCCTCATTAACAAATAGAAATGTTAACAGTAGTTGTCATACTTTGTGTTTTGGATACCTGTGGATTTTGCAGTAACTTGCAGCAAACACTTAGAACATTTATGATCACTGGGCAAAGAGTAATGGAAGAAACATTTAAGAGCAGATTGTGGGCACTGACTCCAGGCATGACTACTTCAAGAAGACACTGATCTAAGTTGTGACTCTATATTTTATCTTTTTACTAAAAGCTGACTTGCACAAAAAAAATCTGAGCATTTCAGCATTATAATGAGTATAATTATAGCTTATCTAAACTTAACTCCAAGATCTTAAAATAAATACATGATACAATCTAATAACAGCGTATTAAGTATCTATATGTAGCAAAAAAAAAAAAAAATGTATCCATCTCTTTTCTTGCACAGCTATAAGCAGGCTGTCTCTGGTAGTCATTAGAAGTCCATGCATAAAAAGCATCTGAATATTGTGGAAAATCCACAGCATCAAGGATGTTTAAATTGAGAAGGACTCTTAGAAAGTGGGCACACATGAACCAGAGGCACTATGACATGCACAGGACCACACGTCAGGTAAACAGGAAGGCCAGATCAGAAACTCAGCTCTTTGGAACAGTATAATCCTCCTTTTATGATATAGCAGGTCAGGGATCTAGGGTTTTGATGAAATTGAGTTTCCATTCCATGGAAAAGAAAAATGTTGCACGTATACTTTCATATACATTGTCCACATGGGTACATTCTGAGACAGTAGATGATTTTGTCATTGGATGATGTCACAGAGCATAGTTATGCAAATTAGAGGGCTGTGATGTTTTTAGGTGACACTGGACCATCATTGATTGGAATACTGTATGTAGCTCATCACTGTACTATTATTTGGAGGATGTAAGTGAGACTGTCCAAGCCTATCATTGTATAGGTAAAGCTTCATTCAGTGTATTCACAAAAGATATATGCACAGGCAACTCTCTGGCTGAATGATGGCTTCAGTACAGGTGTGAACAAGAGCATTTGTGATGACAGACAAGGTCTCAAAGTCCCCATAGCTGAGCAGTTCTGGGCATTCTATTTTATCCATACCAAAATATACTCAAGACACTTATACACATGATGCATATCTGAATTTTTTAAATGGGATCATTAAACTGTATGGTTCACTTCAGTGTCTCATGGGATGAGTATTGAAGGGTTATCAGTATTCCTCTCTGTGATGAGGAACTGGGAGAATGGGGGTCTTAAATGCCACACATTGCAGCAAATGTCACGCTGGTGTGATGAATTGTTTCCAGGAATTAAAATATCATAGATTCAGTCCTTCTGGGAAGAAAGAACACAGAGCATGCTTGGAGAAGCCAGGAAGGATTGTGTAGCAGACATGTCAGAGGGACACTGCCCAGGACGAGACCTCCCGTTAACATCTCTCTAGTGCTTAGAGGGCATTTAATCTTGTTTTCATTGAATTCAGTAATTGTTCATAACTGCAAACCTAAAGTCCATATTGATCAATGAAAAAGAAGACAAAAAACAGATAATCCAGTGATCTATAGAAAAGCCATTTTTCCAAATGTCTCCTCTGCACTCTCTCAGCCTGTCTAAACTAATAAATGTCAGAAGCATAATGAAGGGCCTTCCTTCCCTCTTGGGGGAAACATCTTATGGCAAATGTGTATTTTAAAGTGATATGCTTCTTAAACAGTCTTAGTGAATATGATTAAGAAAAATAGCAGTCATTCAGTCTATATTTATGTTACTTCCCAAGACTAAAATAGAAAAGCTTGTGTCCCTCATAGTAAATGTGAAAGAACACTAATTATTATCTCTTCTTATTTGTATGTTTTCAGAGGTGAATCATATTTATTCATCCAACCAAAGCATCAGAGAGACTCAGATCCATAGTGTAGAGGGCAATTGTAGAGGGCTAAAATCTCTTCATAGCCTCAGAGCCCCCGAGCCATGGCCTTGAGGGTGGTGGGGATCCTAGTTGGAGAACTGTATTAATCTCCCCTTTTTTCATACTGGGAAGTAAAGTAGAAGTATCAGGCTTTACCTGGGGGGATTTGTCTTTTCTTTGGAAAGCCAGGCCTCAGCCCTCCCACCAGGCCTAATAACTTGACAGTTCAGGCTAAAGACCCCAAGCCACAGACAGTGGTTCTCAACCTGTGGGTTGTGACACCTTTGACATTCTTCTATCTCCAAAAAATCTGTTATGATTCATAACAGTAGCAAAATCACAGTTATGAAGTAGCAACAAAATTTTTATGGTTGGGGATCACCACAATATAAGGAACTGTATTAAGGATCATAACATTAGGAAGGTTGAGAACCACTGCTCCAGAAGCTTAGGGGTTGAGATCCCTTTGCTGCTTTAGGGGTAACATGATACCTTGCTTACTCTCAAGATCTGAGTACTTGCATCAGCTCTATTACCCAGAGAAGGGACTGAGAATGATGGATGCTACAGTTTTGGTTGTGTCTTTTGCCTCTGAACCCCTATCTCCATTGGGTAAGGTAGGTGTAAGAATGGGGGTAGGGGTAGCACTGATCAGCAGTTAGTAAAAAGTTAGTGAAAAGTTCATTAAAAAGAAATAATTAGTTCTTCCTGTCCCCATTCTCCTCAAGACCCCTTTCTCCCAAATCTCACCCAGTCCTCACCAGTTCAGTGTCTCCCTGTCTTCCAGGTGACTGAAAAAAAACCCCAAGAAAAGAGTGTGGTGAGCATGGACCTCATAAGAGCAGGGTTGTCCCCCCTGGTTTGTTTCTTTCTCTTTGGATGCTCCTCAAAGCCCTGTGGCCCCTGCCTGGACCACTGCTTTCGCTCAGACTGAGTGCCTATTGGAACTGACGGCTGAGTCCCAATGTCACCACATAGAGGAGCAAGGTGCTGCTTTTCACACATGAAAGGTCTCCTCAGCCTAGACTTAGTCCCAGTCTGCCTTCCTGAGGTCAAAGAACAGCTCTACAGCATCACCCATCAACAACAGTGCCAGCAGATGGAAGCCCAGTGGTCAGTTTCTCCATGCTAATGGGCAATTCAGAGAATTGCGGCTGAGGGCTAAAGAGCAAATTCAGAAGCAAAGACGCTAGCCCCTTACACACCCTCTGATACATGAGCCACCAGCCATCTTCTTCTTGTGGGGTCCCAAAGAGAATCCCCCCCACACACACACATCCCGCTTGCCATATGCACCATTGATGAACAGTGGTTGATAGGGGTACCATAGCACACAACCCCTCTTTTAGAGACCAAAGACTGGCTGCTTGACAAGAAAATGGCCTTTATGGGATTTTCCATTAGGGAAAGGGAAAATTGGCCAACTAGGAAGGATGCTGAGAAGACCTAATGAGATAAAGAAGGAACTGTGGGAGTTGACAGAAAAAAATGAAACATGAGAGGTTTCATGAAGGAAAAACTGCTTTTCAGATGTCACTGGAAGCAGAGCACAGTTTCCACAGTTGTGGGGGAAGGGCGGCCAGTGTCTTCTGTGGAGACATGAGGAGATGAGATCAGATCACATTGATTTACTACGTTAAGAACTTCACATAAATTATTTCTTCCAATCCTTTTTACCAGATTTATAAGATAGGGACTATTAATGAGATGTGATATTTTAATATTTATGAGCCCCCTGGGAATTATTTTAATTACTTTATGTAAATTCACCTTTGAGTCATCTGACCCTGTGGTGGAGGCACTGGTTAGTCAAAAAGGAGAGGGTGCAAGGGTGCTAAATGATTTGTCTGACACGCTACACAGCTAAGTAGAGGGGCTGGATTTTGAACTTAGGCAATGTTGAATACAGAGGCTAGGCTATGCCAGACTGAGAGTGTTTAGGAAGATGCTAATGTGGCTAGATTTGTCCCCTACTTTCTAAGCCAGGAAAATGACCACATCTTCATTCATCCATGTACTTGCTTGTTAGACGCTGCTCTGAGTAGTATCAGAAACCAAAGACTGACTGTTTTTGTTCTTGAGTTCTCATCCAGGCTTGTCTCTGGCTCACTGTCCCTTCCCTTCCCTCCCCTCTGCTCCTCTCTTTTCTTTTCTTATTATTTCTCTTTTTAATTCTACATTCTCCCTCACCCCATTCCTTCCTTCTGAAAAGGCTTGTCATATAGCCTAGGTTGCCTTCAAAGTCTTGCTTTCCATTTCTGCTTCTTCCATGCCAGTTCTAGATGTGTTTTATCACCTGGGAAAAGACTTGACAGCAGGTAGAAGTCAGTCACATGGAAATCCTATGAAAGTGTAGTCAGAGGAAGGTTCAGTTGATCAAACTACTGAGATAGAAGCACGGGTTTTAGAAAGACAATGTCATGTGGAAGAGAGTTTCTCAGAGGGTTTACAGAATCATGTTTGGCAAAATGGAGGAAGGTAAGGATGACAAATTAAGCAGAGAAGTAGAAGATTGGGGTAATGTCAGATTGCAGGTAATAGCTAGCATGGGCTTTCCGTCTGTGTAAGATGGGAACCAGTGAAAGATTCAAACTGAAAAGTGAAATGATGTGAATGACTCACCTCTAAAAGGAGGCATTGGACCATTGAATGTCAGGTAGACTGTAGAAGGATGAACATAGAAACACTGCACTCTTGATGACCAGAGGTAAAGAAGACTGGTGTGGAGTGGAAGCAAGGAAAGATGGGCACATCACCCTCAGGATGCATAGTAGGCTTCTGCGTGGGAATGTCAGGGAGATAGAGTTGAAGGGACTTTGGGAGAGATCTCTAAGCCAAACATAACTGGGAGATCAGAGCATTGATGGCTGGATGGGACTAACAAACTACAAAGTAGAGTGGGAGAAGATGCTGAAGGAATGACTCTATACCTGCCAACATTAGGAGGAGAAGCCAGCAATGGAAGCCTATGAGGCACACAAAACTGACTTTGGTATTCCACAGGAAATGCAAAGACATGCCAAGGGGAATTTTTCCCTTTGGAACTACAGTCTTAGTGAAAAGGCCTTTAGCCACGCAGTTGCTCATCATTTGGCTCTGATACTGGTTGCTGCTGCATTGTGGCTGAGCCTATTTATGAGTCTGCAGCCAGCAGCCATTGGGGGCTGGTCTAGGGTGATTTGGGCTTGGTTGGTTCAGGTCAGTTTTAAGTGGTCCTTCATGTTCCAAGGCTCATTATTAAAGCAAGAGGTAGGGTCTGCAAGGCTGAGAACAAGAAAGGGATTGAATGCATGGGCAACTACGGTCCTAGACCAGGACTGGAATGCTTGCACCACTGCCTAGTTGAACTGGCCAAAGGTCATCCCAAGGTTAAGTATATTCATAGCATCAGAAGTAGAGTGTGTATTTTGATGAGAATCAGAGGCACGGTGTCAAAGGCATGGCTAGAGAGAAGGGTAAAAGAAAATGCCAAATGATTTATATCCACTCTTATACAAGTTCTTGCCAGTTTAGCTCCAGGTTCTATCATCAGGACATTCCTCTTGAAATTTGGCAACCTATTTGTATATTATAATATGTTTCTCTAACTATTTGGGTATTTCCTGGCTCCTTCGTTGTATTTTGAAGCCATTCCTACCCATGCTGATCTCTCTTCTCTGAATGTGCATCCACTCTTGCAGGTAGAACCTTGGATAACACATTAAAGCGCTTAAGCAAGGGACTGGCATGTAACAAGCATTCAATAAATGGCCACCATTATCATTACTCCCCTTCAAGTTACAAGGCATCTGGACATGTTCTCTACTTACTTTTAATCAGTGTTCTTGTCAAACTCAGCTGCTATCCCCTTAATGGGAAGTAGATGTCTTCAGCATCTCTCTAGTCTAACAGTTGGAGGACCATAATGAAGACTCAATAAAATCCTGTTAATTATTAAGAGCTGATTTAAAGACTAAGCAGATCCTTATAGCCTGGAGATTAGTAAATACTTAAAATGTCTCCCAGCCACATAAGTCTGGAAATGTTAAGAAAAGTACGCATTTCGGCAAGAATAGAGAAAAAGAGTTTTTCTCTTTAAGAATATGATATGAGCCCTCTTCATCATTTTGTAACAGTTTTTTAGTCATGCAAGTCCTCTATAGGCTTTGTCTTGAGCACAGTTTTCCAGACATCAATATTTGGGTTAACTTTTTTCTTTGTGTGATACCCAGTATGGAACAAAACAAGAATGCAAAGTGAAGAAATCAGAACACTTTTCATGTTTTAGATATTTCTATTGACTTTTCCTTTCATTTGATGAGAAGTACCTGGATCTCTGTCTTTGTGTGGGTACACATTTGTATTTACTGACCATGAGAGCCTTATGAGTGGAGATGGTTTCCTTCTTTCTTTCTTTCTTTCTTTTTTTTCTTTCTTTCTTTCTTTTTTTTTTTAGAAATGTCTGGCTTCTGTAGGACAACACTTTGAGATTCCTTTAGATGCCACAATAAAAAATAATGTGTTAGAGTCATTTAATATAGCACGTGTGTTTTGCAGTTAATCAGTTCAGCTATCCCTTTAGCAGCATTAGCTCACTTCACTCTGCTATAGGTCGAACTTCGAAGGTATATCCTGACACTAAGACAGACTGTCCTTCTGCATCGAGCTCTCCTCATGGCTTCCTCTTTCAATTTATTCTTCTTGCTGCCAAATTAATCTCCCTGGAGTAACAGGTTCATTATCAGCGCTTGCTTCGAAACATGCAATTATTCAATTCAACCTCAAGAATAAAGGTGAAAAAAAAAAAAGAACCTTAGCATTATATTTAAAACCCATCAGAACTTGGGTCTGGAATGTTTCGGAAAGACATATGTGTCAAAAGCTTGGTTCCTAGCTGAGAGTGCTTTTGAGGAGTGCTAGACTATACTGGAAGTAGAATCCATCTGTAGGAAGTAGCCCACTGGTGATGTGTTTTGGAGGATATAGTTTGTCTCACTATCCTGCCCTCCCTCCCTCTCTCTGCAGTGAGGAGAATAGCTTTGCTCTGACAGGTCCTCACCATCATGAGTTCAGCCTCAGCTCAGGCCCAGTGTTATTGGAGTAAGCATTTTGAAATGCCAAGCCAAACTCCTCCTTCCTCCTACTTCTTTTCTGATATGTTGTCACAGTGACTAGAACATTCTCCCACTTAATGATTTCACCCTACCTTCCTTGTGTTTCTTTTACTTTCCTCTGTCTTTGACAACTCTTCAGACAGCTGCCCAGGTCTTCTGGCTCTTCTCAGTACATTGACTGCGCCTTCTCATTTGAGAGAGAGGAAGATCTTTCTCAGAGTTCCTGTCAGCCCGACACTGCTGCCTCCTCTCTGCACACCCAACTCCAATGCTTCAGCTCAGTCCACATTCTTATTAACAACAACGTCTCATGAGTGGAGAAGGCATCGGGCACACACCCAGGACAGGTTCTCATTTTTCCTTTAGCAGAGGTCTAATGGTTTATTTTGTTGCTGCATCTAGTGGACAAAACTTAATGTTTCCATCACCACTGTGGTCTAACCAAAGTCTCTGAGACCTGCATCCCAGCATCATGCCAGAGTACACAGAAAAAGTTTTAAGAGGCAACAACAAACTTTTCTGTTGTCTACATTTTGTCATTTTCCCATGTCATTCCTGGGAGCAAAGGAGAGTCATTTTTTTTTCCTGATGGAAAAAGGAGAAAAAACTTTCACTTTGCAGTTTCTATTTAGAATGGTCTTCCTAAAGATTACCACACAAGAAATACACATTATATTTTTGAAGATACATTCTGTCTTTTCTTCTGGAATTCCTACCACACAGAAGCTAGGCTCTCTGATACCATCCTATATAACATTTATGCGTTATTTTCTTACCAAGTTTGTCTCCACTCTCTACTTTGATTTACATTGCTTCCATTGAACATTCTTCCATTTCTCTGATTCTTCTTTTGGCTGTGTCTACTCGTTCTTTATTGTTTGCACCCAATGGACTCTATGTTCTACCGCAGTGGTTCTTAACCTTCTCGATACTGTGACTCTTTAATACAGCCCCTCATGTTGTAGTGACTCCCAAACCATAAAATCATTTTTGTTGCTACTTGTTAATTGTAATTTTGCTACTCTTATGAATCATACAGTAGTTTTATGGTGGTCTTAGACAGAGGAATGCTCACTAACCCTTCCCCTGCAAAGGGGCCGTGGACCAAAGGTAGAACCACTCTTCTAAAGGGTATATTTATTATTTTCCTTAAAAATATTATTGTGTGTGCTTAATGTGTGTATGTGTCTATACATGGGTCAGAGTCAACCTGGTGTAGTTGGTCTCTCCTTCCACCTTTCTGTAGATTGCGAGGATCAAACTCAGGTAATTCACCATCTCGAACCATCTTGCTGGCTCCAAAGTATAGCCAAGATTGGCCTCAAACTCATGAGTGCCTCTGTCCTTTCAGCATATCTTACCAGCATGTATGTACCATCACAATTTGCTTTTTTTTTTAACAAAAAAGGTTTCATTTATGCTTGTTTTTATTGTAGTACAAAACAATACTGCTAAGGATACTCTGATCTACAGTAGCTCTATAGAGGAACTTCATCTTATCCAACTGACACTGTGCTGTCTATTGAATAGCAAGCCCTCATTTTCTCCTCCACATAGTCCCTTTAAACCCATACTTCAGTCTTGGCTTGTGTATATTTCACTGTGTTAGATGCATTGTATAAGTAGGAATCACAACTTCTGCAACTAGCTTGTTTCCCTTGGCACAGTGACCCCCCTATGCTGACTTAAAAACCTTTCTGTATTGATATGTATTACTTATACACATCAATGTAGTTCTGTGTGATATTTCAGTACTTGTACAGGGCATAGTGCAGTGTCTTCTTTTCTAAGGCTAGGTAACATGCCATAGTGGGGTTCTAGAAGTGTTTGTTTCTCTTATCTCTTCAGCTGCTGATGGACAGGTGACTCATTTCCCCATCATTCCTATCATGAGTAATGCTGTAGTCAATAGTCAACCAAATATTTCTTGAGATCTTTATTTAATTTTTTTTTTGGTTTAAATTCCCAGAAAGAGTTATTTGTTAGACAACATTTTGTCATCCTCATACTCATTTTTTGAGGAACTGATATATTTTTTTTGTTTCTCAAAGATTGTTTGTTTTTCTCCTTGGCTTGAATATTTATTTTCATAAACACAATATGATCTAAATTTGTATATTATACATTTTAGAGTGTATTTTTATTATTTTAATGGTTACCTGTACTTGTGTGTATGTGTATGTGTATGTGTATGTGTGTGTGTGCACGTGCACACAAGCACTAGAAAGCTACCTCAAATGTCATTCCTTGTTCTTTGAGACAACGCATTTCACTGCTCTTGAGTTTGCCAAGTCTGTTAGGCTACCTGTCCAGGAAGTCCCAGGAACCCAACTATCTCTGTCTCTCCAGCACTGGGATTACCTATACCATCATACCATTTGTTGTCGTGATTGTTGTCTGTCTTGGGGATCTAACTCAGGTCCCCATACTTTCAAGGCAAATACCCTACAGACTGAGCTTTCTTCTTAGTCTTTGAATGCTTCCCTTTCACTGTTGAAATTCTTCACCTGTTCTGTCTGTTTCCACTATATTTTTTAAACATACAATATTTTAAGGAGTTTCTCTACAAGTTGTACTATATGGGTCATTTGTGGATCTGTTTCTATTGATTATTTTATCTTTGATTATATATCAGACTTTGGAGTGACATATTTTTAAAAATTTTTTTTGTATTCCAGATATAAGATATAACACATTATGTTCTGAAGATGGTATTATTATGTACCCCAACCCTCTAAAACACACATAGAAGCTCATTGCATCATGCCAATTTCATCTGGATCAGTGTCAGATTATGCTTTTTATTAATTGCAGTTCACTTTTCATTTCAAGAGATAACACCTGTCTTGAAATATCACATGCATTTCTCCTTTTGTGCTGCTCTACTGTTGGAGGTTCAGTCTCTCCAAATCAGCCCCAAGACTCCTCCAATTCCCAGTTGTCATAAAAAGTCCTTCAGGAGAAAACCAGCAGGAGATGGAAATTGGCTCTGTGTTGGAGGCTTCTTCATGTTCCAATCTGTCATGCCCGTTCTACACAGCTGTTAAAACCTACCAGGGCTTCTCTCTCCCCTCAAATAATCTATCTAATTTGACAAGCCAATTTTTAGTTCATAATCAGATTTGGCGAATTCATTTCACCCCTGGGGAGAGTGGTTATTGAAAAATAGCTGTCTATACCTGCTTATCTGGGAATGCCTTTTCCCTCTGTGGAATTTATATTTTTAACTTCTTCACATTCACAGCTTTCTCGAACTTTCTCTGGGTGTTTACATTCAAGTAGTGGTCTTTTAGAATCTTACATTTTAATTGGAGATAAAATTACTTTTAAAATACATGTTATGTATGTGTATGAGCACTTTGTCTTCATCTGCATATGTACACCAACCCCTGTGTGTGTCTGATTGTCTCAGAGTCTAAGTGGTCAGGATCCTCTGAGTGGGTTAGATGGGTACTGGGGACCACATCCCAGTTCTCTGCCAGAACAGCAAGTGATCTTAACTGCTGAGCCATCTCTCCAGCAATTTCCTTAATAGCTTTGGGAATTATCAAAAAATAAAGTTGACATACATTCTAGAATGTTCTATAATAGGCACTAAGCTATGTTTATGTTCTTGTCTATTGACATTGGAAGGAACACTTAAAGCTTGGTAATTATGGCTTTGGCAACTCTGATGATTAGTTTCCTAAAGCTAAATTTCTTAAACCATGGGTCAGGTAACTTCAGTAATGGAAAACAAACCAGCTTGGTATAATAGCTGTAGCTGGGGCTAAGTTTCAATGTGATTGACAGCAGATGCAGCAAAGAATAGCTTGCTATGTTACAATGACCTATCATGTCCTCTTGGAACTCAGAGGCAGTCTTAGTTAGGGTTTCCATTGCGGTGAAGAGACACCATGACCAAGGCAACTCTTAAAAAGGACATTTAATTGGGGCTGGCTTACAGGTGCAAAGGTTCTGTCCATTATCATCAAGGCAGGAAGCGTGGCAGCATCCAGGAAGACATGGCACTGTAGAAAGAACTTAGAGTTCTATATTTTGTCTTAAAGGGAACCAGGACAAGCCTGGCATCCTCAGGCAGCTATTAGGAAGCCCTCTTCCCCACTGGGTGAAGCTTCAAAGCCCACCAAAACAGTGATGTAATTTTTCGAACAAGGCACACCTACACCAACAAGGCTACATCTCCTAATAGTGCCACTTCCATGAGACAAACATATTCAAACCACCACAGGCAGCTCAGACAAACCAAGCCTTAAGGATCACCATAAAGTAAATATTTACCATTAGTTTTTAATTTATAAATTCCTTTTTAAAACCAATTATGACATTTTGAAACATCATTTTCAACATCATTATTATTCATTATTTTGAATAATAAAAGCTACAAAATTTTTTTCTACTAATGTGTTTTAAAAGTCCATTTAAAGTAATGTGTTTGTTTGTTTGTTTGTTTGTTTGCTTGCTTGCTTGCTTGCTTTGTTTTTCAAGAAAGGGATTCTCCATGTAATAGTGTTGGCTGTCCTGGAGCTTGTTTTGTAGACTAGACTGGTCTTGAACTTATATCTGTTCCACACATTCTATGTAAATTTTCTCATTTAAACTATATTTTCCAATATGCAATGAATATATTGTAGATTGTATACGAAAAGAATTTCTTAAATCAATATGTCTTGAGATTGCTCTGAAGTAAAATGGTTCTTTTGATAACAAACAGAAATTTATATATTAAGTGAATAGTTTTGTGATACACACACATATACACAAACATACTTGTGTTTTTTGTTTTTTTTTTTTAGTTTCATTTGACATTTCCAGATGATGTTTCTACTAAGTAATCTTTTCGTTTCTTCTTCTTTTTTTAAATAAGGTGAATTTACTGATAGCCCTTGAATGTGCTATACGCTCTAGAAACATCTAAGGGAACAGTGATATCACTAAAAATAATACCTGTAAAATTCCTCAAAGTACTTGAGGGACAGCTCTCTTTCACACAGTCTAAAACTGTTCAGCAGAGAACTGAGGTCTATTTTCAAAGACTTTGGACCACATATGCACTGTAATATTAATTGTTCTTACTGAAGGCTGCGAAGCTTGTGAATGGAGCAGAGATACCAGCCTTTTGTACAACAGGAAGAACATGTTTATCTGATATTACAGACTGTCTGGGAATGGCAGACATAGAGTTTAGAGCCCCACCACCCTCATCACCACCAGAGAAGCATGCTAATGTACGTCTTTCGTTGTATTTGAATCATTCCTAAATATTAACTTGTGGTTTTTGCAAGTATTTTCTAATCTTATTGGCTAGATTGTGTGTCTGACAATACTATCTTTAAACAGAGGGTGCTTTGTTAATTTCTATAAAATTAGCTGGATAGTTTTTACTAGCTACAGTTTACTTTTAGCCATTATAGATGTCAAATGTCATTCAGAGAAACACTAGACTGTCTCACTATTAGTCTCACACACAAGACAATGCTACTCCATGATGCCACCCAGGAAATTTGCAGTTTTTACAAAACACAATAAAGAATTTTTCTCACCTAACAGTTGGTTCTTAAATTTCCAAATGGCTGGATGGCATTTTTGTTTTTTTCTGTCCCTGATTACTCTTGCTTAAATCCGATTTATCTCAAGGTTTTCATTTACATGTTCTTTCTCAGAATTGATGTGACTCCCCCACAAAGATGGTCCATCAGTTTTGCCATGGGAGTCTTCTCTTACAATAGCCTGTTCTGCTAGAATCGTGTATTTCCTTTAAAGTTAACATATCTAATGTGGGCTTTACCACAAGTCTGTGAGTTCTATGAAGGGAGATATTTTTGTCTTCTTTCTTACCACATTATCTTTAATGCTCAGAACAGTTTCGACACATAATACTCTATTGATTGTGGTCAAAGAAATGAAGCTTATATTCCTTATATGTGGAATAGGGGGGAAAAAGCCAAATTCATGGGAACAGAAAGTAGAGTGGTGATTAGCAGGGGCTGGGGCACAAACTTTCAGAGATGCAAAAGAAAGTAATTCTGCAGGCTTCATGTACAGCAGAGCAACTGTAAGTAACAATATTGCACTATACATGTTCAGCATAGTTGCCATGCTAGGGGAAACTGAAGGAGTTATGTGAGATGATGCTATGGGCTATGATGAATAGTTAGCTTGGTATGATAATTATTCGTCAATCTATATGCGTACCATGAGTTTTATGGCATGTCATATGGCAGTTTTTTTTTTCTCAGTTGAAATATCTCTAGGAAGGGGAGAGAGGGCCATGATATTTAAAAGGTAAATAGAGTTCAAGTGTTTAGAAGAGCTGCAATTTGCAAGATTCATAATTACCACCTCCTGCCTTTTAGAAGCACTTGATACCTACTGGAAGAAGACAGTAACCCCTGAGGAGATCTAGTAGCCTAGAGGAGATCTCTCTGACCTACTGAACTGTCTGCAAGTTATTAGCAAGTTCCAGAAAGAATGCGTTTTTCATGAGTCATCACTAATACTAGGAAAGGCTTCTTGATGTGACACTTGATCTTGGGAGTTAACCCTTACCCCGCCCCCAAACTTCTGTTAGTAACCCCAATCAAAGTTCAATGTCTCATCAAGTTGGCCTCTGCTAGAACTGTTACTTTGATCTGTCATAGGTTTTTGGGTTTTTTTTTTTTTTTTTTTTTTGACTATTGTGAGTAGGCACATGTGTTACATCTCCCCAGCAAAAGCTCTCATATAGTATGAGAAGAGCCCTGTCTCTCACAGCCCCGGCAGCCTGAATGTGGGCAGTTGTTCCGGTGTCAATCAAACACATGAATAATGGGGAGGAATAGAGGGAAATTCATCAATGGGCTGGAAAAACAAAAGGGGGTCCTAAGATCCCAAGCATGGCATGAGCTTCAAATTTAAGTAGAGAAGCGTTAAAAAAAAAAAAAAAAAAAAAGCATAAGAGATATGTGTGTTTAGGCAGTCCTGGTCAAGGTGTGGTTATGTTGGTTATTGTCTTGAGTATAGTTATGGGAAGTGACCTGTAGAAGTCCTTATTTCTTGCAGGTACAATCTGGTTCTCTCTAGGAAAAATTACTTGTGCTCTAGGTCTAGGGTGCCTGTGGCCTCAGCATCATGAATAATTACCCTCATCTTGGGAGTAGTCTGTCCTTTGCAGTTCTGCTATTCTTGGAATCCAAAGTGACTGCAGTTTTAGGACAATGGCTGGAACCTAGGGTCTAGAACAGAACATAATATGAAGCTGGCAATATGATGCTTCAACCTCGACAGGAGATGTTTTGGGTTAGGTAGAAAGACTCTCCTTAGTGATAACCATGCCCACACAGTGTTAAAGACTACACAAAACGAAGGCAGAGATGCCAAGTTTTCCTCCTGTTCTTCATTATCTCAAGTAAAAATCAATGCTCCTAAGAAAAAGTAACAGGGTATGGTTGCTATATGAGTCAGGGTTGTATAAAGGAATATAACTGATAAAAACTATACATAGAAAGGACTTATTAGAGTGGTTTATAGGCTATGGTCCAGTTAATCCATCAATGGCTGTTTACTAATGGAAAAATCCAAGAATCTGGTAGTCGTTGAGTTGGCAAGGTTGGATGTCTCAGCTGGTCTTCAGTAGATGCTGGAATCCAGAAGTAGGCTCTAATACTAGTGAAGTAATGGTCATGTCAGAAAGAGTGTGAGCCAACAGGCAAAGAGCAAAAGCTTCCTCTTCCATGTCCTTTGTATAGGCAGCCAGCAGAGGGTGTAGCTCAGATTAAAGGTGGATCATCCCACTTCAACATATCTGGATTAAAAGTGGGTCTTCTCACTTCAAATCATTTAAACAAAATCCCTTATAGGTACACCCAGCCACTTAGGATTCTGTTACTTTCAAATGTACTCAAGTTGACACTAAGAATAGCCATCCTAGTTGTATATGCTTAAGTATGTATAAGTTTTAATTTTCACTAAACCTTAGTTAATATATTTTTTAAAAGTGTATGTTTAGGCATGTCTCAATATTATTATATAATAAGCAAAAAAGTGTCTGAATTGACTGGCTCACCCAGTGTTAGAGTAGTCTGTTGACATCCTCCTTGGCTTCAAGATAAAAGATGAATTGATGTGAAAAACTGTGAATACCAAGAAATACTTTGGTTTTTATATTTTTCCCACAAAGTAGGGAGAATTTAAACATGAAGATTGTTTAAGTGTTATGGTGTCTTATAAATTAATTTTGTGCATAAAATACTTTGGAAACATTTAGACTCCTCTTGCCCTGTTTTCTCACAAAAGCATCTTTTCTGAGTCACTGCAAAGCATATTAGTTAACAAGAAAATTGCAAGATGAGATAAATTGCATTACCTTCTATGGCCCTAATTAGATCAGTTGTGGTGATTAACCTTTACACCTTTATACCAGACTGTGACATCCTTTCTCAACAGAAAATTGTGATGAAATTTTTCCATAGCATTACCCTTTCATTTTCTTTACAGGTGTCCATAATCCTCCAACTCCTATGGCTGTTTGGTGTACCCTAGCTATATCCCTAAATACCAGGAGCTGAAACTTGTTCAGAATACCTCCAGAATACCATTGCTGGTAAGAAAAACTAAAATTCCTGCTGATTTATTCCATAAAGTTGATGGTTTTCTAGTGTCTTATAGTATTCAAGGGTAAGAGAAGTCTCTGCAATTGTTGTAAACAACTGGGAAAGGTATTCTGGATAAAACTACATAGAGTGGGTTCTAAAGGCATTCTCAGAATACTGGTAGATATTGGAAGAGATCCCCTGCCTCCTCTTTTCAGGCACACTTGACAAGATGCTCAGAGCTGTGAACATCTCAACCCCAAGATTAAGAATTTGTTCTATTCCTACAAAAAGGGGAGGGGGCGGCTATCGTGGGAGAAAAGTATGTGTTACATATATCACTGAAGCAGGGAAAGGTGCTGATGGGTGGTGAAGGGAGAAGGCTCCGAGCCTTCTGCTGTCTTTTGGTTACTCTTCTCTGGTCTTCCAACACTCATAAGCATAGACCACTTAGGGGAAACTATTAACCATTCTATCAGTCTTAAAGTTATCTTTAGAATGAAATATCTCTTCTTTGTATGATACTATGTGTAATTCCAAGATAAAATGCCTTTGTGTTTATGGTTTCATTCCACCAAGTCTGAACTGACATAAATCGATTCATGGGAGACAAAGGGCTGGACCTCTATAATGAATAATTAGCTAATCATACAATTTTTACAGCTGGAAGTTATCTAATCGAATGTCTTCATTTTACAGATGTGGATTAAGTCCTTGGCTCTACTCTGAGAACAACCATAAAAGTTCTTGGCTGCTTCAAGAAACAATATCAATGACCTCTCATTACCTTCTGCATTAAACGCAAGCCAATGTTGACTGCATAGAGACCTAATAGAAGCCAGAAGTATCTGGCTTATTATATGCTACTAAATATATGTAAGTATATATTATTATTAAGACTCATATGCTGGTATATATTTTTCAGAGCCAAAATTGTTACTTTCTGGGCTGGTTTTTCTATGGAAGAGAGAATGAACAGGCACTTAAGAGCATCCTTCCAGATAATGCCACACTCTAAACCCCTTCAAATTTTAGTATGATCCCCATCAATTTTTCTTTTTAAAACTTTAACTAGAAGGCTTAATTGTATGTTTAAATGGGTAGAGTGTATTTCTGCATAGGCATGCAACTGCACTGATCAAATCCAAACCCTGCCTATCTGTCATCTCCACACATATCTTTCCAAACTTCTAATAATCATAATTATGCTTTCAGGTTGACTTTTTTTGCATTCATACATGAAAGAGAACATGAATCATTCTTTTATCTGTGACTGGATTTTTTCACCTAATTTTATATTCTCCAGTTGTATTGATTTTGGTGCAGTGGCAGATTGCCTTTTCTCCAGGGGCCAAGTGGCTTTCCATTGGGTGAATGTACCACATTTTAAGAATCCTGCAATGGTGAACACCCATGCTGATTCCACGAACTAGTGATCTTGTTACATGGCATTAGGGCATTGGTTTCACATCTTAACATACTACAGCTTGTTCATATAAGAAATATATTATTTTAGGGATTTCTAAACTGTTTTCCATAGTAACTGTTCTAGAATATTCATACCATGTATAAGACTTCTTGTTTTCCTACATCCTACATTGATGCTGTATCAATGTAGCTAAACAATGTAGTTCCTTCTTGGGGTTTATGACCTCGTCAACCATGAATTTTTTTAACTGAGTTTATAGAAGGTATCCAGTTACTCCCATAACTTAGAGCCATTATTGCAACAGTGGACATATCATTCCTAATAGTTTAGTATTATATATCATAGGGTTTATAGATACATAAGACCACAGATATTTTTCTTCTTCCAGCAACATACATGGTGCCTTCTCAAATTATGAAAGCAAATTAGGATGGAAGAAGCTTCCAGTTCAATTTCAGCTTGTTTTTCTGTATCTTGCAGTTAAGATGTATGATGTCTTCAACAATAGGGTCTTATCATCTAGTTCTGGTAGGCAACCAAGAGAAATGGCAAACACTTGTAATTTTATCAGTATTTGTGGGATCTCCTTGAACAACAAGGTAACAGGGAAGTATTCTGCTTCTGGTACTGTTTATTTTTCAAAGATTTCACTATTACTATCATCATCATTAGTGTATGTATGTGTGTATGTGTTTGTGTGTATGTGCATGTACATAAGTACTGTGTCTGTAGATGTCAGAAAAAGGTGTCAGAAAAAGCTAGAGTTATAGGTAACTGTGAACACCAGAGTTGGATGGATGCTGGAATAGAACTCAGACCCTCACAAGAACAGCATGTGTTCCTGACTACTGATCCACATCTTTAGTCCTGGGGTTTTGTTAAATAATCTATAGCTTCTTGAAACAGCATTATCCAGCCAAGCAAGTTATATCCTTTGATGGCTAATCTTGGTTGTCAACTAGACTACATCTGACACAAACTAAAACTCAAACAGCTGAGCACACCTGGGGAGGATTTTCTTGAGTGGATTATTTGAGGTGGAAAGAGCCACCCTGGACCACACTTCCTGGTGGCATCCCACATAAAAGGACATGGAAGAAGGATGCTTTTTGGTTTTTAACTTTTTGCCTTCATTCTCACTGCCAAGTTCATCTAGGCTGCAGCTGAAGTATTCCTTCCCTGGTATTAGAACCTATGTGTTTGGGAATCTGATATAAATTGGAGACTAACTGCTCTCTCGAAAAAATTTCTCCCAGACCTTAACACTACTGGGACTGATGAAACATCAGTCTTGAGAACTGAACTACTACTGAATTCTTGGCCCTTCTGGCATAAGACAGTCATTGTTGGACCATAGCCTGTGAGCTGTTCTAATAAGCCCCTTATAACTATCTCCACTTTGACTTTCCCAACCCCACTATTCCCCCTCTCTGCTTTCATATCAATTACCTATGCTCTACTAACCTTCCTTACCTTGAACTATGCTGCTAATGGCCCTTTTCTAGTCCCTGTCTTCCATAAGTACTCCATCTTAAATCCTCAGATCTAATGATCCCAAGATCAATCTCAAGGCTTCTGAGGGCTGGTTTGTGAACAGGGCAGCTGAGTTAATTCCAGTTTAGTATGGGAAGGCTCAGTCTCTGTCCTGCCTCACCAGCTGGTGCTCTGTGCAGGTTAGAGAGAGGGACATGCTGTGGGGTATAGCCTTTGAAGTGGGAAGCAGGTGAATGTTCTTCATTAGTGCTTCAGACAGGAGAGTTTTGGGTTCTTCTCTTTACCCCCTCTTTGGGGACAAGTGTCTTTATGTAGCCCTGACTGTCCTGGAATACTTGACATAGATTAACCTGGCCTCCAATTCCTGAGTGCTGGGATTAAAAGCAAGCACCATCCTCCTACTTCTTTGGTTGCCTAATTCCTCTGAACAGAATTATTTGGTATTATGTAAAAGGAGAGTGGGAGAGTAGACAACCTTCCCTTGGTCCTGAGTCTAGAGTAAATGGTTTCAGATTTTCATCATTCTTTTGGTGCTGGTTGTGGCTGTGACCACATTCAGCCTTTACTGTATCGAGACCTCATCTCTCTAACTTCTTCAGGGCCTGTATCATGAAAGCAAGTTAAATTTTACTAAGTACTTTTTTTTCTGAATCTATTGGGTTAATTATATGATCTTTATCTTTCCTTTTGCCAAATATATTGTCTTTATTGATTTAAATATATCAAACCATCTTTACATCCCTGTGATGAGCACAGTCTTAACACAGCCAGTGATATTTTTGATGTGCTGTCCAATTTTGTTTCCAGATACTTTGTTAGCATCCACTTCCCTCAGAAACACAGATAAATAGTTTTATTTTCATATGTCCTTGTTTGGTTTTTGCTTCAGAGTAGTGCTCGTCTCATGGGTTGAATTTAATGGGCTTTCTTCTCTTTAAATTCTTGAAGAGACTTTTCACCTCTGTCGCCTCTATTAAAAGTTCTAGTCTATATATCTTAAGCAATAAGATATATATGTCCCTTTTCTTGTATTTGTGTTACATATAATGTCTGCCCTCCCTTATATGCTTTGTTTCCTTACAACCAGCTGAACACACACACACACACACACAATATATATATATATATATTTATATATATATTTATATATATATTTACAAACCCTCTACTCAAAAAAAAAAAATGAAGACTACACCAGCCTTTGTGTTATAGTGTGCTATACTTCTGGGGAACTCAAGCTCAGACAACATCTCCAGGCCTTTGCCTTTCCTGGTGAGCTAGCTCATCTCAATAACCTGCGTTTCCACTGTTCTTGGGCACCTAGCTGAGGTAGTGACCTGTGTCTCTTTTATGAAGTGCCTTTTTCATTTCCTCCTGTGTTAGTCCCTTTGGGAGAAAGCCACTGTATATAGCTCTCACTGGAGTGAAGTGATGCTCTGCCCTGGTGGTGGTTTATTTATCCAAATCATTTGCAATTCCTTATGTAGCAGATTCTTCACTTTTTAGTGTATTTGATATTTTATTTAAATCAGAGCAGAGTCATGGATATATTTTGTACTTTTGGCTATAATGACAGATGACTTTTATTCCATTGTCCAACTTTGTGCCTATAGAGTCTTCCTGTCCCGCTCAACATGCTTCAACCTTAGAGTGGCATATTTTTTAATATCTTGTTCTTAATCATATTATAAAAAGCTACTTTTTAATACTGGACATTTGCTTTGCATTCTAATATGTTTTACAAATTGGTTTTATGTTCATGTGTCTCTCTATTTTAATTATTAGTAGATATTAAACATTCTCTGATACTATTCAGATGCACCAAAGAATACATAATTTTGGTAACAAAACTCTGTAAACTATTAAAGATCTTCCTCCCCACCCTAGGTTCCTCTTTTGCAGCCATACTATGAAGCCCTACTTAGAACTAATTTGATACCTTGTGGATACTGATTTTAAAAATGGGATTTATAGTATTCTCCAATTCATGGCTTATCCTCTTATCCACAAGAATAAATAAAAGAACAGGAAATCTAATCGGAGTGTTTCCTGTGGAGAATAATAATCATGACTTAGTTCACTGCTCCAAAGTAAAAGAAGAATGGAGTTTAGGTGGGGGGGGGGGGAATACTCTGGAATTTTATCTTTCTTAGAAAAGTTATCAGGTTTTGGAGGGCAAAAAGTAAGAAGATGAATTAGAGAGACTTCCAGTTCTCCACAAAGACCGTGTGACATTGAAGCAGCAGAGAAATGATGCCAAGCCCCTTCAGGTTCACATTTGTTTACAAGATGATGAGAAGCGGGGTTGAGAAGAAAAGAGTCCCCCATGAAAATGACAGATGACAACATGGCCAACCCGAGTACAGATAAGTATGCCTGCATAGCTTAAAAATTAGTGACTATCTCAAATTCTTAAAGTCAAACTTATCCATCACCCATGGTTTCAGTTTCAGCTTCTGCTCACCACATTCTGCATTCTGGAGCTTCTGAAGTTGACTTTATATAAAGAGGAATAACCCTGCTCAAAAGAAATCCATGTTCCTGGCTTTGAAAGTTCATGTGAACACTATTTTAAAAAAAATGGGATTTCTTCTGAGCTAAAAACTACTTAGTAAAGTGAAGCCATCAAATGCATTTTGTGACCTGAGACATTTCCAAGAATAGGTAGATGACATGAGTGTGCAGATTTGATCACTTTTGAAGCATGCTCATGTAGTACAATTAGGAGAAACAGTTGCTTCCCTCAGAATGTTTACTATATGCAAGCTCTTAGCTTCTTTCTGTTCTCTCAGCAATGTAAAAAAAAAAAAAGATGTGATTCCTACGTTTTTCAGATAAAGAACTGAGTGTCAGAAACTACCCATCTACCATGTCACAGAACAGCAGTAGGCAGCCTTAAGATAATTGTGGTAATTATATCAAAAATACAAAACAATTGATCACAGAGGAAAATAAAAGACTTTGTCTCAAAACCCAACACATTTACCTCTCTGAATGTAGCAGATATAAAAAATGAGGTCTTGAACCTCGTTAACTCCAGACACATTGGATTTGACAGAGGAGTCATTTGCTACATGTTGGCAGGTCTGACTCATAACTGCTGTATGCAGCTCAGAGATGTTAGAAGTCAAGGCTGTTTAAATATTGAGACCCCTACCTGCTATCCTGTTCTCTCTAAAGAACATTTGGAACAGGAACTTTGGGGAAGCAGAACTTAAGAGAAGATGGAAATTAACTCATAGGAGCTGAAACTTAAAGTTAACTTCTTTCCTGAAGGTAAAGAACATTCATCTAAGCTTATAGGTGGGGCCAGAATACCTAGTTCAGTCTCAGGGCAACATTTGTCTTCTTCTTTGCCTCAAACTCTTTCATAGGTAGCACTCATCTCTCATCTCCATAGATATGTGGGTGATATTTCAATCTTTTATCAATAAGTTGAATTGAAGTTATTGGAAACATGAAGAGGCAGAATAGAAAAAGAAATCTCACCCTGCTGGTCTTCTCACGTGAGAGTTTGTGTTCTCTTCCCTCCCACCTGCCAAGGGATATTTACTCTACCAGAAATGCTTCTGAGGTCCTTAACTGATTGCCATTCTGGAAGGAGCCATGAGGGTTCATGATCATTTTCATTAGCACATTCTTCTTGGGAGACAGTATTCTGTAGTCTGCGGCCTGATTGTTCTCCAGTCTCAGCAGTCTCGTGGCGCAGGGCCACTGTAAACTGGAATGCCTCTCTGTTTTCTCAACCTCGGTGAGAGTTGATAGGTTTAATTGTTATTGCTTTTCTTAAAGCAGGGCCAGATCCATTGGCATTTGACACAGGCTGTCTGTTCTGCCACGTGCTTACAGAGCAGTTATCTCAGGAAAATTCTTCTAACCTGTGTTGGACTCTTAGCTTAGTGTTGTTGATTCCTAAGGAATGATGTCGCAACTGCCTTGGCAAAGCAAGAATGAGATACTAGACAAAGGGCATGTCAGCAACACAAGCAATCACTTGGTGCGAACTAACTTAGAATCTCAAAGAGTAAGCAGAGGGGTAGCAGTCTGTGAATTATTTCGATTACCTGCAGAAACTGAGCACCTTTTAGAAACAGGAGAGGGATGTATTTATTGAAGCACCTGAGGTGCCTAGTTCATAATCCTTACAATGCCTTTCCTGGCCTCTTCCTCTGCAAGGAGCTAAGTGCAATGTGTTCTGTAGTAATCACAACATCATAGGGCCCATTGTGACTCCCCAACTCCCCCCTCACAGAACCAACTAAAGTCCATGACCACTGGCACTTTTTCTAGACTTTATGCATACTGTTGCATGTGGGGCCCTGCTCATTGTCATTGTTTGCACAGTAGACACTTAACTATTGGCAGACTCATGACATACCCTTACTATGGGATTCTGTACATTCTAACCTAGAGGATCTCATGCACCAATGGTCATTTCTCATCTTCTAATCTGGCAATGCCAATCCCAGTTTCTTTTTCTGTTTTACCTTGTGTAGTTCCCTGTGAAGAGTCAATATACCATCCATACCCCCAAGGACTAATATCTTTCCTTTAATTCCTTTTTAGAACTATTTTTCCTCAACATGGGCTAATATTGCACTTTATAATATTAAACTATTGTGAAACTCTTCATTAGGGAATTGTGATCTTTGTCCCTGGGTGAGAAATGTGTCTGGACAAGAACTGGTACAGGATTTCTTGTGAGCAGCTCCAGTCATCAACTCCTCTTGCTCAGATTGTTGGGCTATACCATAGGACAGAAGTTTGTCCCTCATCCAAAGGCTAGAAACAAATGAGATCTCTGTGAATTCCTCATTAACTACCATATATTGAGCCAGGATTTATCCAAGACTGTTTTGTTATTCATTCTGTAATACCCAAATATGTTTGTGTTCTCAAATGGGTAGTTAAGATGAACATAAAAGTTCATGTCTGCTTCCAAGTGGGAATGAGAATTTTATTTCTATTAATGTGTGACTCTGGATCTCCAGTGTTACATTGGGTCTGAATTCAATGCTTGGCTGAAGCTGTGGAAAGGTCTGACCTCGAGTACTGGTTATCAGCTTCTGCAATGCTTGAAAACTAGACACAACAAGGGTGTGAAACTAACAAGACATGGTATCTTGATATCGTACCTGTCATTGATAAGATTTTACTTTTTATTAGGAAAAAATAGGATTTCACAAGTAGAAGAAAAGTTGGTAAACACATGAAGTCATAATGTTTAGTTTATGAAAACAAAAAAAATAAAAGGACTTTTTACACAAAGGGATGAGCTTATACTTGTGACTAATTTCCATTTTTCTAACCATCATCACCAATATTTGTCCTTTCTCATATCATACCCCTCTTTTTAACTTTCATTTAAAATATTATGAATTCATAGAAAGTGATATAAATATCTTAGAGAAGTCTTGTGTAATCTTCTAACTAGTTTTTCCTAAGAGAAACATCATGATGTAAGTTAAGTTAAACAGAATGTTATCAAAGCCCCCCAAAAAATGACATTGAAATTTACATACTATATTCAGATATCATAAGCTTTACATATACTAATATGCATATGTGTTATCTGTTGAATTTTTTGAAGTTTTATAATGTATATATTCTTATGCTTATCACCACAGTCAAGATAGAGATCTATACATATGTGTGTTGTCCACTGAGTTTTATGAAGTTTTATAATGTATATAGCCATGTATTTACCACCACAGCCAAGATAGAGATCTGTTGTCAACCTGGCATGATGTGCCTGCCTGTCATCCCAATGCTTGCCAATTTTAAGGTCGGCCTGGGCTACGTACTAGTGAGATCTTGTTTCAAAACCAAGCAAATAAAACCTAAAACAAGAAAGCAAACAACATAGAAACCCCACAGAGAACTATTTCACCTTTATTTAAGATTCCTCTCATGTTAATCTTCATAGTCACAGGTACGTTCACTCCTCCCTCATCCTTGATAATCACGAAGCTGTTCTCAGTGTTCCCAATTTTCTTGTTTGGGGAATCATTATAGAAATGAGATGCTATTATACATAAGTCTTTGAGACTGGGATTTTTTTTTTTCATCTAGAGTAATTTCTATGTGATCTACATAAAATTTGACATATTCTAGTTTTATTTAATTCTTCTTTCATTGAATGCTATCTAGTTAGTCAATGATAAGTAAGGTGGCTATAAATATTTTTGGATAGGGATTTTTGTGGATATAATTCTTTGTTTCTTTAAGATAAGTACTCAGAAGTATGATTTTTGAGCCATATGATTCAGGGATTAGTTTTTGTTTGTTTGCTGTTAAATAGCCAAGGTATTTTCTAGAGTAAAAATATTAGTAATTAGCTTTTGTCAATTTGATGTGAGTTAACTTAATACAAGCTAGATTCACTTAGGAAAAAGGAGCCTCAGTTGAGGAATTGCCTCCTTTAGAGTAGACTGAACACAAATCTGTGAGGGCAGTTTCTTAAGTAATGATTGACATGGAAAGGTTCAGCATACTGTGGGTAGTCCTGGATCATATAACAATGCAGGCCAAGCAAGCCAAGGACAGCAAACCAATAAGGAGGAGGTTGCCTCTATGGTCTCTGTTCCAGATCATGCCTCCAGGTGTAGGCTTGAGTTCCTGTCCCGGATTCCCTCACTGATGGACTCTGATGGACAAATATAAACTACATTAAACCATTTCCTTCCTAACTTGGTCATTGTGTTATCACAGAAACATAAAACAAAATTAGACACCACACAATTTTACCATTTGTATAGATGGAAAAGCATCATGGTATCAAGAAATATGTTCATCAGTAGAAACAGAAATCCAGGAGATCATATCCTCAATTGAAAACATGAAACAGCCATTTGTAAAATGAATTTTTTTGTCAACTATTAGTAGTCTGGTTTTATTTCTGCTGTTCTAATATGTTTGTGTGTGTATGTTTATATATGTGTTATATATGTATATGTTTATATAACAAATATATAAACATATACATATATACACATATATACATACATATACATGCATATACATATAGTGCTTACCTTCTTCCCTCTGTCTTCCTCTGTCTATATTCATTGCTTCAATATAGTCTTATCCTGTAGCCCAAGCTGGCCTAGAAATCACAACTCACCTGCTTCATCCTCCCAAGTGCCAGAATTACAGGCATCCACTTCCATACCCAACAGCCATCTCCACTTTTAAATAATATAATATAAAATACTGTAGTACTTATTATCAAATCCAGCTACACCAAGAGAATTATAGGTTAAATTGACAGACAATAATAAGCATTGTCATATGTATGTGTGTATATATATATCATGTTCTGATTTCTACATGATTCAACACTTTAGTTCAATCCTACAAACATGAAAGTCCAAGGCTGTTATAGGCATTTATCATCTAGCAAATTTGAACTGGGCATATAAGGTTCTTAATAAAGTTATTTTTCTCTGGCCAAGTCAGAAACTAGATTTATTGCATTGAGTTAGATGGTGATTAGGCTAGAAAATGCTTATAGAGGCTGTACAGAATTTAAACACCTATCATCCTGTGTTTGCTTCTTGGCTGGGTTAGTATTTGAGCAATTCATTGTACCTTTTGAAGACAGGAAAACACTGAAGAGAGGGTTTTACCTACTTCCTTGTGGAGAGCTAACTATGCCTGTTGTACTCCAGATCCTGTTATCAAGTATGACTTCATCACTCTTTCACTTCCTGAGAGTTGATTAACCTGGGTCTTTAAATCTGTCCCCTCTCCAAACAAAGCTCCTAAGTTAACTCACCTGGTTGTCTTAGCATTAGAACTCACATGCTTTATTCACCTTGTTCTGTTTCCCTATCATAATCATATCAGCCCTGCGAAGATGATTAGCTGTGAACTTTGTATTTAAGACTTCCCTTTAAATATATTAGGTCCATATTTTAGATTTTATGTATTTCAATTATGAGGAAGAGTGATCTGAGCAACAGGAATGCAACTCAAGGCAGCCAGTTGGAAAAGAGTGATATCATAAATCCACTAAGACACAAAAAGGAGCCTAGTGGGAAAAGAACTGCTGGCTTCAATAACTTTCAACTACCACCTCTCTAACAGTGTGCAAAGCAAATACAGCTCTAAATCATACAAACTGCATTTGTAATCCCTCATTTGCAAGAAAGGGGAAAATCTGAGAAAATCTAGGGTAGCAAGGCAGTTGAGATCCTATCTCCATAAATCCTCCTTAAGTGTCACGTGGCAGCTCTATGCTGTTCCCAAGACAGTCTTGTTTCTTCCAGAGAACTTTGTGGAAGGGTCTTCATTGTGTCCAATACTGACTGATGTTTTCTTCTACCCTTGTATGGGCAACAACATTGTTCTGAAATCCGTATAGTGAAAAGCTGCCTCCTAGTAAACATTAATGGTTGACTAATGGAAATATCTTACCTGCTGTTAGGTTTGAACAATTGTATGTTCTTTGGCAGGCCAGGGGCAATTTAGTGTTCCAAAATTGTCATAACTCCCAAGTCAAGGTTCATAGTTGCACATGATGTATTTTCTATCCAGTTGTTACGAGAGAACAAAGATCAGAGAACACTGGGACCTTCAATTCAAACAGTCCCCAAGGAAGACAATGCAAGACCCGTTTTAATAAGTGTGAACAATTGGAAATAATCTCTGTGAAACTTTAGCCTTCACATGGAATAATGTGGGGGAACTTTTAGCACTTATTTCTTTGTCTGTTCTCTGGGGCAGTTAACAGATTCAGCTCGTGTCACTATGGATCAAACACTACTGTTTGTTTACCCCTGTTCCTTTATCTTTTGGTAACTCACATATTTGAGACTCCTGAAGAAATATGGAAGAAATGGATTTTGACTTGACCAATGATTATATCTTGTTTCTCATTCATCTTATACAAAGATCATAAATGTTTAAAGTCAGTGTTGTATGTAAATTATGTGAGATTACTCTATTGACTTAGTAAAATAACATAGGTTCCTAAATTCTGTTAGTCACTTTTTTCGTTATTGAAAAGCACAATTTAGAGATTGCTCTTCACATATTTCCAATAGCTACTAAGATTATACAGTCCAAATACTTCCTTGGGTACTAAATAATCTTAATACTAGAGTTGTCTAATAAACTTTGATATATGAGAAGTAAGAAACAATTTATAAACATGCATATTTACTGTGGGCTTCATAGAGCTAAGCTAGCACCCTATACTCAACCATTGAGATTCATCCCCATCTGTGTGCACGTGTGTGTGTGTGTGTGTGTGTGTGTGTGTGTGTGTGTGTGTGTGTGTGAACATGTTACAGGTATGGTGAGATGGTCAGATACAGTTCCCAGGGGTCTGGTGGCTCAGCCTGAGATAGTCACATATAAGGCTCTATTGTTACTATGTGTGCTTTCTGCTCCCTGATACCTTAAGCAGTGGTGTGGTCACTAATTCTTTTCTGCCACCACTAGTTCTTTTATGCATTTATATTAATGTTTGCTCGTTTTCTTGATTTTCTTTGTAGTGGTCTCTGAACATGCCAAACACGCACTCTATGACCATAAGATACTCTCCTTTCAGATTCTATACTAATGCTTTAAGATTATTTTCTGTGTCTTAGTAAAGGAGTAGAGTTAGAACATCAGAACCATCGAAAGTGAGTGGCTCTTTTTTTCACAGGTTCACTATGTCATTTCCTTTCTGCTACATCATGCCTCCATTTCCTCTATTTTGGATTACAATCTGTAGACTATCCCTCCAATAACTGTTCTTTACTCAGAACCTTTGCCCTAAACCCCAGCCATGGATCAAAACAATCACCGACCTTCTTCATTATTTGGGGGGAGGGGTTTGAAAACTAGGAATAAATGTTTTTAACTTTCCATGGATAGTTAAATAGAATTATAATATGGTTCTTCCCACACATATTTCACATGGTTTCTTACCCTGAGGAGGCTGAGACAAGAAAATCACTCAGAGTTCAAAGCCAACCTAGCCACTTCCTTTAATAACTCACATCGGACATGTATGTTGTGAGGAAGATAATCCAACTACACCTACTTTCAATCCAGACCTCAGCAGTTTCCACTTTGGAATCTTTTCATCCTTGCACATCAAAGCACCAGGGAAGTTCCTTTCTTTCTTTCTTCCTTTTTCTTTCTTTTTTATAACTGTAGATGATTTTATTAGACATTACTGAATTCCTCTATGCCACTTTTTTGATTTTTTATTAGATATTTTATTTATTTACATTTCAAATATTATCTCCTTTCCGCTTCCTGCTGCAAACCCCCTATCCCATTCCCCTTCCCCCACCTACCCAAATTCTTGTTAGTCACAGAGTAATCTCCCTGCATAGGCTCTTGGCCTCTCTGTTCCTACCTCTGAGTTTCCAATCCACCAGATTTCCTATCTTCTTAATCTTCCATCTCTACTTACATTTAAACTTTTCTTATCAGCATTTAAGTCTGGGCTGACTCTTGTCAGATTCCAAATACTGATGTTCCATTGGAAAACAGTATTTTGGGGCACACTTCATTTGATCATATATTCTTCTACAAGAACTACACATGTGTTGCCATTTCTCCATGATTACATCCTTCCATTGGGGTCAATAATTAACTCTTTACCGTGTCTATCCTTACTTTTTGGAGGCCTCTATAGCAGTAGACTCTGCTTATTGTTCTGGGTTTTTGGTTGGTTGGCTTGGGATTGGTTTAATTCTTTCTCTTGCCGTCTTGCTGTGTTTTCCTGGCTGGGGGTTCCTCTTATGATCATTCAGTATTTCCTTTACTTTCTCAACACATTTTCTTTTTTAGGTTAATTAAGTCCCAGGGCTCCCATTATTGCACACATACTGACCACTTTCAAGTCATAAATGAAACCCAGAATTCCCCCTGACTTCTTGAAACTGTCTAGCTGGAGGCCCCATGCTGAGCTAAAACAGGTTTTACCTCTGGTCCTCTAGTGTCAGAATAGCCACTACCCACCTGAAAAAGCCAGGGTTCTGATTCAACCTCCTCACTATACCTAGACCTGCACCCCTGTGCTTTATGTCTTTTTATCATAATATAGACTGATTTTGTAATAGAGTATCACAGTGGATCATCTCTTATCTATGAGCCATTGTCTTAGCTCCTTTCTTAAATTTCTTAAATTTCAATTTAATATTTATTAAAATGATTTTCATTTTCTGTGGTGGTTTGAATATGCTTGGTCCATAGAGTGGCACTTGATGGTGGCCTTGATGGAGGAAGTGTGTCATTGTCGGTGTGGACTTTAAGAGCCTTGCCCTAGCTTCCTGGATGCCAGTATTCTCCTGTTTTTCTTCTGGACAAGATAGAGAACTCTCCGCTTCTCCAGTGCCATGCCTGCCTGGATGCTGCCATGCTTCTTGCCATGAGGATAACAGACTGAACCTCAGAACCTATAAGCTAGCCCCAGTTAAATGTCCTTTATAAAGGTTGCTTTGGTTATGGTGTCTCTTCACAGCAATGGACACCCTAAGACATTTACTCTATCTCTATTCCCTCTTCTTCTAGATGTGAAGGTATTCATTTGGATTTTTACTGAATAGACATACAGTGGGCGAAAATCTGAAGGATACACAACAAAGCGAATCTAAAGTGATGATGCATGGGTCTTAGCTAAAGAAATACACACACACACACACACACAGTTTTACAGAGTAAGGTATGTTAATATAGATCTAACATCCCTAGATAAGATTATTAAAGCTCACCTGTACACACCTGCAGAGGAAGTAGATAATGGAGAGAGAGGTCTTGGTGGTAAGTAGGTTAGTGCTTGTGATATGAGAAGAAGCCATTAAGAGGAATCTGGATCTTTCCTCACTATTTTTCTCAGAGATTAAATAGAAAAGAAAAATCTGTATCTTCCAAAATACAGTTTTGTATTCCTTGTGCAAACAGGTTTATTAAGAGACAGTTCTTAAACTTCCAGAAATTATTTGCTTTGAGGACATCTTAGTTAAGTGAAGAAGTGATTGGAGTCTTCAGCCTTTGCCTCCAGAGGATACCCACAAACTAAAGATGATTAGTTTATTTTTAATTTAATAATTTACTTTACTATTTTTTATTTGTGTAGCCATAGGTACAGTTTGCAAAGTGCACTATGACAGTACTTACTTTTCCTTGGGTTATTTTGTTTTGGACATTATTTTTGACACTACCTTTGCATTTGTACAATCAGAAGATTTAATTTTTTTCTTGATTAGACAACACAGTACCAGTATAGTCTCATGTTGATGGACATTTACAGTTTTCAGTTTTTGTTTTGGGAATGAATGAAAATATGATACACACTTATTATGCATGTTTAAGTGCTCATATGTTTTTATTTCTTGGCTATAAATCATTAGAAGTGCTATGTCTGACATCTAATACACACAATTTCAATCCTATAAAAACTAATGGCAGTAGATCTATGTTTCCTGCCATCATCTTTGAGAATATAGGTTTCTTTGCTTCATCTCCAACATTAGGAATTTTTCCTAGTGGTGGATTTAAAGGTAGAAATTGTGATAGATACTTGCAGCATCTTACTACAGTTCAATGATGTTATATTTTTATGTTCATGGACTATTTTTAAACTTTCAAAAATAACCTCTGAAAGAAATTTTATTTTAAATAGGTTCTCAGTGTTTTACTGATTTTTAATATTTTTAATATAATGATTATAAGAAGATTCTTCTCCTTGGTATTGTTTTGCTTCTAATTTTATCAACTTCTTTTGCTAAAAAAATATTTTAAATTCTGGCAAGCTGGGTCTATCAGGTCATTCACATATCGTATATGTGGTTTACATTATCTATCTACTTTGATGTAGGGAAGACATTCTCTGGGTAGGAAAGAGCTTTATATTTTTAGCTTTTATATGTAGGCCTATAATATATCTTGAGTTTGCTTTTCTGAATTCTTTGAAATACGGGTCACTATATTTTTCCTATAAAAGTATCCACTTGGAACAAAATTGGTAAAAGAAATCCTTTCTGCCCTAAACTATGACAGCAACTTCTTCAATCACCATCGATGTCTGTGTGTTTGTATTGATTACTTTCTGCCGGGCTCCTCTGCTCTTTATTTATGATTGCACCAGCATTCACTGCCTTTATGGCAGTTTATATTAATAAAGAATAGTATGCCAATGTTCTTTTTTTGTAAAGTTCTGCTGATTTTTGTAGGAATTTTATATGCCCATAAAAACGCTATTATTAAGAATTTGCAATAATCAGCTTTGTGCATTATTTTTATATCTCTTAAATTTATAATCAAATTTACAGTTTCTTCTGCGTCAAGATAAAGATAATTCAATGCAGTTGTCAAGCTTTCCTTTGACACCTGGCTGACACCATTCTAAGGTATAATAAGTTGAAGGGTAGTTTTTCTCTATTGTTTTGCCTTAGCAACTTGCTCAAAGATCAGATAATGGATGCCTTTAGTAAAACTGCAAATTGGTAGCTTATATCTAGCCTACAATACTGTATTAAAAATTCTTAGCCAGAAATGACATTTCTAGATGCCATCTTAGGAATTGTAATAACTCAGTCATTTCAAACCATATAGCCTCATTCTGGAGATTTTTGGAGCAGAAGGAAACAAACAGCTAACCATGTCACTAAAACGCATACTTGTCTAGAGATCACAAAAAGATGTGACTTGTCCCTTAAGTCAGAACACTGATTAGAACAGTTTGGAAGTTGCTGAAGGCAGAGGCAGTAGCATTCGGTTTCACAGGGAGATGCTAGGAACAGAAAGGCTTTAAAAGCTCTAGACCATCACTGCAGCTGCCTAACCACTGATATAAAATAACTGGCATCAAAATGCTTCATAAAGAAAAAAGAGAACACAGAGAAATAAATTTAAAAAAATAGTACATGAACAAAATGAAAACATCAACACAGAAATCAAAGCTATAAACAAGAAAAGCAAATTCTGGACTTGCAAAGTAAAAATCACTGAACAGAAAGATTGGTTGCAAGGTTTGGGGATCATACTTGATTGGGCAGAAGAAAGAACCACCAATCTTTAAGATAATTAGTTCAAATTCTTGAATCATGAAAGCCAAAGGGGAAAGCAAAGAAAGCCTTATGGACATAGGGGCGCTATGAACTGAGCCATTATACTCATTATGGTAAGCCCAGATAGAGATAAGAGGCATAAAAGGATGGAGTTTACCTGAAGAAATAATGTTTGAATAACACAAATCTTTGGAAAGATATATTCTCATAGATCCACGAAACTAAGAAAAATAGTAGACATTATACTTGATCTCTTCAAAAATCAGACAGAAGTTTTGAAAGCAGAAAGAAAAAAAATAAAAAAGGCATGCTCAGAGGCTCCCACAGGATTATCTACAGACTCGCCAAAGGACATTTTGCTGAACAGAGTGAAAAGGAGAATGTAGTCAATGAGGTGACAGAAAAACCTAGCAGCCAGGAATACTAATATCGTCATTGGCCAAATTATCTTTTAAAAATGAAAGGTTAACTAAAGTGACAAGCTAAGCAATGCCCGGGGGATTCCATCATCACTAAGATGTCCTCACAGGAATGGTGAGGGATGTCCTTCAAGATGAAATCAAAGGACAATCGTCAGCAGTGTGAAGTTTTGCAGTGTTCTCCAGTAACAGAAAATACTGTAACACAATTTGTAATGTTTCGCTATACTTAGTTTAAATGACAAAAGGAAAAAACAGCTACAAACATTTTAATAGGCCTATTATATAGACAGTTGTAAATAATGGCAATGATATTCTATGTATAAGAGACTTATTTCATACAAATGATGTCAAAAGTAACCCAGTGTGTTGGGCCGGAGGTAGAGAGATTATTCAGTGGTTAAGAGCACCAGTTTCTCTTACAGAGGATCCAGGTTCAATTCTCAGCATCCTCATGACAATTCCCAAACATGTGTAACTCTAGTTTCAGGGGATTCACACACTCTTCTGGCCTGTGTGGTATTGGTACATATGTGCACATATACACATATTCATACACATAAAAATCTTTAAAAATTTTCAACATAGTAAGAGTGTCAGATCTCCCATGAACATGCATGTTTAATGCAATATTCAAGAAGGACTTTGTAGGAAGCTAAGATAATTTTTGAAAAGAAATTTAATGAAAGGAGTCAATTATTTTCAAGCTTACATCGCTGTAGTAATTAAGTCTGTGATGTTTGTGGAACATAGAAACATGGATCAATGAGATAGACTAGATAACCCAGAAATAGACACAGAAATTAGCCCACCAACTGTCACACAGGCAGAAAAGCAACTCAATAGAAGAAAGGCAGCTTCTTCAATAGACAGTGAGGGTGTAATCAGAGATCTATACTCTGCTTCCAGCAGACCACCTGAATCCTCTAAGTCTCACGTGTACAATTTTACATTTAAAGGGAAAGATTTTAGAAAAGTACACATTAATCATTTGAGATCCAAATCAAAGAAAAGAGGTTTTAGATCTAAGTCCAAGGGGTTGGTTGTTTATCTGAGTGGGAGAATGATAGACTGGTAAGTAGAAGACCCTGGGTTTGGTTGCCAGGTATACGTAATTCATATTGTTAGGCCTTTATAATAGTTTTATTATTAAAGGTTTTCCATTAAGTAACTTATTTATTCACTTTACAGCCCAATCATAGCTCCCCTCTGTCCTCCCAGTTACCTCGTCACATGGCCTCTATCCTCTGCCCTTCACCTCTCAGAAGGGGGAAGTTCCCCCCACCCCAGGGGTACCAACCCACCCTGGCACCTCAAGTCACTGGAAAACTTGATACATCCTCTCCCACTAAGGCCAGACAAGAAAGCACAGTTAAGGGAACAGGATCCACAGGCAGGCAACAGTCAGGGTAAGCCCCTGTTCCAGTTATTGAGGAACCTGCATGAACACCAAGCTGCACATCTGCTACGTACATACAGGAGGCCTAGGTCCAGCTCTTGTATGTTCTTTGGTTGTTGGTTTAGTCTCTGGGAGCCCTCAACTGTCCAAATTAGTTGACTCTGTTGGTCATATTGTGGAGTTCCTATCCTCTCCGGGTCCCTCAATCCTTCCTCCAACTCTTCCACAAGACTTTCCAAGCTGTCTAATGCTTCACTGTGGGTCTCTGCATCTGTTTCAGTCAGCTGCTGGGTGGAGCCTCTCATAGGAGAAATATGCTAGGCTCCTGTCTGCAAGCATAATAGTGTCATTAACAGTGTCAGTGATTAGTCCTGGACTATAGGATGGATCTCAAGTTGGGCCAGTCATTGGTTGGCTATTCTCCCTGTCTCTGCTCCATCTTTGTCCCTGCACTTCTCGTAGGCAGGACACATTTTGGATCAAAGGTTTTGTGGGAGGGTAGGTATCCTTATCCCTTTACTGAGAGTCCTATCTGGCTATAGAAGGTAGCCACTTCAGGCTCCATATCCCTCACTGCTAGGAGTCTCAGCTAGAGTCACCCTAACAGACTCCCTGGTACCTCTCCCATCCCAGGTCTGGCACATCATAGATATGTTCTTGCCCCTCTCCCACCACCATTTTCCATTCACTCTCCAGGCCCTCTCTCCCTCCACCTGATCTCTTCTTCCTGTTCCCCTCCCCATCCCTTCTCCTACCCAGTTCCCTCCCTTCACCCACCTCCAGTGACTATTTTATTTCCCCTTCTGAGTGAGATTCACATATCCTTCCTTGGGCCCTCCTTGTTATTTAACTTTCTGGGGTCTGTGGATTGTAGCATGGGTATTTTTTACTTTATGGCTAATATACACTTACCAGTGAGTACATACCATGCATGTGCTTTTAGGTCTGGGTTACCTCACTCAGGATGATATGTTCTAGTTCCATCCGCTTGCCTGCAAATTTCCTGATGCCCTTGTTTTTAATAGCTGGAGAGTATTTCATTGTGTAAATGAGCCACATTTTCTTTGTCCATTCTTCAGTTGTTTCCAGTTTCTGGTTATTAGAAATAAAGCTGTTACAAACAGAGTTGAGCAAGTGGTCTTGTGGTATTGTGTGCCATCTTTTGGGTATACACCCAGGAGTGGTATAGCTGTCACTTGAGTTCTAAACTTTTAAGAAATGGATAAGAAGTTTCTGGAGCATTTGTATAATTTACTTTCCCACATTTAACATAAGTGAATATTTTCTCTCCATCATCATCAGCATCAGCTGTTAATATATTTTTTTAATTTTATCCATTCTGATAGTGCAGTCCTAGCCCATCATTGCTTTGAAATTGCACATCACAGCGACTAGGGTAAAACAATGTATCCTGTACTTACTGACAACTAGTATTTTTATTTCTGTGAAATGTCTTTTAATGCCCTTTACTTATTTTGTAACAGAAATGCTTTTACTGGTGAGTTTTAAGAATAGCTTCATGAATTTTAAGTTAAGTCCATACCAGATTCACCACTTATAGGGTTTGCCCATTCTATACTCCAATCATTCATTTTCTTAACAGCCTATTTATAAATGAATATTTGAAATTTAGATGAGCTTTAATTAATCAATTTAATTATTCTTTTGGAATTGTGAATCTTTTCTACTGTGCAATAAGTGTTCCACGTTGCCAGTGCTACCTCACGTTTCTGTAGTTTTATGACACATCAGGCTTACAAAATACCCATGCTAACTATGTATCCAGATACACAATACTTTATTATAAAACGATTTCCATCACGTAATTTTGCTCAAATGCACACTACTATAGATGTTCTGCTATCATTTAAGTAAGACTAGGCTGGCTATGCTGTTGGGTAATTAGACTATTAAATGCATTTTTTATTTATGATGCTTCAAATTACATGGAGCTTATCAGGACATAAACCCATCACAAGTAAAGAAACATCTGCATTATAAATAGTACCCCCCATGCCCCCTGTCACTTTTAATATTTCAATATTTCCTTCTCAAGGCTGATTTTTTAAATGGATGGTTGTGTCCTTTGATACATAGAAGATTGTATGTTTGATATAGTCTAGTTTGTCTGTCTGTCTCTGGTATTTGTTGTCTGTGATTTTAATTCTGTGTCTAAGAAAGCATTGTCAAGCCCAACATGTACTCTGTGCTTCCCTACAGACATTTACAGTTTTAGGGGTTTAAGCCATTCGGAGCTCATTCTTGTATATGGAATATGGCAAGGTTTATCCTTACTCTCAAAGAGGGGTGTATACTGTTTTCCAAGACTAGTTTAAAGAAAAATTACTCTTTCCCCATTCGGCAGTTTTGGCATGCTTCCCAAAGACCATTTGTTCATATTTGCAAAGGTTTCTTTCTGGGATGATTTATTCCATTGTCCTAATTTTATGTGTTCTGATTACTACCAGCTTCAATTACAAATACGGTTGTAATTGGACGTTGCTCTGGTGTATGTCCATTACTATGATAAACACCACAACCTAAAGTAACTTGAGGCAGAGATGGTTTATTTGACTTATACACCCCAAACATGGTGCAGCACTGGGCAAAGTCAGGGCAAGAACTCAAGCAGGAACCGAAGCAAGAAACATGGAGGAAAGCTTCCTTCGGAATTACTTTCAGGCTCACATTCAGCTACTCTTCTTAGACTTTCCAGGACCACCTGCCTAGGGACAGAACCACCCGCAGTGGGCTAGACCCTCCCACATCAACAACAACCAAGAAAATGCCACACAAACATGCCTACAGGCCTATCTCATGGAAGCATTTCCTTAGTTGAGGTTTCCTCCTTCCAGGTAACTCTAGTTTACACCAAATTGATAAAACTCATAGAAACTATGAGTTCTCTAAGTTTATTCTACTTGTAACTTTTTTTTTCACCTTATAGTTATTTAAAGTCTTTTGAGACTTGGTATAAGCTATAGAACTTTTAATACTTCCATAAAAATGATTTTTGCAGAGTATGATTAGAGATTATGTTAAATGTGTAAGTCATGGTAGACAGTACGAGGATCTTAACAGTGTTTTCCAGTGAGCACAGGGTGAGCTTTCAGCTTTCAGCAATTTTCAGCAATATTTATTGCTTTGAATCCACAAGTCGTGAGAGACAAGTGTGGTTGTGCATACCTGAATCTGAGACACTGAGGCAGGAGGATTGTAAATTCAAGACTAGCTTGCTTTTCATAACAACATTGTATCCTGAAACAAAATAATGCAACAAAATGGTGTGTATTTCCCCTCTTGGACTACATTGATTTTGCAAAAATTTTTTGGTGCTGTTACAAATGGAATTTTTTTTCCTTTTCATATGCAATACAGCTACCATTTTCACATTGATTTTATATCTTGGATTTTGTTGTATTCATTATTTCTAACAAGATTTTGGGAAACATTTGGGGTCTTGTTTATGATATATTGGAGATAGCTATAGTTCATCCTTCTGATTTTTTTTATTTAATTATTTTGTTTCTTGAATAAGTTCCCTGGGTAGGAAGTCTAATACTCTGTTGAGTAGAACTGGGAAGAATGAGAAGATGGTCCCTGTTCCTGATCCTGCAGGAATAGGTGCCCATTCACCTATTGAGTAAGAGGGCTTTCACAAATGGCCTGTACTCTACTTAGTTAGTAACCTATCCCTAGACTCTTGGTTTGATAGTTGAGAACTCTGAGATTTGGTGCAGAAATATTTATTGGTGACTTGACTTATTTACCACTGTTCAATGTCATTTTTATTGTTACACATTTTCAATAAAGTCTTTATTGCCAACTCTGCTCTATAAATCTAACTTTTCTATTTTATGTATAAAATTCTGACTGATTGTATGTATACAACTTGCATGTCTACTGTTAATGTATGCTGGAACAAGGTGTTGGATCCCCTGCAACTGGAGTTATAAATGTTTATGAGTTCAGACAGAGTTCCCTATGTAGCCCAGGGTGACCTGGAATGGAATAGGTAGAGTAGACTGGCCTTGAACTCACAGAAACCTCTCTCTCTCTCTCTCTCTCTCTCTCTCTCTCTCTCTCTCTCTCTCTCTCTCTCTCTCTCTCTCTCTCTCTCTGCTAGTGTTAAAGGCATAAGCCACCAGAGCAGGCTGGTAATTTTTTTCCTGTTATTAACTTCTAGCTTGGCTCTTTGGTGGTTAGAGAACACATTCTTTATTGTTTCAGACATACTCATGTGTGTTATATCATCTAGGATGTGTATTTTCAGATATGTTCTGTGAACATGTATCCTGGTGCTGTTGAACTATTCCATGTCTGCTTGTTAGAGCCAGCTGAATGATACATTGCTGAGTGCATCCACCTTCTTTATTTTTTCCATGGTTATTTTGCCTGTTGTTGAGAAACCAAGTTTTCTACTGGATCCATGGATTTGCCTGTTCATTACAGTCAGACTTATCTTCAAATGCTTATTATGTTTATAGTTGTAACTGCTCTAACTTCCTGGTAAACCAACCTTTTTATTATTACACGATGTCTCAGAAGCAGGCAGGTAGGCATGGCACTGGAGCTGTAATTGAGAGCTTCTATCTGACATTTTATCTTCAAGTTAGAGGGAGGGAGGGAGGGAGGGAGGGAGAGAGAGAGAGAGAGAGAGAGAGAGAGAGAGAGAGAGAGAGAGACTGGCATGGGCTTTTGAAACCTCAAAACCTACCCCTAGTGACATACCCATGAGGCCATAACTTTCAAAAACAGATCCACCAACTAGGGGCCAAGAATTCAAATAAATGAACCTACTGGGGACATTCTCATTCAAGCCAGCACTACACTAGGTATTTGCCAATCATTTTATTTTTATTTTCCAAAAAAACAATTATCTGATGAATTGTATTTGTGTCCTTCAAATTTGTCATAATTTTCACTTTGGTATCTACTGGTTTAGAGTTTGGGTTGTTCTTGTTTTTGTAGGATCCTGAAATATAACCCTATCTTCTACATTTGGAATCTCTGGTCCTCATAATTGAAACACTCATAGTTTGAAACTTCCCTCTTCACATTATTCCAAAGCTTGTGGTCAGTTATGCTTTCATTTCCATTTGATTCTTGGGATTTTTACATTTCTTCTCTAGTTCCTTCAATGATTATTTCAATTCCTTTGTAATTGGTGAGACATGCCTTGTGGCCTACAATGTGGTCTAATTTAGAGAAGTTTCCATGGGATACAGAGAAGAAAGCATATTTATTTCTGTTGGATAAAATATTGCATACATATCTGCTAAGCCCATTATGATCCTTTGGAGGATATGTGTTGCCCCAAGACTCCATTTTTCTTGTTTCTGTGTTGTGATTTATGGAATGTATGTGTTGTCCTGTAAATCGAATGCATATGTTATGAATTGATCCACTCCCCTTGGCTACATTTCTCAGCAAGTTCACTATTGGTATATAGAAAAGCTGTTGATTTTTGCATGTTGCTTTTGTGGTCTGCTGCGTCGCTGAAAGTGATTATTAGGTGTAAGATTTGTCTGGTAAAGTCTTTTAAGAGTAGGTTCTATTGGCTCGCATAGCTCCTGTGATCTTTGTCTTAACTTACAAAGAAAGCAGGCCCATAAGAAAGAGTTAACATGAAAATACCCTTCTGCCAAATGAGTGTGGCAGCCATGGTGACACCTTGAAGTAGAAGAGTATTATGGGACATAGGGCATTGCACTAGAAATACTGCAATTGGGATATGGAGAGAGAGAAAGCGAGAGAGAAAGCGAGAGAGAGAGAGAGAGAGAGAGAGAGAGAGAGAGAGAGAGAGAGAGAGAGATCAGAAGGTGTCAGATCACCTGGAGTTGAGGTTGAATGCAGGGAAGAGCAGCCTGATGTGGGTGTTGGGAACTGAACTCGGATCCTTTTATTCCTCTTCAGCACGGACCTTCTCCAGCTCCAAGAAACCTACTTTTAAAGTTCTCTCCCTAAGAAGAAAACAAACTTTAGGAACACTAAACCACTTTCACATAGAAATAAACTTAAAATCTATTATAACCCAATAAATATACTACCATTGACCATAAAACTGAACTGTTAGGAAGTTGTAAGAGTAGGGTAAGCCTAGAAATAGAAAATGAATGAGATGAAAAAAAGAGATGGAAGCAGAAAAATAGATTACAAACAAAATTAAGCTAATAAAGGAGAAAGAAGAAGGGTGAAAGGGGGTGGAGGGATCTAGAGAAGAGAAAAGAATAGAAACAGTAAAGTAAAGCAATATTAAGCACCCAAAGGGAGAGAAAGGAGAACTGGAGAAAAAGGGTTTGAAGCAGAAAAGTGTGAGAAGTGAGAAATGAGGAAAAAAAAACAAAGAAAACGAAAAGCCAGGAAAGCTTTCCCAATAATGAAGAAGTCAAAACCAAAATTTAATAAATATCAGAATGCAAATAAATGTTGAAAACATGGGATAACTTTTTAAAAGATAAAGCAAAAACTATTATTAAATATACATTGTGGGGCAGATGCAATACAAGAGTTTTTTTTTTAATCATTGCTCTAATAGAAATATAAATATAATTAAATGACTTTATGATGGTGAATAACAGATCAAAGCATAGTTTGAAAAATAACAGCACAGTAGAAACCCTGCTAACCATAACCTAGTGAGAAAAGAAAGATGAGGCCTTGGGATAGCTTCATTGTGTGCCCTCAAGTGGGAGACTGCCATTTGTGTGGCTAAACAGCAGGTGAGTCTGTTGAAATTGTGGACTCTTGTCTTTCCTGTGGTTCATGCTGTTGCTGAGTCATTGTGAGACATGTGTTTGATGTCTACCAGTGCTATCTTTGTTGTGGTAGCTTTCCTTCATTGTGTGTCATGGCCTTCTGCTGTCTGTACTTAACCTTTGCCTTCTGTGTTCTGAGCAGCCTGCTAAGGATACCTCTACATCCCAAGATCATAGCATGTGGGTTGAGAGACTGGGTGTTTTCCCTAAAGATATCTCTGAAGTGCCTTGGAAGTATGAGCTACAGGCACTGCACTAAGGCTGGTCCAGGCAGCCGGCCTGCCTTTGTGTTGTCAAGACCTCTTAAGAATTTGTCACCTCTCAGGAACGATGCTGCTGAGGCGATCATGTGCATCCCTAAGCTTTCCTGGGCTCTACTACAGTCGATGAAACACAGGTATCCTACTGGCTGGCCTTAGGTCTCTTAGGCTGGCCAGAACTGTAAAGCCCTAGAATTATTCTCAGTTTCTGGGATTGGTTCCTAATCACTAAGTATAGGGCTGTCTCTCTTTGTATAGCTTCTAGCCTTAGCCCATCCTCTGTCCTCCTGTTCCTCTCAGTTCATTGGTGTTTGGCTCTCTTCACCTCCACAGTTGCCTCTCTAGGCCTTCTCTCACCTATGGGTTGTGGCAGGCTAAATCGTGAATCCATGCCCTGGGCTCATTTCTCTATGTTATGGCTGCCAGAGTAGCTTAGCTGGTAACAGACTTCCTCTTGATATACTGCCCCAGCTTTGCCCTCAAATGCGTACAGTATGACATAATAGTGTTCTTCCCTCTACCACTGACTTATCAGCTGGAATAACCACTGCCTCATCAAAACCTGCAACTGGATTTGCAAGGAATGACATCTAAAGAGCCCTATAATAACAGCATCAATACTGGGGTCCATGGCCTTTGTGCCAGAGCAGTCGCTATGAGTCTTCATTCTTTCTTGTGGTAGTCATTATACTCACCAGGCAAGTCAAGGTTACCTTACTTTTAACTTTTTCATTAAATGCTTTTGGTGGACTGCCAGCAGTAGTCAAACAACCAAAACCTATGCATCAATAAATCCAAAGATAAGACGCTCTGAGTGACTCAAAACCATAACCAAATACATCAATTTTGTATTCCTAACTTTCAGTAAATACGCTTTCTCCTTTTAAGTATAATTTTGACTTTCTTGCAGTGGTTATCTTTTCTTGTATTTTCCCTTTGGGGAGGGGAAAGAATAACATTGTTCATTTGTACTGAATTTTCTTTTTTCAGATAATATAACCATTATAATTTTTTAGTATTTTTTTCCATATTATTTTTTATGTTTGATCTACCTACTATTCTCCAGGGAATAAATTGTTTTTGTTTACTTTTTTACATGCTTTATTTTCATATGCATTAGACTTAGATATTTCATTTACTTAGACTTTATTCTGGGCCAGTCCTTTGTCTATATATGTTGTCTCACTGCAGGCCTCTGAAGTTCTGTGAGGCTGGATTCTTCCCATACTTTAGGTGAAGAAATCAACTAAAGGGTCTTAAGTCACATTCCTACAAAGAAAAGCTTACGGAATAGCAAACTCAATGAATCCTACTAATGTAGCCCTGGATGTCTTATCTCTGAAGAATTTTCTGCTTTCAAAGTCTATCTGCAGAAGTATGGAAACTCTGCTTTCTGTCAGTCTCATAACCACTCAGAAATTCTGAATTTATTTTCCTTCTTTGTTTGTTTGCTTTAAGACAGGGTCCCACTACAGGCTCTGGATGGCCTGGAATTCCTTCATAGAGCAGGCTGGTCTTGAAATCACAATGATCAGCCTGCTTCTGCCTCCCGAGTGCTCGAATTAAAGGTATGTGCCCCCACATAGGCTCTGAGCCTTATTTTTAAAGAAAACACAGGACGCAGAAAAGTACAGATACAATTTGATAGTATTTTTGATTTTTTTCATTGTTGGGAGTTGAACCTAGGATCTTTCACATCCTAGGCAAATACTTTACCTCTGAGCTATATTTCCAGGCCCTCAATCTATGCTTTCAAACGTCAGAAATATAGAGAACAAAATAGAGTGGGTAGAAGACACTATAAAAATGTCAAAAATAAAATGTTAGCTTTGCCTCATGGCACAAATCCTCAAGCCCAGATGTTTGAGAGGATGAGGTAGGAGAGTCTCGGGTTCAAGGTCATCCTACGGAGCTTAGCCTAAATGAAAGCTCAGACAAGGCAGTTTAGACTAGATAGCTTAAATTAGGCATTTTAGATTAGTGCTGAAAATAGAAAGTAAAACTCAAGGGAGGGCAGTGGGAGAGCGTTTGCTTAGCTCTAGGTTCAACCTTTAATACAGTAAGAAAGAAGAAGAAATGAGGAGGGAGGGAGGGAAGGAGGGAGGGAAGGAGGGAGGGAAGGAAGGAGGAGGAAGACAGACTGCATCTGGGGAGATGGCTCAGTAAGAGCACATACTGCTGTATGAGAAGACCTGGGTCCAATTCACAATACCCACATCAGAAGGTGCACAGCAATCTGTAACTATAGCTCCAAGTGAATCTGACAGCTCTGCAGGTACCCGTACTTACATGTATACAGATGCTTACTTGTATAAGTCCTAAAAGACCTGACAGAGAACTTGTGCAATGTCCGTGAAGGATCTTCCAATGGGGCTGTTTGCGGTGTAGTTGCTGGAATGGGGGTAATACATATGGAATGTTCTGGGCTCTCTTTTCACATGCGCCCCTGCCTAGCCAAAGTCATTACGGCTATAGGAGGTCAAGAGACAATCTGTTCAAAGCTTTCCTGCTCTTCATACCCATTTGTGTACAGTGCATTGAAGGCACCCTATCTTACCCTCAGTCTCAAAATTAGCTGACCACCCTTCAGTACCCTGTGATATGAAACACAGACACCTTTATCAATTAAATGGCTCCACATTATAATGAAATCAAAAACCCCAGCAGAGATGAACTATATGATACCAGTGTGTTGCTGGTATCAGTTATGTTGGTTGTCTTTTAAGGACATTTCCATATAACTGCACTAATCATCTACTAACAGTGGCCTTTATAGTCATGAAGAGGCCACTGTGTAGATGGACTTAGACCACCCACTGTTTGAGTCACAGGGCAGTTTTTAATTTGCTTTCTTGTAAACAAATCCCCATAACCATCTTGGCTCTTACCCAACAAGGCATTGTTGAGTCTTTGCTATAGAGAACATTTTTGTCTTTTTGATGGGAAGATTGTTCTCTCTCTTGGTGGGTCAGGGGGTAAGGCAGCTTGTAAGTGAAACTTGCAGAAGGCCATCCTATGACACAAGTTTCTACCTTGTCTCTGCCAAGCAGAACTCCCGAGTGGTTTCTGGGCCATCCAAGGTTCAGCTTTCCTGACATGGGGCTGGAAACCGGACAAGAAACAGAAATGCTCTGTGACACCCTCTCTCCTCTTTTGCTTCTTAAGCCAAACAGAAAATTGAACTTTGGTTTCAGGAAATAGAGAGGAGGAAAGAGGAGGTATTAACAGTTCTCCACCCTCCAATCTAACACCCCACATACTTCCAGTCACTGCCCTAGTGACAATGGGACATCTGTTTCCAGGTAACTGGATGATCATGGGAACAGCACCTTTGGACTCCACCTCTCTGTGGTCCCCTGCAAAGTTCCCACAGAGTGATGCTATTTTTCCCCCCATTGAATGTTTCCCCTTCCTAATTCAATTCTCCCTTCAGTTTTGGAACCAGGGACATTGATAATTTTGGTAGAAATTGAATCAGTTGTGAAGCACTGGGAATAAGAATGGTTTAAAACCTCAGGTGAGTTTTTTTGGAATTCTAGGCCAACTCCCTCTCCGAGTTGCTCACAGGAACTTCCCGCTGATGTCATTAAAAGTTGGATGTGGTCCTTGTGTGTGAGACAGAGGGAGAGGGCTGTGGTGGGGTGGGGGTGTGAGTAAAGGGTGAGATCTGGGTTATGGTGAAGACTTAAGGATCCTAAAAGCACTCTTGGTTCAGATGGAATTTAGTGACTGTATCACTCTTTGTAGCAAGCTAATATTTAGCAATCGTTTGAGACTGATGAATCCCACAGAACTTCCTAGATTTTCAGCCTGAGTTTACAAACTAAAAGGTGTACCTTTTACTAAGGATGGGAGGCATCATATAAATTTTTGTGTGAGTCAGTGTCTCATAGGCAAGAGCCTTCTGAAAAAAATCTTCTTACCCCATTTTCAACGTGTGTATTTAGATCATTAAGCCTGGAACTTGGTATCAGCTCAGAAGAAATTACAAATGCTGTACAGGTTTTATTGGGAGTTTTGTGAAAAGTTGATTGGTCCTAATCTAAAAGAGTCAAAATCCTCTGATGTAGACAAAAAAAAAAATTCTTTCTCTGTATTAAGACAGTTACGGGAGAAAACCAAATCATGCACACTGGGCATAATTGTCTAAGAGTTCTAGAAGGGGAGTCTTCTCACAGTAATGTTTATTATAGAAAACCTTGACTTAGTCTCCATCTATCTTTTCCTCCTTCCCTCCCTTTCTTCTCTCTGTCTTTCTCTAATTCTCTTTTATTCTTTTCCCTCTCTGTGATGAATAAGTTCTACCAACCACACCAAATAGAACATTCAGACCTTTCCCACTGGTGGCTGGACCAGTCCTCTGCATTCATAGCTCTTTGTATCATCTGAGATCTGATTGCTTGTCTGGTATCTCACTCTGTGCAAAAGAAAGTGTGGGAATTTATACAGTCTTTGTTCACAGCACTTAAAACAGTGCCTGGCTTCCTGTGGTCACGAGAACAGGTAAGCTGGCCCTGCCCCTCACCAGCTATGGATAGCACTTAGGAGGTCTTATACCTTACCTGGTAGAGTACAGGTGACGGTGGAGGTGGGGACAGGTGAGCTGTTCCTGCCACTCTTTTGCTATAAGGTGACCTGGGTGGCTAGGAGATGCCCTTTGTCCCCTTCACCTTTACCACCAGAAGGCAGTCAAGAAAGCTGGTCTTGGTGTCATGATAGTGGGTAATCTATCCCTGCCCCTCACCAGCCACAGCAGGACTTGGGAGAGCTGGCTGGCCCTGTACCTTGCCTGGGCAGAACAGTAGAGCTGGTACTGGTTTGAGGGGGCAAGGATGAGCCTGTCCCAAGAGTGAGAATAGGAACCTGACCCTGCCACTCGTCTGCCATGAGGTGGCACAGGTACAGAGGTCATCCTGTCCCCTGCCCCTCAACCCCCACCTCTGCTCACTACCTATGGCAGTTGGGAAAACTGGCCCTGAGTTCATGAGAGCAGGTAAGCAGGCCCTGTTGGAGGGGGTGCAGGTAAGCTGGCCTGAAGGTGAGAGCATGAAAGAGCTAGCCCCTGCACTCATCTGTTGTGAGGTGATGTGGGCTCAAGGGTGACAATCTCTTGACACATGTAGTAGCCTGGAGAGATGATGCTGGGTTCACAGGAACAGGAGAGCTGGCCCTGCCCCTTCACTGGCTGTAGCACTTGGGAAAGAGGGCTCTGCAACTCATCTAGGCAACACAGTGGAAGTGGTCCTGATGACGAAGGCACCAGTGAGCCAGCCCCAATGGTGCAGACTCTCAAAGGCTATAGCACTTGGGAGAGTAGGACCCACAGCTTGACTGGGAAACACAGTAGAGATGGCTCTGGGGGTGTGGATATAGGAAAGCCAGTCTTAGGACAGGAGAGCAAGAGAGTTGTCCCTGCTTCCTGCTGATGCAGCATTGGGTGGCCTAGCCAAGGCAGTGCTGGAGAGCATGCCCTGGTGGTGCAGATAAGGGAGAACTGACCAGGTTAGCTAACACCCAGTCCTAGATCCAGGGCTCTGAATTGGACCTACCCTAAAATCTATATTATCTATATCATTGATAATGGTTGGTATATGTGAAAGGGCCAATCCTGCTGTTTCAGTGCTGCAGGATTTCCATGACACAGGGCAACAGTTGGATAACTGGGAGAAGTCTTGATGAAGATCTAATATCGATGGTAAACAGAGGCCAAAGATCTTGAACAGGACTAATGACTTACGGTGTTGAACATTTGCAAGTGAAGATATGTGGGCAGAGGGATGTACTGTAGGACACACTGTGACATAGTACAGCTTCCACGATGAGATGTTAGTCATTGCTTTTGTGTTTGCTTGTGTGTTTTACTGGGTGGGGGTTTGCAAGGGTGAATGGTGGATATGAGGGAGTGAGGAGATGAGTAGAACTGGGGTGCATGATGGAAAACTCACAAAGAATCAACAAAAAGTTAAAAAAATATATGGGTTTCTAGAAAGTTATCCATCAAAGGAAACAATGAAAAGCCACTCAACAATTCATACAACAAATTGTATTTAAGCAGAAAACAATGTTTGACTTAAAAATTTAAGTATTGACTAGTTTCTTATAACTCATTTTATTGAAGGGTAAGTTTGCATAGCCTATAAATATAAAACTGGGACATATGGACCAGTTAAATAAAAACTGAACTAGAGAATTAATTTGTTTGTCAAATTTCCTAGAGTTGTTTAGATCCAGCATAATTCTCCTGATCATTCTTACCAAGGCCTCATGACTTCTCCAAATGTTTTCAGTGCTTTCACAGGAAAACAAAACAAAACAAAATAAAACAAACAAAATAGTACCTAACTCATGGTGAAAATGTAAAATAGATTCCATAAATTGGTGGACATGTTTTAGGATCAGTTTATGAGTTAGAGAATATCTCATATTTCTTTAAACTTAAAAATAAACTTTTAAACTTAAAAAACTTAAATCATAAAAAAATTGAAGGCAGTGTTCTGAAAAAACAGTAAAAATTTAAATTTCTGGATTTCACTAATCAGTAAAGATATTCAAAAAATAATAAACTGAGAAGGCTGAAAGGTAGCTACAAGCACTGGTTGCAATCCCAGCACCCCACTTGGCAGCTCACAACCATTTATAACTCCAGTTCCAAGGGATCCGATACCCTCTTCTGGGAACTTCTGGTACTAGGTAAGCACACGGAGAACAGACCTTCATGCAGGCAAGACACTCAGAGTGAGATGCAATATTTTGAAAGACTGAAACAAAAAACAAGTTGTTGTTTTGTCCAATGAGAAACTTCTGACAAAAACACCATGAAAGCTGCTCAAATAGAATCAGAAGTTGAATTTAAACATGGTGGTTGCACTGTGGTAAAACCGTGTTTGTGAAATGGCATGGCACATATGAATTTGAACATTGTGGTCACTTTGGTTGGTAAGGTCTATCCATTCCTTGTGTATAATTCCAAACAGTGAACCTTTAAATTCAATTCCATATATTTGCAGCTTGAGACATTTCTATTGTATCCAAAGTCATTTTCCACCAGGAGTTTTATGCATGGACTTACACATGATGGAAATCACAATGGAAGCATGTGGAAGCATTCTGTGATGCTGCTGTCTGTGATGTAGTGGCTATGCCTCTTTGCTTTTGTCTTAGTTTTCTTTCCATTGCCATGATAAACACCATGACCTAAAGCAACTTATAAAGGAAAACGTTTATTTGGTTTATACTTCCAAGAACAGTCCATCAGTGAGGGAATTCAGGGCAGGAACACATGTAGGAAGCATAAAGAGAGGCTGTGTATTGGTTTGTTCTTTTTGGTTCGTGCTCAGCTGGTTTTCTTATACAAGAAGGACCACCTGCCCACCAACATTCACGATGGGCTACACTCTTCCATGAGAGTCAGTCAACACAACAGTTACTTGTAAACACACTCCCAGGTCAATCTGATCTGGGAAGTCCCTCAAGTTGAGACTCATTCTTTCCAGGTGACCTCTTGGTTTTCTTAAGTTGTCAATGAAAACTATTCAGGTTATCCATATAGTAATAGAGAAAATATGACCAATCTTTGGGATGCTGAAGGAAATGGATGGCCTACAGGTGAAGGTGTCAGTTAGACTGACTCTTCAGCTGGACCTGGTGGTACATGCCTGTAATCCCAGCCATGCTCAGGAAGATGAAGCAGGAGGATTATGATTTCTATGCCAGCCTGGGTTTTGGAGCAAAATCCTGTCTTACAAAGTAAAACAGCACAATGTTTCATTCTTTGAAACTTAATATTTGACTGTTAGTGTTTCATTCTATAGTTACAGATGTGAGGATGTTTTACATAAAGACAGAACAAATTGCTGGGTATGTAAGTGAATCAAATAGTCCTGAGAAAAGTCCTGAACTCCAGGAGGGTCATAGCTTACTGGTAAACCATGATAGGGCAACTGGTTTAATAGATGTGGTGGTTTGAATAAGAATGACCCCCTATAGGTTCATATATTTAAATACTTAGCCACAGGGGAATAGCACTATTTGAAAAGATTAGAAGAATTAGGCAGTGTGACCTTGTTGGAGAAAGTGTGTCACTGAGGGGTGGGCTTCGAGGTTTCAAAAGTCCATGCCAAGCCAAGAGTTTAGCTCTCTGTTTATGGATTGAAATTTAGCTTTCAGCTAGCTTCCTGGAAACTGTATTAATTCTACTCTGCTCCCCACAAGATTACAGCACTTAGAAGAGAGATCATTGAAACGTTCTGGGGTTTAAAGAGATGACTCCTTTGGTAAAGTGCTTACAGCCCAGGCATGAGCACCCTAGTTAGATCCCCAGCACCCACAGAAAAGTTACATGTAGTTGTGCTTACCTGTAATGGCAGTCCTGGAAAGCACAAATAAGAGCATCCTGGGGCTTGCTGGCCAGCTGGCCTAGCCATTTCATAACCTTCAGGTGCAGTAAGGGATCTGCCTAAGAACCAAGGTGAAGAGCAACTTAACACCACAGCCAATATCTAACTATGACCTCCACGTGGTCACACACAACTACGTTTAAAGGACGTAAGAAAATACTGCTGGTAAACTATTAAGTGGGGAGAGAGTAATACAAAACATATGGTCACAGTTGCAGTTCAGACTAAAATATACCGGACTTTAAAAGATTGTATGATAAGATCGTGAGTAGCTGCTCCCTCCCTCCATCTGCACCTAACTGGCAGAGAGATATGCAGACATGAAGCATATTGTGGCAACACATTGTTTTATTATATTGGAGGGAAAGTAAATTTACAGTTCAGTTGGCAAAAAGCAAATCATCAGTACCTGAAATAGGAAACAAACAAAAGTATAAACCAGCGTATCATCAGGTTAATAGGGAACATTTTCAAATGTAAAAAGTTGATGCATTATTTATCTCCTTGATAAAAAAAAATCAATTTAAAAATCACACAGAAACATTGTTCTCTGATGAATCTGCCTCGGATGGGAATTCAAAATACAGCTTTTGGTAATCACACCAACACAATTTTGGAAAATTGTTCATATCCTCTTCTCATTTATTTCCTAATAGGAACCAGTAATTTCTGGGCTTTGGGGCCATAGCTATCTAAAACTAATTAATAACTAAGTGGGTTTATTTACTGCTCTAAACCACACCCCCCTTTCAAATATGTCCCAGCTCCAAATTAAGGCAATTACTTTATTAGAAAAACATTTCTAATAGCTTGGCTCACCAGCCTCAGCCTGATTATTGTGATTACAAGCTATTTACTGCAATCTAATGCTATTTGCGCCATGCTGGCTGCATTTTACAATGTCCAATTTCTTTCTGCCTTATTTACATTTACTTTTCTCAATGAATGGAAAGGAATAAATAATTCTACGCTAATATACATTCAAACTAATAAAGTTATTATTTTCTACAAATTTCCCTGCCCTGCATTTTAAAGAACTCTCTGACCTTGTGTTTTCATTTACTTATTTATTCTGAGATATTATTACCTCAGAACAGTTTGATTTATAGACAATATTTATAGAATATAAATATACTTATATTTATATTCCTATATTTATAGTAATAAAAGAAAACCACATCGAAGATAATGCATAACCCATCATGCCATGACCAATTTTCTCTGTTGCTGATATCCTGATATCAATATGTTATATTAATCAGAATGTATGAACTAATACCAATACATCATTAGTCAATACATCAACACATCACAGCCTGTTTCCTGCTTAGACAATTCCTTGTTTGGAACTCTTTGTGCCTTTTCTGATCTTAGGGCCCCTTCAGGATACCAACACATTTCAATGTATTATCTTCGTAGATTCTTCTGGGCTGCAAAATCTTCTAGTCTTCTTGTTTATAAAGGTGTTGTTTATAATCTTCTATTAGGTTTTGCCTGATATTTCCTGTAATTGGACAGTGATGCTTTGGGGGAGGAAGATCAAGAGGTGACAAGCTAGTCACACTAAGGACACACAGCTGAATGTTGATCTTGTCCATGTGGCTGAGTGGTTAATGTTTTCCTTGACTGAATGCTTTACGTCTTTCAGAGAAATCGCTGTCCACTGCTCAGACATGAGTGTGAAGGTCATGCTCCATGAAACTGAGCACTGACTGATACTTTATGCAATAGACTTCTACATTGGCGATTGTGTGTTCGCTCCAATTAATTTTTTAGTCATTTAGTTACATCAATACAACCTCATAGAAATGAAATTTTATATTTTGAGTAACACACCATCATTTTGTTGCTGAAGTGAATACAGATTCAACCACTTGGAGGACGTTCAGCTGGCTTTGGTATTCCTTTAATATATTTTCATGTTTGTGCAGTTGAGCATTTGTTTGCTTTATTTTCTATGCATTTACTTATTATTTTGCATGGAGAATATTATAGAAGCAGAGGATAACTTGTGGAGTCAGCTTTCCTCTCCCTCCATGTGTGTTCTAGCAGGCTTGCTGGCAGGTGCCCTTACTTACTGAGCAAACTCATCGACCCCTCCTGTTTTCTTTTTGAGACCAAGTTTCACTGTTTCTTTACCCATAAGAAGAATGAAATTAGTTATGTTGTCTATAGAAAGATGAATGCAACTGGAGATAATTATATTACACTTATTAAGTCCTTCTCAGAAAGACAAATGCCACCGAACACATTCCATATGTCTTCTCTCATTTGTACTACTTAGATTTTACATACACACATGATACCTTTCATGTATATTTGATGTGATAAAAGTGGGAATTTCTAGGGAACAAAGAGAACTAAGGAAATTAGAGAAAAGGGAGGTTGGGGGATGTGTTATGTTTAACATAAAATTTATACTTGTATGTAACATGTACAGTGAATATGCACAGTGAAAAAATTAAAAATAATAAACTCAGAGGAGAAGTGAACTGCCGTTTCCATGTGGCAGCACACAAGTTGTATCTGCCATGTCATCTGTAAGTTTCCTTTGAAACGCTGTACACAGAGATTGAAAGGCAAATGGTAACTATTAGAAAGCAAAAAAGAAAAAAATTATTTAGGAAAACTTCATTAATTTCCATCCAAAAGAAGACCCTACCAGTTTTTTATGCATGTACATATATATATGCATGTAGACCAAAAATGTTTTAAAAATCTGTAGTTTATTTTTCCAAAAAAATTAAAATTTTATTAAAAAAATAAGAACATTCATATGTAAAAGTATCTTTTGTTGTGGTCTATCAATAAGCTTATCAAACATAAAGTGAAATCCATAATACACAAAAGCACTACTGAGATGCTTTTCTCAGTGCAGAGCTGGGGAGATATGGATGTGAGCGGAGGGCCTGGTTTAGTATGTGGAGTGGACAAATAATTCATTTGGAAACACAAGCACAAGAGCCACAGAAACCCATACCTTTACATTTCAATTGATGGAGGTATATTTGCACAACTTTCTATGATATTTTGTGATACTACAATACACATAGAAAATGTAATAAATCAAGGTAGTGAATATTTCCATCTCATCCGTGATACTTATGTAGTAGTGAATTTTGTACTCTTCAGCCATTTTAATCTTAAAAGACTATTTTGATCAGTGTTCTATTGTGCTTTAGAAGAACCTGATCTAATGCATGCCCAGCATGCTTCCCTCTTCCTTAGAGTCCTCTTACTGTGTTATCTTTATTTGCTCTCTAAAGTTCACAGGCAATACTGTCGTTTGTCGTTAGACTTATTTTGCTTAATATGGTGAGCTTGAGTTTTACATAGTTTTCCATCAAGATACACTACAGCTGATGCACGTCTTGGAACTGGATGGTGTTTCAGTGTAGACAAGCAGGTATCTCTAAAGGATGGTGACCATGATCCTTTTGGGGCCATAGCCAGGAGCATGCACCACCAGAACAATCCATTCATCCACTGATGGAAATCTGTGTTGGGTCCATATTTTAGCTATCATAAATAGTGCTGCAAAAATCATAGGAGTGCAATGGTGTGGTGGTTAGGTTCTTTCTGGATATATACTCAGTAGCAGAGTTCTCGAATTACACCGTAACATTTTTAATTCTTGGAGAAGACTCCATATTGGTTTCTGTTCCTGCATTAACTCACATTCCCACCAACAGTATATGAACTCTGCATGCTCACTTGTACTTTGTCCTTCTTGTAATAGACATCTGAGCCAAGATGGGATGCTCTCACACTGAGATTCTGATGCACTTCCCTGACTAGTGATGCTAAGATTTTTTTTTTTCATATATTGTTAACGATCTCAATGACTTTAGAAAGTTTAGACTTTAGGCCACTTTTTGACTGGTTTGTTTCCTTGATGTTCAGCTCCTAGAGTCCCTTGTATATTCTGGATGTGAATCTCTGCTCAGATGAACAGTTTGTGAATGTTTTCTCCATCTGTATGCTGTCCTTTGATTCTGCTATTTCCTTTGCTCTAATAGACTCCTTATACTGATGCAGTCTCTCGTGTCTGTTTCTGCTGTTGATGTGTCTTTCAGACTTCACCAAACTGTCATCACCTACACATCACTGTCTTCAAGGGCTTTCTTAGAGCAATTTCATAGACTGAGAAATCTGGGTCTCAAACTAATTTTTGTTGATGTTTGTCTACAGCAAGAAGGATGGCTCCAGTTTCAGACCTCTCTGTATGCATGTGAAGTTTACCCAACACTATTAATTGAAGAAAACACAGTTTCCTCATTCTATGCTTTGGTACCATTATCAATAATCAGTTGGCTATGTGCATATAGATTTATTTTGTGCTATAGTTTTTTTGTGTGTTTTTCTAACAGTTCCATGATGTTTTTGTTACTAAAGCTTTGAAATCAGGTATTTTGATGCAAAGAAATGTGGACAACAGTGCATACTGTGGGACACACTGTGAAACACAACAGCATTTATAACAATTTTTTTTTTCTCTGTTGGGGCAAAGATTGCAAAGTTAGAAGGCAAGTATGAGAGAAAGGGAAGATAAGTAGGATTAGGGTGCATGATGGGAAATTCACAAAAAAAAAATCAATAAAAAGTTGAAAACAAAAATGCAAAACAAACGGACATTGAGTAAGGGTCCTGGAAAATCTTCAAAGCGTCTACTTTCCCATAGAGTTGACATTTTGTTTACTTCCTGAGTCTCATGATATGCTTCCTCCTTCTGGAAGGAATGTTTCAAGCTCAGAACCAACTGCAATACAGTACCCAAGAGACAAGCACAAGTGTGCCAGAGCTTGAGACAGCTGTGGCCAACATTTTCCCAAGGTCTTCTGGGCATGTTCTAGGAATGTTTGGTTTAGGAGTATGTTTTTTCTTGCTTCTAAAAGTATAAGACACAGAAAAGTTGTTTTCTAGGTTCAATGAGACAAATTATGATGGTGGGTGTGGGCGTGGGGTTTGGTATCTATGACATGACCCTAGAATGCAAGGTATGAATGAGCAAGTTTGTTAAATCATATAGAGAAAACACTGGTGGGTTTGAGGCTTGTAGGAATGGCACTCATGGTCCTGTACCTACTAAAAATGAATGGAAGATGTGATTCCTCCCTTGGGCAATTTAAGAGCTTTAAAATATTTCATATACATTTTAAAGTTCAAAAATAATTAGATAATCTCCCTCTTTCTCTTTCCTTCCCCCCAACACTTCCCAGGTCCCCTTATTTCAATGGTTCTAATGCCCTCTTCATTCTCAAAATGGCAGCATTTTCTTCTTTAGTATTGCTGGATAGACATCCTGCTGAATCAGTTTTGTTGTTTGTGTGTATATGGTTTCAGGGCTGACCACTTTGTACTGAGTAAGCAGTAGGGGGCTCATCCCTGGTAAAGGCAAATGAAAATATTTCTCTTACACATTAGCACGTCTGTCTGTATTGTCACTGTTCAGGTCTTATTTATTTCATCCATTTCTAGAGAAGTCTCACAGTGGGCTTTGTGGCTTGCGATGTTGCACCTATCCTAACAAGACCACACCTCCTAATAGTGCCACTCCCTGGGCCAAGCATATTCAAACCACTACAGGTTTCTTGTAGACAACAAAAAATGAATTTTTTCTTAATCTTCAGCTACTTTGTATATTTTAAGAATTAAGGTAATTAACATATTGAATTATTATTGCAGAGTTTCTGTAGATTGGAGTCATCTTGTTGGTTTTTGTTTCATTCCAGATTTCCATGCTCAGTCATGCATTGTAATTTATTAATTATAAGTTGGTTTGTTTTCTTTCTCAATTCTCCTCACTGTGATCATTTCCTCTCTTCAATTCAAAGTATTGCATCCAGTATTCTGTTTAGGGTTTTGTTGTTGTTGTTCTAAGGTATGAATATTTTTGGGATGTTCATATTATGGAAACATTTTCTTTTCTTTAAATATGTCATATACGTTTGTTGGACACAGTAGTCTAGGTTAGAAGTATTTTAGAATTTAGACTGCATTGCCCCAGGCTCTTCTGGCTTTAAAATTTTTCATTAAAAAAATGAGAATTATTCAGATAACTTTACCTTTATGTGTGACTAGTGTTTTTTTTCCTCTTACAGCTTTTGATGTTTTTTCTTTATTTAGTATTTTTAAAACTATAATATGTATAGAGAGTTTCTTTTCTGGATGTGTTTCATTGAAGTTCTCTTTGCTTCTTGTATTTGAATACAAGAATTTGTATAGAATTTTTCTTCTATGATTTTGTTAATGCTATTGAAGTGGAATTTCTCTCCTAATCTATGACATTCCACATTTCCTTTCCTGGCGCTTTAAGTTTTTTTCATTTCTTTGCTTATCTGGTTTAGATTCTCTACTTGATTTAAATCCTACTTTATCTTCAAGTCCTGACATTCTTTCATCTGCTTGTATTCATATACTGGTGAGACTTTCCCTTGAGTTTTCAAATTAAGATAGTGAGTTTTCCAATTTCATCTTCATTTAGTTTGAGGCCTCTGTAAAGTCTCTACTTTTCAGCTATGTGCTTGTTTTCCCCAGCACCACTGTTTCTTGTCATCATCTCGGAGTTCAATGAAGAGATCCCTCGAGTCTTCTTTAAATACCTATATTCAGTTTTCAAGTGTGTTATTAAGGAATATTGGCTTAGTTTTCTTTTTGTGGTACATCTTTACCTAGTTTGGGTATTAAAGTGATATTGAAGTAGACGTGTAGAAGGAGTTTGGAAATGCTCCTTTTGTTTGTATTTTTTAACTAGTGTAACAAGGACTGGCTGTAAATCTTTGAAAGTCTGATAGAATTCTGCTTTGAGTCCATCTCATCTTTGATTTATTTTAGCTTGATGGCTTTTATGTTTTCAAGCTTCTCGTTTGTTATGCGTTTGTTTAGGTTCTTGACTTCTTGGATTAATTTTGGCTGTTTGGCTGAATCTAGAAATTCAACCTTTTTTAATGTTTTCCAGCAAAACAAATTATATATTTTTAAGGTATTCTTTTAATCATTTTTGCTGCCCATTGTAATTTCCCTGTTCATTATTGATTTTGTTAATTTGGGTCCTCTCTTTCAGTTAGCTGGGCCAAAAGTCTGATCATATTAATTGTCTCAAAGAACCAACTCTTAGCCTTATTGACTCTTTGTATTACCTTGTTATTATTTATTTTTTGTTTTCTTTGGTTTATTATTGTATTTGACCCGTTCTTCCAAATTTCGGGGGTTCATCATTAAGTCATTTATTTGTGCTTTTTCCGATTGCTTGGTGTAGGCACATAGAGATATACATTGTTTAAGTAGGATTGCTTCCAATGTGTCTCAGAAGCATTGTGGCATTGTGTTCTGTAATACAACAATTATTTCCAGGAAATATTTTTATTTCCTTCCTGATTTCTTCTTTGATTTATTCATCATCATTCAACCAAAGGTTGTTTAACTTCCATAAGTTTGTGTGCTTACTAGAGATTTGTTTGCTGTTGGTTTTAAGTTTATTGTGGTATGATCAGATAGGATCCACAGAGTTCTTTCAATCTTTCTGAATATGTTTTGTGTCCCAGAATGCAGCTTAGAGAAGATTTCATGTACTGCTAACTAGAATGTATATGTTCTTTGGCATTTGGATAGAATATCCTATAGATATTGGCTATAACATATAATTTAATGTTGATGTTTCTCTGATTATTTTCATCCATATGACCTGTCTACAGAAGAAATTAGGGTATTGAAATCACCTGCTATTAATAGGTTGATGCTGATGTGTGTCTTTAATCCCAGTAGTATACTTTTTAAGAAACTGAATAGAACATAGAAATGAAGTCTATCCATTTGGGCTGGCAACGCTTCCCCACCAAGAGCTATAGGACATCTTACTACATAGTGAGTAAAGACCCTAGAAGCAATAGTTCTCATTCCTGCTCATCACTAATGAGGAGCCAACCTCCACCTGGTTGTAACAAAGTGGTATCTCAGCACCTATTAGCAATGTCAGAAAGAGATGCTAAATCAGGTTTAAATCAAACTGGAGTTGTGCAATATAAAATACCCAGGAATATATATTTAAGATTCTTTTTAATATAATGAATGGAGTACTCAAACTAGATGAGTAAAACAAACCAATAATCCAACATAACCCTTAGACCCTGACACTGAGAGGGCACAGATATTGGAACAGTCTTCCCAAGATGTCAAAGCATCCACCATGAAAATGCTACCACAACTACAAACACATAACAAATGAAAACTACAGATACTAGGAAAGAAACAAAAGACAGGAAGAGCCAAATAGAGACAACAATATAGAAACAACATGTTGTTATTGTGGCGGCGGTGGTGGTGGTGGTGGTAGTGGTGGTGGTGGTGGTGGTTGTCGCTTCTCTGCCACCTGGTTCACAACTAGGAGAGGAACATTTCCCTTTTACAGAAATAGAATGAAAGAGAACATTCTAACAAACTGTCATTTCAATCCTGGGTACCAGACATCCTCACAGCTCAGTTAGGGAAGCAAGCAGAAATCCACACAGTGTAGCTCATATCACCTTCAGCAAATACCCAGATATTTGTGCAAGGAATCATCTTTTATCTTTTTTTAATAGGTTTCTGATTTACATGTTATTGGTTTTTTTACATTATAATTTTTATTGGATATTTTATTTACATTTCAGATGCCATTTCCTTTCCCCATTTCCCCTCCCTAAAAACCCCCAATCCCATGCCCCCTTCTTCTTTTTGCTTTTATACATTTTTTAAAATATTAATCAAAGGCTTTATAAGTTTGGTAATGCTCAGTATCAATCAGAAGTGTAACCCAATACCCAACCGAGATATACCAACTATCTTTGACTGGTGGAGATACGCGAATATCCACCTCCATGTTGCCCTCTCTCTCATCTCCTAGCTCCTCCCCCTTTCCTCCTCCTCTTCTTACTCCCCCTCTTCCTCTCCGTACTCCTCCCACCTTAGCTCATCCTACATATCACTCTTCCTGTTAAAGTAAATTTTTCTCTCAAAATACAATTAGAGCATAACTATACCAATTTGTGCCAGTAAGGTACAAGATAGTCCAATACCCAATCCATCATTTTGTTGACTAACCAGAACCTCTGTCATCTCTTCTAACTAAAAGACTTAGTTCTGAACCTGGCTTTTTTTTTTCTAGGATTTAGAATGAATGTCAGCTGAAAACCATCCTCTCAAATCTTTTCTCTCAAAGTAAATAGCCAGGATTGGCGATGAGACTGTAAGTTTTCAACCCCATCAGAAATCCAGAGTGACTGAATTAACTGAAATTATGGGAAGCACAAAGAATAGCTTCTAAGACTTAGCCAATTTATAGAGACCGCTAAACACCTGGACAGTCCCTATACTACAAAACATTGGAGCATCTGATCTTCAGCCTTCTGGCCCAGGATCATCTGACAGACCTAGTGATGCACAATTATTAAGGGCTGATTACTCTGTCTTGGCAGATATAATCAGTTGACTATTCCACAAGTGTGTCCTTTTCTGGACAGTAATTTGTCTGTAGATGAAAAGAGGCAATTCTTGTTTAGTGGCTGTCTCACCACAACTGGAGTAACTCCAAAGATGCTCAATTTCTTCTTAGAATCCAAGACAGGAAGCTGTCAGGAGCAGACAGGTCTCTAATCAAAATGAACATTAATACAGAAATGTTTGTAATGTCAATTCTGTGGACTTCTGACGTTTTGAAAACCAACTATCCATGTAAGGCAATGTGGACAGTTGTCTGTTAACTCCTTTCGGCTATTTCTAAATAAAATATGGAAAACACCCTAACAATAAACTCAAAGCCATGAATTTGCTATAGACCCTTAACTCACAGGCTAACCATCTCAAATCAGTTAAAAAAAAAAAAAAAAAAAAAAAGGTTAAAGAAAGACTGGGTCTAAGCCTTGTATTCCTAAATGTGTTATACAGGCACAATGCCTATGAGAGTAACAATATTCATCTCATTTTTATACCAATAAGAAGCTCATACCAATGAAAACCTTAAATTTGAAATCAAAATAAATTTTGTACCATTTAAGAAATTATAACTTCATCTTAATAACAATTATACATAGTTTTACCAATAGGTTATGGCTATGCAATAAATCCTAGCTAATCCTTCCTATTCTAACAAAACCACTACTTTTCCCTAGAAAGACAGCCCAGTCCCCAAGCCCTGGGAATAGGAGTGCAGACTCTTCATTAACTTCTTCAAGCTGGTTACATGTGTTGAGATATTAGAAGAGGGGCAGGGAGAAGAGTAAATTGATAAGCCTCTGACACTGTGTCTTCACTACATCCAGCTGGAATTCCAGAACATCAGAGGTTCGAGCAGGTCTGCTCAGCTTGCTTGATGAGCAGATACACCAAGGCTATGTATTCTGCAATATACAAAATTTGTTTCTCAAAACAAATTTTAGTATAAAGATAATTTTTTGTTTGAATTCTGGAATATAGTCTTCTGGCGGTCTGCCTCTGTCATGTCTAATCCATATAATTCTGGCAGTTTCTATGAGGGTGTGCTCCCACCATCCTCCCATTTCTGCCTCCCTGCTCTCAAATTCCACAACACTAGGGAATCCAAACTTTCAGGCACCAAGGCTTTCCACTTCCACTGATGCCTAACCCCTTACCCCATCTCCCCCTTTTCAAATTACTATAAGGGTGTGCTCCCACCATCATCCCATTCCTGGCTCCCTGCTCTTGAAATTTGCCAACACTAGGGAATCCAAACTTTCAGGCACCAAGGCCTTCCACTTCCATTGATGCCTGGCAAGGCCACCCTCAACTACCTATACAAGTGGAGCCGTGAGTTGCCTCCCTCCCCCTTTGTGTTCTCGGGCTGGAGATTTTAGAATGACTACTCCAGCTTGTTTCTTAGGACCATTTGCTTGAAAAATTGTTTTCCAGCCTTTTACTCTAAGGTAGAGTCTGTCTTTGTCACTGAGGTGGGTTTCCTGTATGCAGCAAAATGCTGGGTCCTGTTTATGTATCCAGACCATTAGTCTTTTAATTGGGGAATTGAGTCCATTGATGTTAAGAGATATTAAGGAACAGTGATTGTTGCTTCCTGTTATTTTTGTTATTAGAGGTGGAATTGTCTTTGTATGACTACCTTCTTTTGGATTTGTTGGAAGAGGGTTACTTTCTTGCTCTTTCTAGGGTATAATTTCCCTCCTTGTATTGGAGCTTTCCTGCTATTAACCTATTGTGTAAATTTGGTTTTGTCATGGAATATCTTGGTTTCTCCATCTATGGTAATTGAAAGTCTTGCCGGGCTATAGTAGCCTGGGCTGGCATTTGTGTTCTCTTAGGGTCTGTATGACTTCTGTCCAGCATCTTCTACTTTATAGTATCTGGTAAGAAGTCTGGTGTAATTCTGATAGGTTTGCCTTTATATGTTACTTGGCCTTTCTTCCTTACTGCATAATATTCTCTCTTCGTTTTGTGCACTTAGTGTTTTGATTATTATGTGACAAGAGGTATTTCTTTTCTGGTCTAGTCTATTTGGCATTCTATAGGCTTCTTGTATGTTTATGGGCATCTCATTCTTTAGATTAGGGAAGTTTTCTTCTATAATTTTGTTGAAGATATTTATTGGCCCTTTAAGTTGGGGATCTTCACTTTCATCTATACCTATCATCCTTAGGTTTGGTCTTCTCATTGTGTCCTGGATTTCCAGAATGTTTTGTGTTAAAAACTTTTTGCATTTTCTTTGACAGTTGTGTCAGTATTTTCTATGGTATCTTCTGCACCTGAGATTCTCCCTTCTATCTCTTGTACTGTGTTGGTGATGCTTGTATATATGACTCCTGATTTCTTTCCTAGGTTTTCTATCTCCAAGGTAGTCTCCATTTGTGAATTCTTTATTGTCTCTACTTCCATTTTTATGTCCTGGATGGTTTTGTTCAATTCCTTTACCTGTTTGGTTGTGTTCTCTTGTAATTGTTTAAGGGATTTTTGTATTTCCTCTTTAAGGGCTTCTACCTGTTTACCTGTGTTCTCCTCAAATTCTTTGAGAGTGTTATTTATGTCCTTCTTAAAGTCCTCTAGAATCATCATTAGAAGTGATTTTAAATCTGAATCTTGCTTTCCTGGTGATATGGGGAATTCAGGACTTTCTAGTGTGGGAGAACTAGGTTCTAATGATGCCAAGTACCCTGGGTTGCTGATGCTTATGCTCTTGCACTTGCCTTTCACCATCTGGATCTCCTTAGTGCTACCTGCCCTGTTTCTGAGTGGAGCCTGTCTTTCCTATTATCTTCGTTATATCAGAAATGTGTGGGGTGGGTGTTACTACTGGGGTTAGAGCTGGGGCCCAAACTCTGCTCAGTGATCAGGCGCAGACAGGAAGGAACCAGTGCCTAGGGCCAGGAGTGACTTCCTGGGTCCTAATGGGTCCGAGTTACTCCCTGTTTGGGGCAGGCGTTGCTGTCTGCTTACCTAAGATACTGCTGGCTAGAGCTCCTGGCCTGCTTCCTCTGGGTTCTGTGAGATTGGGGGCAGAGCTGCTCCCTGGCATCTGCTTAGTGCTCTGGCTGAGACTGGGAGGAACCAGTGCTCCAGGCCAGGAGCCAGGAACCAACTTTTAAAATGACTTATTTGAGGCCATTCTAGGGTCCAGAAATCTTGCCTATCCCTATCTCTGGAACTTTACAGACATTTATGCTCTATGTCTTGGAAGGCAGCTTCCTTTCTTGAAAACTCAAACTGGCCAAGTAGAATGACTGTGATGTAGGCCCACTGGATACCCTGAACAATGAGAGAAAGGTGCTGGACATAGACAGGAATAGATGGACATGCTGCCCTTAAAAGTCTATGATGGGTATTGGTATCTGAGACCAATGATGTGGCCCACTACTTGAGGACAGAGGACAGTCCCAGGATTGGATGCAGGTATTTATGAAATTCCTCTGAACATTCTTCCTGGTACGGTGCTCTGGTAACTTGTTGCAGAAGGTCTTAGAAAAGTGAACCGGCAGACTTCCTGTGCTATCGCAGGACTACTCTCGGCCTACCAACTCTCCCACAGGGCCAAAGGTCCCAAGCTGGTTACACCAGACTGTTCTCCAGCTTGCTCCCATAGCGACTGGTTGCTGTGTTTCCAGCTTTGGTGATTCACTCATCCCTGAAACCACTAGTTCCTTCACAGCCATAACCACCCGGTTGTTGGCAGACCCACTTCCCAGTATCCCAGTAAAGTAAAACTCTAAAGCTTCAGATTAACCAAATAGATTTATATATAAGCAAATACTTGAGACACAAGCTGCCCACACAATTAGAATTGTTATCCCAATTATCTAACATTTTCATATGAATAACTCCTTGAGACTGCTAGAGATACTTGGGTATATGTCCGCTGCCATCTCGCCTCCTTCTTCCTTTCCAATGACAGGGCTCCCGCTGCAAATACATTGGGAAGGAAATTTCTGCCACAGTAACTGACAGGGCAGAGAGAAAAACACCCATTCTTGCTCCGAAAAGAGATACAAGATCATATTACAGGGCCATGAAACAACTGCCATTAGCTGTTGCCTTCATCTACAGCAGAAGCAGAGGTCTAGGTAAGGAAAACCACGGTTCTAAGTGTCATTATGGTCTAGGTGCACATAGAGCTAAGAAAAACTTTACCTAGTTGGTGTTGGCCACAACTGTTCCAACTTGCATACAAATACATGTCTGCCACTGTTACGTCAGCTCTATACCAAGTCTGAACAGGATGGACATGATGTGAGCCTCATGAATGGATGTTTCTTCCTTGGCCTGCATCAGGACCCACATCTTTACCTGGGAAAAAGATAGGAATTTCAAATTCATCATCAGTGGTGTGGCTGTGTGCCCAAGGCCCTTTGCAGTGGTACAGCCTGCAAAAATGATGCCTAAAGAAACCTACATCATATAATAGAGAGCACCACTCCTATTGTAGTGATCACTCTGCCAAAATCGCTGTCTACACCAAGACTGCCTATACCTAATATTATATGAACCCAAAGAAAGAATGGGTCTCTAAAAATCCATCATGGCATGTACAATGCTTCTTGCCATTAATCATCATTAGAAAAGCTCTAGGGAATCTATGTCATACCCACATGGAAGTAAGACCAGCAGAACACCATTCCAGCCTTGCAGATGCTTAAAAGAATTTTTTTAAAAAAACTAACTACTGTCATAAACTTGTGTAACAATATAAATCATGTGTGGAAAATAGACACACAGATGAGAAACAAAAGAATCAGTATTAACAGTACAAAAAAACCATCAAATCAAGAAAAATAACTAGAGAAGAGAATAATTCAATATTCAAAACAGCTGAAGAAAATTAAAAAGGGACAGGAATAAGCCTTTATCATTGATAACAACAATGGAAATAAACAAATATTCTTGTTATGGGAACTCACCAATAATGATACCATCCCATGGACGATGTCAAATGATGTGAGGTAGTGTCCTGTAACTTGCGTACAGGATGTGAGGATCAGGACTGTCTAACTTATATCTAGCATATTAGAGTTTAAGAAAAGAAGATGTAAGACCAGACAAGTGGAATCACAAACTAACGATCAAGAAATATGTATTCCTACCTCATTCCAGAGCATATTATTTTATGCAACAAACAGCTATGAGGCTACAGACAGAGAGATGGGTCCTTATGCATTCATAGCAATGAAACTCACCACTTCATTTTTATCAGTGGGTGGATGTTTAGATTAAGTAAACCTCAAGAAAATCAGAATTAAATTATACCTTAAATTATATAGAATGTTTTACAAATTCAAATTAAGTCTATTCAATCGCTATGGAATATACATTGAACTTTTTGTAGGATGAAGCACAGATTAATCCACAAAGAAGCCTTAAATTCTACAAAATTAAGATGTATGAAGAAGCTTTATAAAAACTCACTAGTTCATAAGGTACTTGTTTAAAACAAGAGATTGAATGAAGGTTCCCCACATGAGTGAACAATGTTACTCCCAGAAGATATGAGGTATTGTAATCCCTGTGTAGGTACAGAAAAACCTTTGCAAGAGTTATTAAATAGGGGGTCACAGAGGTATACAAAGCAAGGCAGGCTATTGTCAACTGCTCCTGGATGCCCCCTCCATAACTAGATAGTAAGGCCATATTGCTGAAGAAAACACTCACTTTGGTTGTGGGACATAAAGAAATTAAGCTTAAATTGACAAAGAAACTCCCTGCTGGGTGGGGACATTTTTATTCTTATTTTTGTACTGGGCTCTACATGCTACAATACCAACCTGTCAGGCTGAGCTGTATCCTCTGTAACCAACCTCTTAATTGGATTTGAAGTCTGCTCCACAGGAAGGAATTGATGCCTGGCTTTGTAAACAAGGTCAAAGCCCATGGCCATATCCCTAAGGCAACTACTGTTGTTGCTTTGCTAAAATGAGCATGACTTCTAGCTGCCTTCTAAAATGGAGTTATACTGCCCTCAACCTTGATCGGGAAAGCTTCTTCTTCTACTGGGTGGTAGTTACTGCAGAGACACATAACTGTTTAAAGTGCTGAGAATTAGCAACAGCGACTGCTCCAATGAAGATGGCATATCTTTATACACCTACCCCAGCAGGGCTCCAGGACATTTGCAGAAAAGGAGGTGGGAATTTAAGAGCTGGATGATGGGAGGAGTGGTAAGAAGTGTTGACTTCTGGATTTGGATTGACTGTTGCTCATGTGAACTCACCGCAGCTGTAGTTATCTGCAGGACACCTTGGGTAAGATGAAGCAAAAAGTCTCAGGATGTAATACTGCCTGGTCAGATCACTCACTAAGAAACTATTGGTAGTTGATGTGTTCTAAAGAAGGAGAGTGGTTTTCTTTGTGGGAGGTGTGGCCACTAGGCAATTGCAGTTGGCTCAGTAGATGGTCCCACACCATTGTGGCAGTAAATGTACTCAGTTGTTTAATATATATATGATATCTATAACCTATATATGTATATATATATACACACATATATATGTGTGTGTATTTATGTATCATATATAATATATAGTATATAGTATATATTATGCATTATATAATATATAATATATAATATTAATATATAATATAAAGGAGGATATAATTAAGGTACATTGTATGTTAAGAATATAAATTTTTCAAAGAAAAAATTAAAAGTAAGTATTTAAAAATCATTTCAAAAAATCTTAACAGTTTTTCTGATCACAATGTGATTAAAAACAAAGTTAAAAATCAAAAAATTTACAAGTACCCTTGAAAACATTATAGAGAATTCAAAAGGGACACTTAAATTGATCTTAAAATGGAATAAGTAGGGAGACAGAGGAGAGCATCTCAGACCTCACTACCACAAGCGGGGAGGAGACAGAAGAGAAGATCTTGGTTTCTGGGTAGCACTCAGTCAGACCAAGCTCAGGCTTTAGGAGTTAGGAGTGCATGACGTGCCTGGGAAGGCAGGGGCGCCCGCCATTGGGCTGCTCTTGAGTAGCCAGAGAAGTCCAAGGTGGCAAAGGGGGCCAAACGACCCAACGCAAGATGGCGAGTAAATAGATATTTGAAGACATGGTGGAGGAGCGTGTCCACGAAGAATATAAAATCTGGAAGAAGAATACGCCATTTCTGTATGACCTGGTTATGTCCCATCCTCTTCGGTGGCCCAGTCTTACGATTCAGTGGCTTCCTGAAGTGACTAAACCAGAAGGTAAGGATCATGACCTTCATTGGCTGACGCTGGGCACTCATACATCTGATGAGCAGAATCATCTGGTAGATGCTCGAGTTCACATTCCCAACGATGATGCACAGTTTGATGCTTCCATTGTGACAGCGACAAGGGAGAATTTGGTGGCTCTGGCTTTGTAATAGGAAAAAAAATGAATGTGAAATTAAAATTAATCATGAAGGAGAAGTAAATTGTGCTCGTTTAGATGCCATAAAATCCTCACATCATTGCTACAAAAACACCATCTTCTGATGTTTTGGGTTTTAACTATACAAAACACCCTGCAAAACCAGATCCAAGTGGAGAATGTAATCCTGATCTTAGATTAAGAGGTCACAAAAAAAAAAAAAAAAAAAAAAAAAAAAAAAGGCTACGTATGGTCTTTCCTGGAATTCTAATTAGAACAGACATCTCCTGAGTGCATCGGATGACCATACTGTCTGCCTGTGCGATATAAATGGTGGACCAAAGGAAGGCATTGTATAGTAGGAAATGTAAGTGGGATGGCTTCTGGCATTCTTTATCCTCTGATTCTAGCACTTTCAAGTGAGCTGTTGCATACTGTATCATATTGTAGCTGTTAGAGAACAAAATGAATGTTACTTAAGAACGAACACATCAGTGTTTTAAAACACATTGCTGGGTATTGCCTTTGAATCAACTGTCGTCATTTTTCTCAAACTTTAAAGTGCTTGCTCAAGTTTCCAAATACGCGAGGATAACTTTTACACTTTTTCCTTCCAACACTTCTTGATTGGCTTTGCAAAAACAAAGTTTTAAAATTAAAAAAAAAAATGGAATAAGTAGATAAAGCAAAAGCTGTATCAAAGGCAAGGAGTTTATACATTTAAACAAATAAGTTGTTTGCTTGACTTCTTCCTTAAAATGCATCACAAGGACTGAGAAAAACAGGAACCAACCTACCTCAAAGAATAAAGTTTGTGGTTAAAGGGACAAAATTATAATCAGTGCCTCTAAAATACAAAGGATCATTAGAGTTACATAGAAGAAATGTGTCAGCAAATTAGAAAACAAGAAATGAAAGTATGGTCCAACCTCATACTTGTAAAATTAAACTCTAAGAACATGAAAAACCTAGGTAGACCAATAACAAGCCATGTAATTAAATGAGAAAAGGTTCCAAATAAAGAAAAGCCTAGGGCTGATAGCATCACTGCAGAACTGTAGCATATTTAAAAAGAATTCCAACTTCTCTCAAATATTCCACCAAATTAAAAGCAAGAGAATCTTCTGGATACATTCTGTGTGCCTAGTATTGCCCTGCTACCAAAACCAGACAAAGAAAAAAAAATACAGCCCAACATTCCTGATGACCATGTGTGAAATTTTTCTCAATAAAACACATACATTCAAATTCAACAACACAGGAAGAACAGTGTCTTGGGACTGCAGAGATGATGAAATAGTTAATAGTACTTGCTGCTTCACAAAGGACAGTGTCTGTAACTCCAATTCTCCGGAATCAAATATCCTATGGCCTCTTTAGGCACCAGGAACACACCTGCTGTATACACATACATGCAAATAAACAAATAAAAACAGTAAAACTCAATCTTATCAACGGAGAGTTTTTGAAAACATTTGCCTTGATGAAGCTGATCTGTTCTAGGAATGCAAGGATGGTTCAACACATGCAGGTCAAACAGCAATCCAATCAGCAAGATGAAAGACCAAAATTTGTTCATCTCAATTGGTTATAGAAAGTATTTGATGAAATTCTAACCTCCTTTGCAATGAAAGCTCTTGACATATTAGAAATACTACAGAATTCAATAAGGACTATATGTGGCAAAGCCACAGCAATCAAATGAACTGGGGGAAATGAATGCAGTCTCATGTTTCTAAAAAAATGACATGGAAAATTTTAGCTGCAGCAATTGTGCAAGTGAAAACAGTAAAAGGCATAGATATCTGCTTATAGATGATAAGGTTCTTTATTTAATGATATTTTTTATTGGGTATTTTATTTACATTTCAGATGTTATCCCCCTTACCCCATTTCTTCCCCTCCCAGCCAGGAACCCCCTATCCCATCCCCCCTCCTCCTGCTTCTATAAGGATGTGCCCCCACCTAACCCCCCCCACTCCCACCTCCCCACTATCGAATTTCCCCACACTTGGCATCCAGCCTTCATGGGACCAAGGATCTCTTCTCCCACCTATGCTGGACAAGGCCATCCTCCACTACATATACAGCTGAAGCCATGGGTCCCTCCGTATGTGCTCCCAGGCTGGTGGTTTAGACTCTGGAAGCTCTGGTTGGTGGTATTGTTGCTCTCCTCATGGGGCCACAAACCCTTTCAAACCATTTCAGCTCCTTCAGTCTTCTCACTAACTCCTACATTGGGAACCCCTTGATCAGTTCAATGGTTAGCTGTGAGCATCCACCTCTGAATATGTCTGACTCTTGCAGACCTCTAAGGAGACAGCTATATCAGGCTTCTGTCAGCATGCACTTCCTGACATCCACATCAATGTCTACCTTTGGCGACTGCACATGGATGGATACCCAGGTGGGGCAGTATCCAGATGGCCCCTCCTTCAGTTTCTGTCCCACACTTTGTCTCCATATTTGCTCCCTTGAGTATTTTGTTACTCCTTCTAAGAAGGACCGAAGCACCACACTTGGTCTTCCTTCTTCATGAGCTTCATGTGGTCTGTGAGTTGAATCTTGGGTATTTCAAGGTTCTGGGCTAATATCCAATTATCAGTGAGTGAATACCATGTGTGTTCTTTTGTGATTGGGTTACCTCACTCAGGATGATATTTTCTAGTTCCATCCATTTACCTAAGAATTTCTCGAATTCATTGTTTTTAATAGCTAAGTAATACTCCATTGTGTAAATGTATTTATATATATATATATATATTTTTGTATCCATTCCTCTGTTGAAGGACATCTGAATCTTTCCAGCTTCTGGCTATTATAAATAAGGCTTCTATGAACATAGTGGAGCATATGTCCCTTGTTATATGTTGGAGCATCTTCTAGGTATATGCCCAGGAGTGGTATAGCTGGATCCTCAGGTAATGCTATGTCCAGTTTTCTGAGGAACCACCAGACTGATTTCCAGAGTGGTTGTATCAGCTTGCAATCCCACCAACAATGGAGGACTGTTCCTCTTTCTCCACATCCTCATCCAGCATCTACTATCACCTAAGTTTTTGATCTTAGCCATTCTGATTGGTGTGAGGTAAAAATCTCAGGGTTGTTTTAATTTGTATTTCCCTGATGACTAAGGATGTTAAACATTTTCTTTAGGTGCTTCTCGGCCATTTGAGTTTCCTCAGTTGAGAATTCTTTGTTTAACTCTATACCCCATTTTAATAGGGTTATTTGGTTGTCTGGAGTCTAATTTCTTGAGTTCTTTGTATATATTAGATAATAACCCTCTATCAGATGTAGGATTGGTAATGATCTTTTCCCAATCTGTTGGTTGCTATTTTGTCCTATTGACAGTGTCCTTTGCCTTACAGAAGCTTTGCAATTTTATGAGGTCCCATTTGACAATTCTTGCTCTTAGAGCATAAGCCATTGGTGTTCTGTTCCAGGAACTTTTCCCCTGTGCCTAGGTATTCGAGGGTCTTCCCTACCTTCTCTTCTATTAGTTTCAGTGTATCTGGTTTTATGTGGAGGTCCTTTATACACTTGGACTTGAGCTTTGTACAAGGAGATAAGAATGGATCAGTTTGCATTCTTCTACATGCTGACCTCCAGTTTGAACCAGCACCATTTGTTGAAAATGCTATCATCTTTCCACTGGACTGTTTTAGCACTGTTGTCAAAGATCAAGTGACCATAAGTGTGTGGGTGACCCTAAAACTTCCACCAAAGAACTCCTAAACCTGATAAACAGCTTCAGCAAAGTGGCTGGATATAAAATCAACTCAAACAAATCAGTAGTCTTCCTCTATTCAAAGGATAAACAGGCTGAGAGAGAAATTAGGGAAATGATATCCTTCACAATAATCACAAATAATATAAAATACCTTGGTGTGAATCTAACCAAGCAAGTGAAAGGTCTGTATGACAAGAATTTCAAGTCTCTGAAGAAAGAAATCGAAGAAGATCTCAGAAGATGGAAAGATCTTCCATGCTCCTGAATTAACAAGATAAATATAGTAAAAATGGCCATCTTGCCAAAAGCAATCTACAAATTCAATGCAATCCCCATCAAAATTCCAAATCAATTATTCATAGAGATAGAAAGAACAATTTGCAAATCATTTGGAATAACAAAACAACCAGGATAGTGAGAACAATTCTCAACAATAAAAGAATTTCTGGGAGACTCACCATCCCTGACCTCAATCTGTACTACAGAGCAGTAGTGATAAAAACTGCATGGTATTGGTACAGAGACAGGCAGGAAGATCAATGGAATAGAATTGAAAATCCAGAGATGATAAGGTTCTACATAGAGAAAAATCTGAAGACTTTCGCTTTAAAGACTCTGGGCTTAATAAATCTAGTAAAGAGATAGAATAGAATGTCAAAATACAAAAAAAAAATCAGTAGTTTTTCTATTTACAAACTCCAAATTTGCTCAGAATGAACTAGAGAGTGCAATAACATTCAAAGTAGCTACAAAGTATATGTATACAGGACTAAACTGTAACCAAGGAAATTAAGGACTCTATATTAAAAGTTATAATACTGCTTGAAGTACACACACACACACATACATACACACACACACACACACACACACACACAGGTCCATTCCAAGGATAGGAATTAAGAATGTTAAAACAGCTGTACTATCAAAATGATCTACAGATTCAACCTCATATCAAAATAGTAATGACATCCTTGGTAGGACTAGAAAACACATCCTAAAATGTCATATGAAAGCATGAACCCAGATAGTAAAAGAACATAGCCGCATCGTGGTATCTGATTTCAACACATACTATAGATCATTCAGTGACTAAAGATGTGGCATTGTGATGTAACTGACATAAAGATCCAAGAAACAGAATAGATTAAGCCCGTACATCTGGACCCATTTGATTCTAAACCAAGGTACCAAGAAATATACTGAATAAAGGATAAGTCTCTTCAGTGAGTGCTGTTATGTGGCCCCATGAAGAACTAGAGACTTGAGTTCTCCTCTCTCTCTCTCTCTCTCTCTCTCTCTCTCTCTCTCTCTCTCTCTCTTTCTCTCTCTCTCTCTCCATAAAACCAATCTAAGATAATCCAAAAATGGAAATGCCCAGATGAAAAACTCTCAAACTACTATGAGCGAACACAGCATAAATATGTCAGGCATTGATATAGGCAACCACTTTCTGGACAGAATCTTAAAAGAACAAGGAACAAACTTAAAAGCAGGATTGACAAGTGGGGTTAAATTAAGCTAAGGAGATTCTAGGTGACAAACAAAACAAAAGTAAAAGTCACACTGTAGAAAACAAATCATTTTTCAACTATTAGAAAAACTCTTAAATAATCAGCTTAAAATGGGTAAAATTATCCAAATAGATGACAAGATATTTCTCAAAAAAATACAAATAATTGACAAATATACAAGAAAATTCTTCATAGTAATAGCCAACAGGGAAATACAAATCAAACTACAGTGAGAAAATCTTGGTTGGATTTTGTCTATTAAATCTCAACAGAAGTGGCAAAGCCTGTTGATTATAGTGAGAAAATTAAGCTCTGTGAATGTGAGTTTTACAGCCATCATAAACCCATAGAACACTGTGAGGGTTTCCCCAAACTTCCAAGATGGTCTACCACTTGATGGGGCTACATCATCCCCACATATATATTCACAGGAAATCATCACATTATCGTCTTTGTTGCAACATTTATGATAGTTAACATATATAATCAGTCAAAGTAGCCATTCGCAGCTGAATATGTATATATGTGTGTGTGTATTATATATATACATATATATGTATGTATGTAATATATATGTGTACATGTGTGTATATACATATATATATATATATATATATATGGGATGTATGTACACATGAAGCATTACTGAATCACAGAAAGGAATAAACTCCTGTCATTTTACAGATTGACATAGATTGAACTAGAGAATATTATATTAAGCTAATAAGTACAGACGCCCCCCAAATCAAGTAATGTATGTTCTTTCTCATGGTAAAAATAAAAATATAAACTTTAGAGGAATGGTTCTTAACCTTTTGCAAGGGTCCTATATTAGATATGCTACATATCAGATATTTACATTACAATACATAATAATAGAAAGTTACAGCTATGAAGTAACAACAAAATAATTTTACGGTTGAAGATCACCTCAACATGAAGAACTGTATCAAGGTGTCACAGCATTAGGAAGGTTGAGGGACCATCGCTTTATAATGACTTGCAACAGAGAGCGATTGAGAAGAGAGATGGGGGACATTGAAACAAGGAGGTGGTGTTTCAACAGGACATTCTATGAATATATGGACACATCACACTGAAGCCTATTAAAATATACCATCAGTATGCACCAGTAAAAACAAACAACAAAAACAAACCTAAGTCTCCCAAATTGGGGAAATTTGGTTTTTATGGCATCTATACCAATATCAACTCACTCCATTAAATGCTGGCAATGGCAGTCAGACGCCATGGGTCTCAAGTAACAATCTGAGATGAATAGAGATTCAGGCTATCTGTGGCCTTCCAAACCTTGAAGTTTATTTTTACCACCTTCATTTTTCTCCTAAGATGGATCTCTCATGAGCTGAAGCCATTGCTGTTCTGCACAAAGTTTCTCCTCCTCATCCAAGACAAACAAGGAAAAGGATACAAAGTTAGTCTTTAGATTTTCTAATGTTCTAGGACCCTGGCAAGTATGTAAGTGGAGTGCATAAGTGGACAGACAGTGAGTCAATTTACCAAGACATTCAGCCTTGCCTCAAACCTGTCCCTACCTCCAATCTCTCTTCCAATGTGAAAACAGACACACTTTCAGAATACCTCCTAGAGACCTGGGTCCTTCACTGAAAAGTAGCACTGCTGAGAAAGACCGTCTCCCCCAACACCAGGCTTGAAGTTCCCTTTCTCCCATCTTGGACTTCATCAAGAGATAGGTGAATGCCTAGACCACCGCCCTCCAGATCTGCATTACTTAAGTGGGAGGAAATACATGAAGCAAAATTGCATACTCCATAATCGCATGAGACTGGTAATCTCTTTCAAACTTTGCTCAAACACAGTATTCTTGAAGAAATCTTTCTGATTACTGTTCTGTTCCCTCCCTTTTCTTGAAACACACACGTGCATAGAAGTACATATATGCTCGTACATATTAGTGGACTTCTCTTTGTGCTCCCCCTCTATATGAACATTCTATGGTGACAAAGGCCACTGCCACCTCATTTGATGGTTTTTATACTGTTCCTGGTTATAACAGTACTTGGTACAGAATGGCTGCTTAGTAAACACCAGCTGAGTGGGCAACCACAGTTGGCACTTGTTGGCAAAATTGCTTCTGAGAAGTACTGCTTAATATGAGCCCTGAAGATGGAGTCAGTCAGGCAAAGGTGTTGGTTGGAACTAGAAGCCTTTAGATGAGGCCAAGGTCCTGTGGCAAGGTCCTGAAGCATCACATAAAGAACAGAAGAAAGCTCATATACTAGAAGCACATGTCGGGCAGGGATTGGAGATGGGATTAAAGGCCAGGCAGGGCACGATGCCAGAATGGATTTCCTTGTGAGTACCATGGGAAGGAATATACGCAAAGCAGCAGTCATGTAATAATCTGAGTTTGAACATGAGCCTCTGCTTCTGTGTGTAAAACAACTCTTGGCCAGAGGATGGGATATAACCAGAGAACAGATGTGAGGTTTGCAGTAGTGAGCAGTGCCAGCCAGTATCCACTGAGTACCTAACAAGCCCTGCTCTCAGGATTTTAAACATTATAGCACTTTAAACACTTAATAAGTTCTTTCAATATTTTATTCTTAAAATTTGCTTTCCTGTATTATAATTTGTCGTCAAATAACATTATATATAAAAATGTTAGCTCTGTCATAATGTTAGAGTTGAATGGGCCTCCAAAAAGAATATTACAACTCCAAGGTAACCTTTACCTTTAAGGACCACAGTTTATTCAAAATCACTTAGAAGTGATATTTGGAGCTAAATTTTACTTCGGCAATGTGTGGGATAACAGGAGTTAAGACTATCTTAAAGATGAACCTCAGCTTAGGACTGGTTAAGGAGTTCCAGGCTATTGATGAGAAGATGGGGATATTTAGGAAATACACAAAGAAGACAAATGCAAACACAGCAAACCTGGGAAATGAGGGACTGTGTGAAAGCAGAGAAAAGGGAAACTGATGACATCATCAAGGCTCTGAGAAAGTGGGATGCAAATGACCATGTGCAGGCTCTGTCTGGCTCAGCCTCCTGTAACACTCCCTAGGCAGATAGGAGTCTGCCTCCCAACTGCTGTGGGTGTTACCTGAAAGCCACAGTTTCCCTTTGGCCTGAAGCAATGTCTTCTGGGATTGTTCTTAGCACTATGACTACAGCTGTCTATCTCCCAAGTACCCTGGAGATAAGACTCTTCCTTCTTGGAGAACTAAAAGCTCACAGCTGACAGTCACACCTCAAGGTAAGAGAAATCCATTCAGCAAGTCTTGCTCTGAACTCCCTGTGGCATCAGACTAAGGCTAGACTTCATCAGAAGCTACATCTTGCTTAGTTTCTCCTCCTGCCTTCCTTCCTCCAGACTTCTCTAAGAATCATTCCTTGATAAATTACTTACACAAGAATCTCTGTCTTGGCCTCGGCTTCAATGAGAACTGCCTGAAGATAGAAGCCAGGAAACATGGGTCAAGGGACAGAAGAAAACAGGAGAGGAAATGTTCATTTGGACCTCTTTGTAGGTACTATTAGTCTTTCCCTAACAAGGTCTGAGGGCACCCCCCACCCACCCAGAGCACCATTTGCACAGTCAGCATCTGACCACAGTGGGAGAAAGAGGCGGTGGCATGCTGAACTAGTAGATACAGTTCAAGTGCCATGATCTAAAACTGACTTTTGACATCTGTTCTTTAACTTGAGAGCCAAGTACCCATGGAGCTTGTTCGAAGTGGGTTTCATTGGGTGACCTACATTTTAAAATCTAAGTCATTCCCAAATTTAGAAAGGAGAGCCCCTGAGCACCTGGGGATCAGCAAAATATCCCAAACAATTTTTCAAGTGTTTTATTTTTGGCAAACTTGATTTAGCTCATTTTGCAAGTGCTCGTCTCTTCGGCTTTTTAAGCCCTTGGGCATTTCAAAGGAAATTTAATCCACATGTTCCTTATTCATTTACATTTTAAGTCATAAAAATGTTATTTTTATAAGAGCTGCTTGATATCCAAGAAACTTTCTGAGCCTTTTAAAAAATCTCTTTAAAGTCTTGGTTGGAGCCAGGGAGCAGACGTGGTGTGTGATGCACTACCCAAAGATGTGATCCAGACAGTCTCCACCAGAGACCAACCTCAGAACAATGCTAAGCCACAGCCAGCCAAGAAACTGATGGCAACTCGAGGACCGAAAAAGTCGGTCTGGACACCAGACCATCCTTGAGAAATGCAGGAACAGCCAACAGCCAAGACAACAAAGGATGTCACTGAAGTGTTTGGGCAAACAAGGAATAGAACATATATACATCACAGCAAGCTATCATTTCTGGCAGCTTTCAAAGTCTTCTGCAGGACAAAGTCACCTATTACTACCCAGAGACTCCATGTAGAGAATGTGGTGTCTTTTCTCAGCATTTTATGTACAAGCAAAATAGCATCCTTGAGCATTGATAATATATTACACGTTCTTTTGATAAAGTACAAGGAAGGGCTTAAAATGGTGATTGCAATGTATATCTAATGATATAAAAAATGTTACATTATATTGCTAAGGTTGAAAGGGGATACACACCTGTAGACAAATCAGAACTACTTTTTTTTTCTTTTGGACAAATGAATGTGAGAATCATGCTTACGCATGCCCATTTCTGTTTAAACAGTGATTCTCACAGATAGAATGGGAGTGCTTTCTCTCTGTTTGCTTGGTTAGGCTCACTAACGTTCCTGAACTATGCATGTGTAACTCAAGACGCCTTACTGTGTCTTAAGTTGTATGGAAAGTATTCCCAGAATAGTGAAAGGGAGAAATGCCCTTCTCATTCTTCCCCAGGGGTCCAAGCTGGAGGGGGTGCTCAAGCAAGCACAAGATGATCAAATCGTCTGGGAGTCAGTGGAATGCTAGTGATCATTTGCAATGGCTAAATCTGTGGTGACCATGTTTTCTGAACCTCAAATTGGTCACAGGATCTAGCATGGGGAGAAGTGTGCAGCAGCTTAGATTAGTTTAAATTAAAAGTGTTCTGAGACCCCTAAGGCATATTGTTGTTCTGCCTACAGGGCTTTCGCAATGAAGAAACATTATAAAAGACAAGAAAATGGAGCCTCCTAGGAAGAAATAGTAAGAGCTGCTAATTTCCACAACTGTAGCTAGCTGCTGGTACCTGAAATCCACTCAACAGGGACCCTTGGGTTTCCCTCATGTTAATGTATGTGGCAATTTCAATCCAAATACTTGCTTCCACTCTTCCAGCACCTGGTCAGCTGCTGCTTAAAGTTCTGCCTACACAAAATGAGCCCAACTGCCAATATTAATTACCTCTATAATTTTCCTGGAATCTGTAGAGTAAGCACTTTCCCTGGAAGTGGTACTGTCTCTGAATATCATTTATACCTTCTGGCTCCTCTACCATCCCCACCAACCTCAGAGCTTGTTTTGAAAAATAGCCATTTTCTCTCTGTTCTACTGGGCTCTTTATAGGCCTCTTTGATCACAGGTGGAATAAAGGAAAGCAGAAATATCCTTTCCCCAGTCTCTGTTAACCAAAAGTTTAGATAAATTATCTGCCCTTTAAAAAACTGTGACTCAACATTCAGATCCAATGAACAGGGTAAGTGAAGGAATACAGTTATCACATAAAAATCTATTTATTTCAAAACCTTGGGAAGACTTTTTGTCTTAAAAAATCTGTGTTGATTTTATTTCAATATACTGTAGTCTCACGTTCAAGAATGAATGAGTAGATCCATTTTAAACAGGTGTTACTTCAAAGACTGAAAATAAGAAGTTAAACCAATCAGTTAACATGATTAATTACTTTTCTACCCAGTACTCTTTGCTCGGGTGTTGTGTCATATGGACAGTTCCCACATGCTAACACACCTTTCTTCCCAGGGACATTATTTTTCACAAAAATTTACAGCAGCCCTAGTTGTGGGTAAATATTCCATAAATTGGATGGCATAAATGAATGTCAAAAGTCTTTCAGCTCATCGTAAACCAGCAGAAGGTTTTATTGGCCCATTCTCTGAGAAACGGTGTGGGGAGAAAACCCATTAAAAGGGAAATATAAACAAGGCCAAATTGTGATCACCATAATTTCAAATACTTAAAAATAATGTCTCTAGTGCTAAGAAAAACTTGTTTTTCCATTAGAGCCCCAATGACATTTTATACTGTTGCTACTACTACACCATCTAAATCCAGACTCAGATGTTTCCAGAAGTCACGTGAGAGACTGTACAATACATGAGCATATCATGCTGTTTGATGTAGAATAGTGTGTTTGAAAGATTTCCAGTTTGAATCTCAGCTTGCTTGCATTACAGCTGTGTGACTGAGTACTTAGAGGGTTTGTTGTTGTTGTTTGTTTTGTTTTGTTTTGTTAAGACTCAATGTCCATTAAGACAAATGGTGGCAAAACAATATTTCTTTTGTCATTCAGAGACTGTTGAAAGTGTAGTGTACCTAGAGGTCCTGTCAGTATCTGTAACCTAGCATGCTACTCTCTTCTCTCTTCCCCTTAGTAATCAGGCTGGGGATCTGAGCTGGGGGTGGTGGGGAGGAGATGCCATCAATTTCCCATCTGGGAAGACCTGCTCATGTTCCTGCATTGTGGGTATTTACCTCATTGCCTTCCTTTAAGTTAGCTTATCCTGACTCCATCTGATCATATTCCTTTGTATCAACTGCAGAGAATAATATTTAGCTACATATTTTGGGGCCAACAGAGCATTGTGCTCACCACTGCATTTGCACAATGAAGACACCTGCAGTGGACTTCCTACAACAGAATATACTTGTTACAAGAACTATCCCCCATGGCAGCAGACACAGGGAGATAATGAGCTCATAAATATTGTCCAGTGGCCTTTCTCTTGCCAAGTATTAAATCGTAAAGGAAGGGGGAAGGGAAAGATTAGAACTGAATATTTACTACAGAGTTCAAATTCAGGGCTTTTTCTAGCTAACTTTTATTATAATTGACCATATTTTAGCCTTGTCAGTCCTCTAATCCCCGCAGTGCTTGACACAGTGTGTTCTTCAAGGCAGAGACCCCTGCTTTATAGTCTCATATCTGGAAGAAAGCAGTGTTCTTCTTTGGATCAGTAGTAGTCTTTTGCAGCCTTACTTCTTCAAGAGCAATGAGAAAGGATTGTGCTTCTCTGCTGCAAAATTATCCTTGCTGAGTCTTATTTCCTGGTCCCTTTTCTCTCTCCAGAGACAGCTATGAATACTTGTTGACAATATTTCTCTCCAAATTTATGAATTTAAAATTTCCAATCTTGATACTTTTTCCCAAATACCATCTGTTTTGATGCTTTTTCATCAGACTAATAGTCCACTGTCTAATTATCACTTCACCATCTAATTCTAGCCAGAATAGGGGATTAAAAGGCATCCACATGTGCTTGGATGGCTTCCAAAGGTGGAGTCTGATTCCTCTCAGCTGCACAATGGGCTGTGCTCAACAGCTTCTAACAAATAGAACATGGCGATGAGAATGGTCTTGACTTCCGGTATGTATCATCAAGTTGTTGTGTTGAACTTTTGTTCTAGTCTTGTGGATCGTGTACTCTGTTGGGATGCAGTAGCAAGGATATGTGCCATGATTTGAGAGTTTTCAGTTATCCCCATAGAGGGGCCCACATAATGAGAAGTGTAGGTTTTCTGCCAAAGCATGTGAGGAGGCCATCTTGAAGCAGACCTTCCAGCTCTAGTCAAACCATTAAATTATGACAATCATGGGTGACATAGTTTTGCCACCTCATAAAATCTCCTGAACCAAAATGACCTTGCTAAGTTGCTCCTGTATTCCTGACACACAGCAACTATGCAATAAGAAATAACAAACTAAGTTTGAGGATCCTATTTTAATGGAGAAGAACTGAGATGGTAAAACATGTTGTTGCAGCCTCTGGGGTTACAGGAACCTACTAGCCCCATGTATTTCTTCATTCCCTCCCTTAATTACTCATGGATAGTAGAACCATTTTGCTTTGAATACTTTCATAATTTTTCCCAATAAAATTATGAATTTCTCTTCATCTTTTATGGAGTTATTACAAAGCTTCTCCCCATAAAAGAGTTGGAGAATTTAATTTGGACATTTCAGCCTTCAAGTAGGTGTCTGCAAACAGGTGTAGCCCCAAAGCAGAATGTTATCCCACTGGGCATGTCTGTTTCCTTAGCTTGTATTCACTCTCTATTGTCAGGCTCTGCCTACAAGGCAAGGACTAGTTGGGAGAGGGTACTGAGATAGAACAGTCCTTTGAGGTACTAGGTGGGGCTGGATACAGAGCCTAAGCAAGAGAAAATGAATTGCCTTTCTTGAACTGGAGAAACTGAGACTAGTCATTGTGCACCTGGCTTTGAAGCAAGGGAGGAAGTAAAGCCTACCTCCAATTTGAGATTCAAGACAAAGACATGACCAATGTGGGAAGTTTGCAGGAGGATGACCATGGCTTAAGAGGAATTTGTCATCCTAAATAGCATCAAGATATTCTGAATTATGATTACTCCTTTTTTGGTAAATATTCTTAATTCTCATTGACCACAGGCTTTTCTGAAGTGTCATGTCATCTGAGATCTTCTGAAATTACCTTAGGTGATGCTGTACCTCAATAACTCCATGTCTACCCAGACTCTCTTCTAGGCTTCAGATTCAAATACCCAGGAAAGCTACTGAATCACACAGTAAACCAAGTATAAATCCCTAATCCCACCAATCAGTTTTGTAACTGTGACTTTAGTTCATGGTTTTGCTTCCTGAAGTGCCTGTGCCCCCAGTCTAGACATTATTCTTTATTTTTTTTATTCCTGATAACACCCACACTTAACCAGTTAGTAAGTACTACTTAGCTTACTTCCATAGCTTGCCTTTATCTCTTCTTACATGCCCTACTTACTCAAGTGGCCCAATGTGTTTTAGGTCTACTGTTTCCTGCCATGGAATATTTCCCACTCTATAGCTAACTGAAACTGTAAGTAATTCTTCAGACCACTTTTACCACTAGTACACTAAAAATGAAATTTCAAATTTTTCCCTCTGGCATTACAGAACTTCCCAAGGTCTTGCTTCTGAATTAAGTTCCCTCTTTTTTTATTACAGAAATATATACCTTCTCTTTCTGTTCCTCCAGCACCTCTCCTAACTTCATCCTCAAGACCTCTGTACTCTCTGTCACTTTTTTACCTTTCTATATTACTCACCTCTTATTTAATCTTTACAGTCAAGCCCCACCTATTATTATTCCCCAGAGGCTCCACTCCCAAGCAACTATGGGATTCCCCTTAGCCTGTTACTGCGTCATTACTTCGTTTCTCTGCCCAGATCCTACCCCACCATTTCTTTATATACTTATACTTGAAGTTTTCTTTTTTTTTTTTCCCCATTGGCTATCTTATTTATTTACATTTCAAATGTTATTCCCTTTCCCGGTTTCCCCTCAGCAAACCCCCATCTCCTCCCCCTCCCCCCCCTGCTTTGAATTTTATCTTTTACTCAGATCTCAATCAGCTAGAACAGTTCCTAACACAAAGGACAGACATGATCAGTTCTTGTGAAATAAATTAATAAGCTTTGGTCTGTGCTCCTTTGTGAGGCACAGAAGTATCCCCTGCTTTTCTTCTTAGAGTCATCATTTGCTGCTCAGACATCACCAGTTTGGAAGTGAGCAAGAGCTTCTGCCTGTGTATGGATCCAATTATGCATTGAGAGCAATTTTCGAGTCTCGTTTCCTGAAGCACTGTGACTGGTCTGATGTGGGACGTTGTTATTCAGAGTGTAGACTCCTACCTGCTGAGCTACAGTGCTTCAGCAATGGCTGGAATAAATCGAAGAAGAGCAAGAAGTGACTACTGCACAAGAATTCACATTTTGCCCCACAGGTTTGAAGAGAAAGGGAAAGCTGTTGAAATAGAGTATGTGTTGATTGTTGGGTCTTATATATCACCTGACTAATATTAATTTGAGAAGAAAATACTCCAGCATTTTTATAGCCAAGTACCAAGTATTTTTCCCTTCTTGTGCACAAAATCCAAATCCACATTGACTACAGACATCTAAAACCCATGTGTGTAATACATACATAATAATTCCTGGTGGTTAGATAACCAGGTCAAAAAGGTACTTGGGCAGGTCTCTAATAGGTGATTCTGTTGACAGTTCCAGTTTCTAGGAAACATATCTCAGTGTGTATGCCCTCACTAGATACTATTAATGCAGGACAAAAGTGACTCCGCCTACTATCTTGGTTTTAAAGCATGGCATGGACTATCAACTGAGTCAGAAATCTTTGGTCCTTTCTTCTTTGCCTGTAAGACCAGGGGTTCTGAGAATTTCCCAATGCTCTGGACAGTGTATAAAGCGTACTAATTGGAATGCAAATACATGTTAATTTACTTATGAACATGTTATAATTCAGCAATTTTTAAAAACTCAACCCAGTGAGGGAAAGTTTTTCTCTCCTCTTGCGCATCAGGTCATCTTGTGACATGGAACATAGTCACCTACCATACACGTATATAGAAGTCTATATTCTGTCCTTTTGCACTGACCTTGATTTTTATTTCTTAGGGACTGCATTGCATAAATTTACATCAAGAAGAGTTTTCCCTGCAACATATGGATTCTCCATTAGAATAGGAGGTAATAAGTGACAGTCCTATGTTTACAGGTAGAAAGACAGTGGGATATATTAACGTAATGTGATTCCGGGGATAAATAGAAAAATCCATAAGTAACATCTCTCTACCCATCTTTCTTGTTCCTCATACCAGAGGGATATAGTGACATCACCAGCAGAAGCCATGTGCTGTCAAGAGGCTAGAGCATGCGGAGGTGCTCGGGCAGAAACAGCTTTACTACACACATGGCTAGAGTGACCAAAAGCCAGATATGAAGTAATTTCGAATATTGTCAATCCATTATAGATTTTAGTTTTAAAAAGCTAAAAAAAAAAAAAAAAAAAAAATGCCCAATAGTACATTTCTTGATGAGATATTTGAAAAGGGTAAGGCAAATGAAAAATTCAAAAACATTAAGTAGTGGTCTTCATGCAACAGACAGGGAGACATAAGATTGGGAAAGAAAGCTATCATCTCTTGAAGTGAGGGGTAATGGGGATATCCAGCTTCCAGATGCTACAAGTTAGTATGACCTGCTATTGGTGCTTCTGCCAAAATTGTAATTTAAAAAATGTAGCTCTTGCACTCCTGCTCAAGGCAGCAGCTCTGAGGTAGCCTTGATGCTTTTAGCCATCCTGTGTTTGCCTCGTACTGCATATAATTGGGGGTCATTAGGACTAAATATCCCCTCTTTTACCTTTTAGATTTGTTCCCATAGCTTGGGTAGACTATGCCCTCCTACATACTTTTTGGAATAAGGAAACAATTGTTGGCCAGGAACAATTGAGGTGAAAAATCTCTATCTCTGTAGAATTGGAATAAATCTCTGAAATCATGTACCTACAGATCCTACAGAGAAGAGAACAAAGTATTGATAATCACTGAGTCTGGGTGATTGAAACAATGTCCTCACTGATGAGTGTCTATCTGACAACATTCCTAATAAAAAGAGCACAAAGAGGAAGAAAGATGACATGAAAAAAATAGATAGAAAGCTTCCTGTCTTACAGAAAAGAATGACTGAAAATTTGCTCTCAAGTAAAAAGGTTAAGAGTGGCCATCTCTGTATGTGAGGGCAATGTGCCTGTGATATCTGTCGCCCCTTTGTTCTCCAGGGTTGACTCTGCTAATCTGGCTAAGCAGGTATCACCATCATCCCTCATCCCTCTATGTGCATCCCTCCTGAATCTCAATCAAGAGGTTGACCTTCACCAATAGAGAAGAGCCAGTCTTCTTGCTCCTCAACTAGAGCCTCCAAACAAACCACAACAAAGCCACAAGGAAGCATGAGCAGTATAATGTCTCCACCTCCAACATGGCTCTCTCCCTTTTTGCTGAAATCGTCCTGCAAAGTGCCTCATCTCTTAGGAAGAAGTAGCTGCTTTTGGGAAGTTCTACCTGAAGAGTCTGTAAAATGCCAGAGACAAGGTTCAGATGTCAAGTCGCAATGTCCATCTTGTCCATCTTGTCCATCTTGTCCAGCCAGAAAGGCAAAAGCACACATATGCCTCTTGCTTGCACAGCTACCCTGGCAACAAACATACAGATCTGGGTTGCATGCTTTCTACTTGCCAGCATTTCTTGAAAACTTTTTGTTACTCAGCAGGTGTAGAGACATATGCCAACTTCTCATATACAGCATTAATGCCTTCAGATGCTGAGCTCAGAAGGTATTGCTGAGAGGTATAGGATATTTTACTCATTCAAGAGGCATGGTTGACTCTTTATCGGAAGCCAAAATGAAGAAGGACCTACTCACAGCCTAGCTCCAGCTCACTCGTACCTTACTGCTGAGTGTGGCTACACACAGGCTAAAACCCACTAAGGGTATTAATGGTATCCCTCACACACAGGTTTCTTCTCCCCAGATAACCAAGTAAACTAAACATACTAGTCACCAAACAGTAGACTGTATACTGGGAGGAAAATACAAATGGCCTCTCTGTAAGTAAGATTAAGGACATATCACCTACATGAACTTCTAGTAGAAATCTTATGACAATGAAAGACTGCTAAACAAACACGGCATTTGGGTTGAGTCTTGTGAAGAAACAGAAGCTCACCATGCAAGAGCATTAGGCAAGGAAAGGGGCAGTATGAGAAAAATCCCAGTTCACACACCACTGTCGAATGTGCATACCTTGTCTACTGTATGGGATACATCACAGTGCACCTTTGATGAGGCACCAAGCTGTGGGAGGTGATATACACATCAATCATATACTTTTGCCCATAAAAACAGCAGGCTTCTCTAGTGCTCCAAGATAGGAACTTGAATGGATAGAAACATCAAGAGAAGGTAAGCCTTGAGCCCAGGGTGTAACAGTAAATTATGACTTTGCTAGCCCTTTCTTATCTCTATGGATTCTCCTAAATCCTTGCTTTCTTCCTGCCCTCATAACACCCTCCCAGTAAACACAGGCTCATCGCCATGCCAGTACCCACAGCCGACTTCACCAGAGCTCATTTGTCCCTGCAGTGACTCAGATTGTGTCTTTGACCCCCCCACCCAAGTTTTCCATGCCTTATACTAAAGGAATTCGGTTGTAGTAATAGGTAGAAAATAAGCAAAAAGTTCAATGCTCTCAAATCTTTCTATGTTGTCTTTTAGTTTCGATATGAACCCCCAAAATAAGTAGGTAGCATCTGTGTACTTTGGACTGGATAGTTTAATCCTAATGATGTGCATAATCTCCCAGTAGAACACAGAGTTCTGCCCTCATGAAAGAATTTATACCTAGTGCCCAGCATTCCTAATGCTTTCTAACATACACCTATTGAGGAAGGAGGCAGCACCTACTACTGAATTTGCTCCACTAGTTTATGGTGAATCCTGGATACTTGGGCCAGTCATTCTTCAAAAAAAAGGCTAGCAAGGCCTCATATACCCAACGTGGCTCACTCCTTTTCCTATACCTGGAGCCCAGGGCATCCTTACAGGGATGCATGAATCCCAGTTCCCTTAGACAAACATCTTATTAAACACCTACCTGACCAAAATCCCTTATTCATTCCCCAGGGAACCAGACATTACATAGGGTAATTTCTCCTATTAGGAAAGTCCAGTGGATGTCTAACCTAGACTTCCTAGAAGGCCTTGGGTCCACAGAACCCTGTCAGAAGTGTGCTGAATCCCCTATCTTTTTTCCATGGCTCATATTCCACTCTATCTGGTCTTTCAATGAGTAGAGACTATATTGTAGGGAATAAAGCAAGAGGCCTCACTCAAAGCCTTGGCTTGAAGATCCACCAATAGTTAGCCCATATCTGGTGTCGCTGTGGTAATGCCCATGGGCATATGGGACCCGATGCTCAACTACTGCAACCAGGGACATAGTTGCCTCACCACTAAAAAGGACAGTTTGAAATGAGACCATGACCAAACTCCTGACATCTGGGATTATCAGCCTGGGACATCTTTACCTCAGTACTTCTCCTCTCCCAGCAAAATAGACAAAAAGTCATCTCCAGAGATGATGGGATTCTTATCAGCCACAGAGAACTCAAGGAAAGCTCAGCTGTTGTGCAGGCTCATTTGTTTACATTCTGTGCAGTCACCCTGATAGCCCCCTTTGGGCTCACTTCCCTTCCTTGTAAACAACTAGCTGTAATTAAATGTTCTCTGCTGGAGAAAAAAAGTCTATATAACCTTGGAGAGTTCATAAAAAATGGCCCCACTGCTATGACTTCAAAAAGCTTGTGGTCCCTTTGTCAGGCTCTCGACAAGGTCAGTGCATGTCATTGCTATCTTCCTCTGAAGGCCTCTGGCTCGCTTCACATCTGTTCCCTGTCTAATCTTGCAGGAGCATGGAGGTGGTCTTGGCAGCTCAGAGCATCTCACAGTCCCTTAACTGCTTCCTGCCCAGATCATCCAGCCATCCAAACCTGGATTCTGTTCCCTTTCTGATTTTGCAAAAACTTTCAAGTTTCATCTCTCTTGACTTTCTCATGCTCTAACTCCAGCAGCGAGGAACCATTTTGCATCCCTAACTTGGTGACCTCAAAGAATACCAACAAAGATGAGGTGATTTTTTTTTCTTCCAACTTAAAAAAAAAGGAGAAAAAATAATTAAGTAAAGGAGTTGTGCAGGAAAAAAAATACATACATACAAATACACGAATCTATGTCTGTTAAAAAGTAAGAATATATTATATTAGCACTGGCATTCTTTATGAAGGCTTTAGTTCTGTGACTATACACTGGTGTTTGGACTCATGATATCCTTTTTTCCTAAGTTGTGATCAAGAGTTTTAAATGACTGGTAATATTGTGACATCTACAGCATTACTGCTTTTTACCAATAAGACCACAAGCACATCCATTCTTGTCTCTGAGTCTATTTGTTCATCTGCAGATTGGGAATTATATGTGCTTTGTTTTCTTTGATGTGCTGAGAGGCCCTTAACATGTGAGCTTTATTTCAAAGCTTTGTATTGCAAGCAGTCAAAAAAAAAAAAAAAAAAAAAAAAAAAAAAAAAAAAAAAAAAAAAAAAAACATGCACAGAGAACAGGCTCCATGGAGGACACTTAGGTACAACACTAGATGGCCCAGGGAAGACAGCATCAGGACCAGACTAGGTTTCAGGCTCTTATGTCTCCATGGCTTCATTTATTCAGCAATGTTTCTCACAAGACCACTTTCTGTATGAGTCTTTGCTGATAATGTTCTAATGGAGGAAGGCAGATTGATAGTAAGGTATGTGATGTGTGATCCTTAACAGGGAAGTATGTCATATAGGCTTCTGAATCTGTTAGCAATATTACCTAATCTGCAATGCAGAGTTGTTTGTTTGGTGTGTTTTTTTTTTTCTACTCCAGAAAGGTTTAGTAGCTAAAACCAGTAGAAATGTGTTGTCTGATTGTATTGCTTTGGTGCAAAACTACTCAAAGACCCATTTTGCAGAGTCCACCCTCAGAGTGCTTTCTTCTTAGGAGCTTTATGGGACGATAAATTCTGGCACTCTCTCAGTTATGTCAGCAACAGTTTTGATAAAATATAGGTTCCAAATTAACAAGAAGGCCCTCTTCTCTAGATGGGAAGTACACATATGGAATGTATTACCTGAACTAGTCGTAAAAGCCAAAATATAAACAAGTTCAAGGCAGGTTTAGATAGAAAAGTAGTTGAGCAATAAATATATAATGGCAATAAATGTTTTGAAGAGACATTATATAAACTATTGTGAGGTTCTATGTGGCTGTGTGTTCCATCAACTCCTGTTTACAGAGTTCCCTCCTTGCTCATCATTGTCAATGCTATACATGGCTTTATGACTGAAATCCCACAGCCCAAGCTTTGCGGAGGTCTTTTATCAGTGAAATTCAATCCAGCAAACCATGGCATTGAGTTCTAGACCACCTGAGAGAAAAACAGCCAATGAATGGAGTGGGTTTGCATTTGGTGTTAGCACATCAGGCAATATTTCTACAGCTTACCTTCCTCTTTGTGAAACCCCATAGTCTCAAAGAACTTTGAGGTTCCACTTAATGGGAAAGAGAAAAAAGAATTCAGAAAACCATGTTGTCACAAGATTGTCTCATTATATGAGAAGCCCAGAGTTGTCACAATACTTTATAAAGAAACAATGTGCTTGTATCTGACCTCAATCTCAGATATGGCCTCCAGGTTTATATGTGCAGAGTTGAATTAGACATTGAAAGGGAGACCACATTTCTAGGGGAGTGGATACAGATCAAATCAATGGCGATTTGCATCTAAAAGGGAAGTTCAAATGCTTACTGAAAATGCGCTAAGTGTACTGTCTCATGATCTAGAATAAGTTAATCAAACATGGGCAATGTGTTTGTATAAATAGCATCACGGAAGACCAGCAATGTGCAGGACAAACATACCTGCTGCCATGCTGCTCTGCAGTGGAAAGTTTTGGTGTTTCAACAAAGATGCTATGACTATGGTGCCTAAAATATCAAGGCACAATCATGCCCTTTAGAGAAAGGTTTGCTAATTCTTTTTTTTTTTTTTTTTGGATATTTTATTTATTTACATTTCAGATGGCCATCCCCATTCCCCTGCCTAAAAACCCCCTATCCTATACCTCCTCCTCCTTTTTGCTTTTATACCATTTTAATTACATGCAAGTATTAAGGTCAGTTCTGGGTTAAGGAACTAGCGATACAATAGATGCAAATAGTCAAGGAACAAGCAAGACAATAAACACAAATAGTCAAAGAAAAAGCAAGGCATTAAATCCAATTATGTGAACACTCTGAACACTTCCGTGATCACTGTTTCTAAAGGCTTGTCAGGATGACCAAAATATCTGAGCCTACTTCCCTGTCCTAGCCCAAAGTCATTTTCATGTCTGAATCTCACTTCCTTGTTCTAACCTAAGATTTAGATTCCTGCCTGAAATTACATCTTTGTTCTAGCCTAATGTCAGCTTCCTGCCTAAAACCCACTTCCTTATCCTTGACCAATGTCATATTCCTGCCGAGCAGCCCATTTCCTTGTCCTTGACCCATGTCAAATTCTTGCCAAGCAGCCCGAAAATCTCTCCACCTCTCCCCTTTTTTTCATTTCATAAACAAGACTGAGCATGTCTTAGGCCATTCTGCCAAGAATGCCTTCCTTACCCGTCATAGAATATGCATTACCAAAAGCAATGCACTTCTGTCTGAGCTTATTCTCATCAGCCCAACAAGGACATTTTATTCTTGAAGGAATGTAGAAAGTTTGCTAATGAACATGGAGAGGGGCTATGTGAAATGATGGAAATGAATATTACATGGTTTCCAGCTAAGAAAACTTCAATATATTGTTTCCAGGAAGAAATCTGCTAGGGAAGTTTAATATTGAAATCCACTGAATAACACCCACCCACGCCTATCCACCCACATACACATTGCAACACATTTTTTATTTCTAGCTTATTTTTGTGCCTCTGTTGCATAGTAATTTTCAACAGATAAATGCTTTGTATTGCTAGAATAAAAGTGGTCATCTTTGCTCCCTGTGTAGAACCTTGTGTAGAAGCATGTGAATGTTATACGTTTATTACACCTAAGCCATGAAATGTACTCAAAATTTGGATGTACAATTCTCTCAAGTGGCAGGAAAGAGTACTGACTGCTCATTGCAACACATCGAACTTTTGACAGTTATCTCTAGTATCACACTATAGATATATTTAAAGTTTTAATTTTTATCCATTTTTCTGTAAGCCTGCCTTCTGAGCTAGGTTGTAGCTCAGTTTTTAGAACACTTCCTAAATCTGTCCTCAGCACCTCAGACATGCAAGGCATGAGGACCTATGGGGCAGCATCAAAACTAGAGGGATGCAAAGATGTATGCATGGAGCAACCAGAACCCCAAGAGCTGCGTACAGCAGTAGTTCTGGTGTTAGAAGAGTGGGCACACACACTGTGACTACAGAGTATGCTATATTGGCACATGTGGAGCAACTATGGAGTAGGCCCCTGTGCTAAGTGGTTTCAGCCAAAGCATGTAGAACACATGCAGATTTGAGAGGTATGGAGATCCCACCCCAGGGCATCACACTGGCAATAAAAATGCCTTTCTTATACCAACAGCATCTTTCTCTTTGAGGTTAGTGGTAAGGATGCATTTTATAACACCAATGGCAAAAGATGCTGGTATCATCTACATCAGAAGCAAGCCGCTGAAGACCATGGTGCACCCTCTGTATGGCTGATATCCTCTTCCTTCTTTGTTCCTAGCCATCCCCAAGCACCTTAAATGTCTCTCCAGCAGTCCTTTGTATGTGGCAATTTGGAAGTTTCCTCACTTTGTGCTGCTATTTTTTTTTTAATGGGCCCTCCCAAGGCCATATTTGTTCATAAACAGCTGCCTTCTGTTTTCTGCAGAGAGATGAGATTGGAGGCTCCTGGTTCTGCCATCCTATTGATGCTCCTTCCTTCCTGCCATAGTCCAAATTTTACATTTCTGCTTCCTAGAATTATGACTCAATCAATTTCCACTGTCTAAAGCTAACAAGTGTGTTACACTTTGTCCTAACAGTCATAAAACCCTAAAATATAAAACATTGAATTAAATCTCAATATTCAGTACAAAATGCTATGCACACATGATCTGTTTTATGGTGCTGCTGTTACAGCTGGAACCCTGGAAGAAAACCCATTTCTTTTCCAAAGATTTAGGAGTGCTTCAGATCAAATCCAACTTACTTTCTATAACTGAGAGGACAGGCTACTCCCCATAACTGACAATATTTCTTGTAAGCCCCAATAAATATTTCAAAAAAATTTAAAAATCAATGTAAAAGCACATTTATTTTACAATGGGTTGAAGTGACTTTCCATATATATATATATATATATATATATATATATATATATATATATATCCCTAGAGATATATATATATCTCTTTCCCCTGAGTATACTGTAGCTTAAGAAACCAAAGCCCTTATTCCCAAGACAATAACTTAGTGCACTACTCATTAACTCTGGCACCTGAACCCCATCTATACCAATCCTCCAAATCAAATAAAAGCCAGGTAGACCAGCATCTTTTAAGAAATGTAGACTCCTATACAAGTCGTAGCTCCATCACTGGTTCCTAACACTGATGATGAGAGCAAGAGTTTAGGACCTTTAAAGTTATGAACTGAGCTCAACAATTTTGATTCATTGCTGGATACAAAATATTGTGTGAATGTAGATTTGAAGGTGGTCCCTTCAGGTTCCATCACCCCTCACACTTCCCCCCATAGTTATTCACAGCTCGTTTTCCCTCCTCAGTTTTCTAGGTGAGGGTTTGGAGAACTAGGCTCTTTGGGCTTTAGGTTCTGGGAGGAATGCAGTGAAATTTTTGGCACTCTCTATTGAGTGATTTATGTGATGCTTCCATTGGGCCATTTGCTTTATGCTTATGTGACAGACAGAACTTCTGCTTGGGAGACGTTCATTTTAGGTTTGCATTTGCTGGCCCTTCTGGACCCTGAAACCGTAACATTTGAATGAAAAGCATCCTTCCCTGAGAGGCTGCTATAGTGCTCTTTGAAAGAACAAATGGCTGTTTTCTTTGGGAGGAATCACGAAAAAGGAAGGAGTGTACATTTTAAGACTGGCAGAGAAAACCGCCAGGTAAAATAACTTGGAAATATGCTAGCAATTTCTTCCAGGACCATGACCTATGAAGACCAAAGTATTAAAGCCAGGATCACTGAGGGCCTCTAATGAACAGTGAACTCCACTCAGGCACCTGGTTGAAGTTTCTCTCTGACATCTAATGCTAATAGCTTGTTCAGTTCAGAGCGTGGACTGTCCTGGCTGAGTGGAAGGAAGTACAAAAGTAGAAGGAAGGAAGTAGTTACCCTGAGGGTGGCGACCCTGAAGCACAACTATTCATGGAATCTTTGTCAGATCTATCCTCTAGTGACAAGCTAGCTGACGTACAAAGAAGAATTTCAGTCAGTAGAGAGGTAAGATCAGAGTTATGTTCCTGTGATTTAGACAGGCATAGTCTATCAAGTGTACTTCCACTCTCTGGAAAGCTACAAAGTTAACTTGGGACCTGCAAGGTGAGGGAGGGGTCAAGACATTAAAAAAAAAAAATCAGAACACCTGCAGTAACAGGGTTCATGTCTGCAAGCATGGATTTTCAAAAGTAACTCTGGGTTCACACACAAGTATTGAGTTGGTCTTCTTTTTATCTTTTGTAGTCTAGGGTTATAGGTGATTTCATGGTAGTCAGTCATCCTGTGTAGTACCATGGAAAGACAAGCCATAGGATCCCATTTCTGTCATTGAAGAAGTAAGTTGTTAAGCCTGGGAGTTCTTTCAGTGGACATTATATTAATTAGGATCCATGTATCCGCCTGAGGGTACAGTGAAAAACTTAACAAAGGGAGTTCAATGAACAGGTCAAAAAGAACATCAAGGGATGCCTAAGCATTCCACAGTAGCAAAAAAAAAAAAAAAAAAAAAAAAAAAAAAAGGAGCCTGTTATCATAACTGACCTTGAAAAGATTGGCCACACAGAGCTTAAAGAGCTGCAATGTAAGGGAAGGTGCCTGTTGCTGTTGGTGGTCGACTATTGGCTGCAACCGCAGGAAGGCACTGGGGGCCTAGGCCCCTCCCTCTTACCGTCCTTGTTCCTTGCATGTGCTCCCCTAGAAGCAAGAGTCATGACAAGTACTAGGCAAAGATATCCTGGTGGTGCTGTCTATATAAAGCATCCTTCTTTAGGGGAGAGAATTTGGGGCTGTGAGGGAAGCAAAAAGTAATTCAGGGCACAATCACCTAAATGTGAAAGAAACTCCCCCTTTGTAAAAGACTATAAGGGTAGAAGTTCCCTTCAGATGAACCACTTTTGTTCGATTGAGAATCACTCTCTGATGTTCCACCTCTTCCCTAGCACATGTGTTCACCCTGGAAACTGTACTAATGTAGGACAGATAACTATTTTTTTCTGGGGTAGGGGGAATAATAAAGAAGGGTATTGTTGCCAGAAATACACAGAACTTGAAATAAACCTTGGTATGAAAGTGCTGTTTTTGTAAACAAGTGTGCTAACTTACAGAAAGGACAAACTGTGTGACAAAAGAGAAGGGAACAAAAGGATAAAAGGTGTCAGGCTGGAAACAGGGGCTTCCTCCTCCTGAGGAGCTTGTAGCATGCCTGCCTAATATAGAAGACTTTCCCAGCTCCGTCAATGTGATGACAAACAAGGGTGAGTATAAGGGTGGGAAGCTGGATTGGTACCTTGGAACCTGATATAGTGGCTGCTGTAGCCCAGGATGATGTCCCAGATGCAATAGACAAATGCCCAGATTGGTACAGCCAGTGACCCAGTACATCCAAAGGAAATGTCACCATGAACTGAGAGCTGATCCCAATCTGGTTTCCTCACTTGGCATGTGTATGACAAGCTTGGAAAGTATCCTCCTGTCTCAGCTTTAAAGAGCCTACTACTCAGATATGGTGATAAGACATAGGAGATGCAAAAATCAAAGGAACTCAGTATTGTGTCCCAGGGGATAGCTGGGCTAGAGAGACACCTATATTTCTGTGGGTAGCCAGGTAAGTTAATAGCAATTGGCATCTGAACTAAAGAAAAGGCTGAAGCTCTACAAAGCAGAAAGATCAGCAGCAATGTTTTCTTAGGTGGAAGGCACAAAGACAAAATGATGAGTTACTCATTTGACTGGAGAGGAGGGTACAAATATGTTTATGTCCTGTATGGTGGTTCGGATATACTTGGCCCAAGGAGTGGTACTATTAGAAGGTGTGGCCTTGTTGGAGGAAGTGTGTTCCTGTAAGGCTGGGCTTTGAGAGCCTCCTACTAGCTGCCTAAGGACAGTCTGCTCCTGGATTCCTTTGGAAGAAGATGTAGAGCTCTCAGCTCCTCCAGCACCATGCCTGCCTGGACACTGCTGGGCTTTCTACAACAATGACAATGAACTGAGACTCTGGACCTGTAAGCAAGCCCCAATTAAATGTTGTCCTTTATAAGAGTTGCCTTGGTCATGGTGTCTGTTCACAGCAGTAACCCAAACTAAGACAGCATAAGAAAGGAGGTGGTAGACATGGTTCAAGAAAGTTACTACCACTATGAGTGCCAGAAACATTGCATGCAAACCACAGGCAAAGAGGAAAGCGAGGAATCAGCTAGCTGGGAAGAGTTCAGCCGTAAGTATGGAGATCTTCAATAAAGTTATCTCAGAGTAAATGGAAGATGACTCAAGAGACAATGTTAGGAAAAAGACCTTGTTGAGTTAGGCACAGAGACTTATGTCTGTAACTTCATCACTCTGGGGACAAGGTGGGAGGATGTCAAGCTCAAGAAAAGCCTGCGTTACTCAGAAAGACCCAGTCTCAAACATAGATATACAAGAAACTTGCCAAACTAGTGGGAAGCCTCAGATAAAGAACCAATGACTATGACTCTGAAAATGAAGATGCTATAGAGAAACAGCAAGGGTGGTGACTGTGGTAAAGTAAATATGATAAGCATAGGCTTTAAGTTGCCCAAGAAGAAAATCACCTGAGGGCATCTTCAAGCTAATCCTCTACCAGACTTTAAGGGCTCATTCCTTAACACTGTGTTTGTCCTATTGCCTCAAACTCCAAATCTAAGACTCACCACCAGCAATTTTTCTCACTTGCTTCTGAAATTAAACAAGGCCTAAATTCTATTATTTTTCTCCCCAATCCTATTCTCTTTACATCAGTTAGCCATCATTTAAAGCCAGGATTCAGTAGTTATCTCCCAAGTGATGTCATATGCTCCTTCAATCACTTTCCTCATAGAAGCCAGGAGGTGCTTTCTAAATTGATAATCAGATTCTGCAATCTGATAATTACATGCTTTTGTTAGCTATCTCGGGATAAAGTCTTAATAGAATAGTTTTCTCCCTCTCTTAATTGTATAGAGCTATGTACATTTTTTTGCTCATATCACTTTATTCAATACTTACAGGTAACCACATTCTTTGGCGGGGTGGGGAATATTATGGTGACTGAGCTCCCAGATAGAAGGAATATGCAATCTAGCATCACACTGAAAAATCAACACCCACATCACCTACTGAAACAGTCAATTATATTAGACAATAAAAAGAGCATAGTGGCAAACATATTTTCCCTCAAACTCAAACTGAAGTTCAAAATCACTCTCTGATTTTTTTTATTGTGTATTTTTTTTCCCAACCTTTTTGAGGAACTTCATATGCAAATACTATATATCATTCCTAGCATTCCGCCCTTGAAACAACTCTTCCCATGCTCCCTCATTCACAAGTTCATATTTTGTAATTATTATCATTGTATGTATATAACCAAATCTATCTATATCTACATACATTCAACCAAAAAGACTCCTACTGAGTTCATTTAGCATTATACATGTTTCCTGGCTGACCTTAGCTAAGGACCACCTACGTGGGAGCTCTAATGGAGAAAGGGGCATAGTTTTCTTCAGAACTACTATTATTAGAAAGGAATAGGGAACAGTCTCTTGGAAGAAGGGAAGACACGGTCTGAACAAGAGATGAGAATACAGAAACAGAGACTGGAAACTGAGGCTGCATCTGTAGTCATCACTGGGTTCAAGAGAAGACACATGGGAATTTAAGTGATAGGCTTTCCTAGAACTGACTGACTGGCATTCATCTACCTACTTGAACAATCATTAAAACTCCTGACATCAACAGTATTTTCCAGCTAACCCAACACAGCTTCTTTCTCTTTCTAATACATTTCTCTCCCCATAAAACTAGCCCACATGAGTGACCCACAGAGCAACAGCAAAACAGGCTGCAACTGGTACTTGCTTCCTTCCAACTATAAACCTGTCTCTTCATCACATCTTGATTTTTCTTCATTCCATCGGCTACTACTTTGCCTTCCAATGAGCAACAGTGTGAAATACCTGCTAAATCTCTTAAGAAATCTTTTAAAAGTCAACACAAAGCTCTATTCAAACAGTCCAGATCCTCCTATCTGCTCTTATGGATCTATTATGCTCATTTTCTCTTCTCTCCATCACCCCATCTCTTGGAAAGAACAACAAAAACCTGTATAATAATGAAAAATAAAAATAAGGATAAAACCAAGGGAAACCAAAATCACACCAGAAGAAACAGGAAAAAAAAAAAAAACTAAATTCTACATACATACAGAATGAGAATTTATGTAGAAAATCCTAAAAGGGTCAACATGAAACTTAATACTTCAAACAATTTAGTTTTGTATACTAGCATTAAAAATTAAAATTTTAAAATTTAGAATTCTGTTTGCAAAAAAAATCTAAAAATACCAGCATCCTCTGACCACACTTCACAAAGACTATTGGACAACTTTATGCTGAAAATGTTCTCGCTGAAGATTTTCTGTGGAATGTTGCTGAGAGAAACTATGAAAGATGATATGAATAGTGAAAAAAATCATGTTAATGGTTTTATTGAAAGACTCCAATTCATAGTTCATTAGATGTTCATAAGTTCTTTAAATGATTTTGTCATTAAGATGGCAATTCTACCCAAATTGATCTGTCTAGTCAGAGCAAGCCCAGTCAAAATTCAGCAGAGGCATTGTCACTGAAACTGACATGTTGATTTAGAAATTTACTTATAAATTTGATGGATCTAGAATAGCCAAAACAAATGTGAAAAAGAAGAAAGATGGAAAATTTATACTATCTGTAGCAATTAAGTTGACATTCATAGTAATTAGAATTACGACTGACAGGGAAAACAATGGCTAGAAATGGCCACACTTCTTTAGTCCATGACACTGAGCAAACATGGAAAAGAGGATCAGAGATTCCAGAATGCATTAGACCAATTTCTGTTGCTAATAATGCAATGTCACAGATAGGTTTACAAATGTGGGCTCATAGTTCTGGAGGTACAAGGTCAAGGGGTCTCATCATATGGCCTTGTGGTTGGAAGTCTTAAGACACAGAAGATATTTTGTGGTGAGAGAAACAGGGAACTGACATGGGTATCTTTGCTGTCTCCCGCTCTGCTAGAATAAACACAGCTAATATTGAGCTCTACCTTGATGGCCTTGTCTAATCCTGAACATCCTTCAAAGGTCTTCCTTAGCTGTAAACATGATAGTTTTAAGTTTCCCAGTCTCTTTATCCCTCATAATAAGGATTTAATGTCAATATGAGCTTCAGCAAGAAAATGCCCCTTTCAAACCATAGCATGGGATAAGTTTTGATAGCCATGTATTCCTTAAAAGAATATTCTTAATTATCTCAAATTATATAAGAAGTACCATCTCAAAATTATCAGAGACCTAAATCATGTATAAATAATAATATTTCTAGAGGAAAACAAGGAAAAACTATATTGGTATTGGATTTTTGGCAAAGTTTCTGAAATAGCACAAAAAATATACATTATAAAGAAAACATCAAATAGTATTTACCAACTTTGCTCTTTTCCTTTTAAAAGGAAATTGCTAAGCCTAAACAGACAGCCCACAAAGCGTAAAAAAGTATTCACAATGGTTATACTCAACAAAGGACTCACATTCAGAATACATAAGAAAGTAAGCAACCTAGCTGGATGAGGTGGTTCATATATAAAATTCCAGCACTCGGGATACAGAGACAGGTCATTCTTAGTTGTATAGTGAGTTTGAGACCACCCTGGACTACCTGTGATCCTGTCTCAAATAAATAGCAAAAAGAGATAGGGAGAGACAGAGAGAAAATGCCATAAAACTAGACAATCCATTTGAACAGACTCCTCCCTAATGAAGGTGTGTGGCACAAAAAATATGTGGAGTGCATTACTGATCTACAAAGTGAGAATTAAAGGTGTAACGATAAAGCAGTGCACATCCGTTAGCATGACCAAAGTTAAAAGAATAGGAATTACGAAATGTTAATGAGGACATTAGTCAACAGGAACCCTGCCGGAATGGAATATGGCATAATCACTTAGAAGAAGCTGTTGGGTTCTTTAAAAGTTAAACATATGATCCAGACATTCCATTCTAGATATTTACATAAAAAAATGAAAACATATGTCCATGCAGTGACTTGTACACAAATATTTACATTAGCTTTGTGCACAAGAACAGAACCTGGATACACTCCATAGCAGCGTTATGCATAATTAGCAAAAACTGGAAGTAATCCACATGCTCCAACAGGTAATAGCTAAACAGTGGAATACTATTAGACAATCAAAAGAAACAAATTCCTAGCATATAAAAGAAGAACTACTTTCAAGGTCATTTGGCTCAGTCCAAGAAGCCTGAAGTGAAGACTGTGGTTTCATTTATATAAAAATTCCAGTCACTATGATAAGGTTATGACAGAAAAGCCATTCTGTGATTCAAGACAAAGGCACTGGGAACAATATTCAGGGATCAAAAAGAAACCTTGGTAGGCTTAGATATAGTCTTTATCTTGCTGTGGCAATGATCTCAGACACATGCAAGCTATAGCTATTCAGGAAAGCAGTAAATCACCCACCAGTAATACTTCACTGAAGTTGATTTGAAAACAAACCAAAGCAACCAACCATTGTGAATTCACAAACTAATCTCTGGAATTTGGCCCCAAGTTTTCTTTCTAAAAACACAAATTCCCTCCCCAGGCTCATGTAGGGAGAGATCTATCCAAAGTTCCTTTTCCTTCCCCTGTGTATCCTATGCCACCTAATATTCTAAGCTTCAAACAATGACAGGCAAAAAAAAAAAAAAAATGACTTCTAACTAATGAAAAATCTCCAGGTTTTATTATAGCAGCAAACATCTGTGTCTGGCTCTGTGTTCTTGGTGCATTTTTTGTTTTGTTTTCTCTCTCAAAGCAGCCTGAGATGGCTGGTCTTCATTATCTACCTGACTGGAGTTGGAAGCACACAGAGTAGGGAGGCACACATCTGGTGTGTCTGGGAGGGCATGTCTATAAAGGATTGACTGAGACCGGAAGTCCCGCCCTAAATGTAGATACCACCACTTCATGGGCCGAGACCCGCATGGAATGAAAGGGAAAGGCTACCAGTGGCCTAGTATTCCCTTTTACTCTACTCTCTTGTAGGTCAAAGAGTCAAGTGCTTTCCTTTGCCTCAAGCACCTCCACCATGATAGACTTCCCATGTTGAAGGTAAGTAGCCATGGACTGAACGCTCTGAAACAGTGAGCAAATTAAATCCATACTCCTTTGTTTCTGTCATTTACTTTGTCACAATGATGCAAAAGTAACCACTGGATAACCCTGTTTGTAAAAAAAACTGTACTAAGAAACAACAATATACTTATATGTAATAACAAACTGTTCAGAAGAACAAGTACTAAGAACCATGTGATTCTGGTTGTTTGATTGATTGGTTGGCTTTTTGAAAGAGCATGCTACCATAGCCCAGGCTAGTCTCCAGCATGCTATGTAGATGAGACTGACCTAGAACTTCTTTTCCCCTCCCCCTGTCTCAACCTCCTGCATGCTGGGGTCATAAGTGTGTGTCACCTTGATCATGGACTTAAATTTAGTGACTTTTCTTTTGGTGAGGAATCCTGATGCTATAATTTCTTCTGAACCTCAAGTCAGTAGCAGTAAATTTTCCTGACCCTCCACAAAGGCCCTTTCAACTTCCAGAATTTTTTTCTATCAATGTAATTTATATGCCCAATGGTATTTTGACTAGTATATAACAAATCCTGCTGTATGATTTGAGTTCTGCTATTCTTTTGTCTTATCCATATTGGCTGACTCAGAGAAAGGTCACCTAAGTGGAATTATGGGTCTTGCCGACCTCTGCTTCCCACTGAAAAGTACTAGGTTGTTTATAAACTGAAGCACTGGAAGATATAAGTGTTATTGAATATGATTTTAGAATATTCAATTCCTACTAGTTCTTTTCTATTTAAAAAGTTTAATGAGAAAGTCTCCAAATAGTATTTTCAAGTTTCTAGAAATACTATAAGTCAGAAGCTGTCTCCATAGCTATATGAAGTTAAAAATGGTTTCATTATATACCACATGCACACATACAACTCTGTTTGGGAATGCTGTGAGCTCTTTACATTATATGGATAATGTATGATTCAGAGATGAACAGAAAACATGAGAGAAAACCCCCCAGACAGAAGATATATAAGCACAGATCAAATTCTTAAGCAGATGTACTTTCAGAACATATGGAACTTATATAATGGTGCATGCCTATAATCCCAGAACCCATGGGGTATAGGCCAGAAGTTTAGGAGTTCAAGCCCAATACTGACTACATAGTGAGTTTGAGGTCAGCCTGGGCTTCATGAGACTCTGTCTCGGAAAAAGAAAAACAAAACAGAACATGGAGAATGAGATTAAGACTTAAAACTTGGAGAAGACTGTTCATGAAGAAAAAGTGAAGACAGGAAGCCTTTGCCCATAAGCCTCAGAAGGTAGTATAGCAGACTTTAGTAAGCTAGTTGTCTATAAAGCCTTTATTAGAACAGAAAGGTCAGCCCTATAATTTCCATAAATGGCAAAAACATACTCCCAATTCTTAAGGAACAAAGAGAATGACTCACAGACCAGTTGAGAAACTTAGTGAGAGGATAGACAAGTGAAGAAATGAAAAGAGAAAGGAACCTTTGCAATGACTGTATGAATGAGCTTATGGGATGTGACCTAGCAGTCAGGACATGTTCTATTGAATGGCCCTTAATGTCCTTTCACATAGGATTCCCAGTTGTGTTTTGGATGGACAGATTTAAGGACTTTTATAAGGATATCAAGCAAATCTGTCTATACCAGCTCTTTGTGCTCGAGTTTTATTTGGAATCTTTATGTCTCTTTAGAAGAGCAATTCTGCAATGGCCATTGAAAATGTTCCCATGTGCTCTGAACACTAGGCTAATCCAGTTTCCATTTTTGGGTCAGCCTCTTGCAGGTTTCACAAGGCATGAAGGAAACATCCTTTCAATTCTTCATTTTCAGCATGACTTCTTCACTAACCAGGCAGGGAGCCTAGTTTTTACATTCTCAAGGATTCATGCTTAAGACCAGAGGAAATCTCCTCTCAAGAAAATTACTGAGAAACCTATGACCAGATCCAATCGTCTGCATTCATGTGCCACAAATGCCAAGGACTAGCAGGTCTGCTCTGTGTCTGATTTGTGATTGTAGGGAAAGCTAGGGATTCTGAGTGATTCGTGGTACCCTGCCCAGTTCTAAATTCACACAGAATCTGTTACAGCCAAGAGCTGAGGAGCAACAGAAATACTGGAGAAGCAAACAGATCCCCCAGCCAGAGATCATTTCTGGGAGTTTTTGTTTTTGTTTTTGTTTTTGTTTTTGTTTTTGTTTTTTTAACCATGTTAGATTTTAAAATACATTTCTCTGAGTAAAAGTTCATTTAAAATTACAGTCCTAGAGGGGTACGCTAAATTTTTTTTAACATTGTTGTAATCTGAAGCTGTCTTTTTGGGGTAACAAAGTTGAAATATAAGCTCTTGACCTCAAAGTTTTAAATTTAAAGACCAACAGCATAGTTTTTAGTATCCTTCTGTAACTGTTGCTTCTAGTGAAAAAACACATTTCTCACGAGATCTTTCTACATCATTAAGTGAGAAAATACAGACGTGTGTGTGTGTGTGTGTGTGTGTCTGTGTGTGTGTCTGTGTGTGTGTAAGAGGATCTAAGGTGGGAGGAGTAACAAGAGGAAGAGGAGGAGGAAAAAGAGGAAAAGGAAGAGGAGGAGCTAGGGAAAGCAGAGATATAAGAGTGATGGAGAGCCGTGCAGGTGTGGAGAGCAGTCACAGGTAACAACTTTTATTTAGGTTAGCTAATTGGGAAACAACTCTCTTTGTATGGGCATAATGTTATTGAGCATTACCAAACATATAAAGCCTTTGATTAATCTTTAAGCATTAGAGTCTAGTTTTCTTACTGGGTCTGCATGAATGGCGGGATGGTCTGGCAAAGCCCAGCCTTGTGAAGACAGCTTGGAAGATTGGCAGAGCCATCTCCCATGCTGCCGTCTCATGGGTGGCAGGGCTGGTGTCTCTGGCTGGCTGTTTCTAGCTGCTGCCATCTCCCATGCTGCCGTCTCATGGGTGGCAGGGCTGGTGTCTCTGGCTGGCTGTTTCTAGCTGTTGCATGCACATGGCCTCTGGCCACAGAACATGGCAGCTAAGCTAGGCAGAGCCACCACAGTTTAGATAGTCAGGTTTACTGGCAGCTGTTTTAAATAATTACATCAACATGTGTGTATGTGTAAGATTTTTTAAAAGCATTGGCCCTCAATAGTAGCTTATTGAACAAGTAGCTGAGACCTTGTGGATATACTGACACTCACAGATCAAGCAAAAGAATGGATACAACAGTATTTGCTCTAATTTCTTTCATTTCTGGGTGCTATTTCCCAAGTACACCTCTATTTCATTCTGATGTTGTGAAAAACATATGTATTGTTTTTAGCCAACAATTAGTGAATATATAATGACATATAATTTTTAAGAACAGGATCAAGTGACTTTCCTACCGTAAAGTAACAAATTAACATGTAAGTTCCGTGTCTAAGTTACTGGGAAACATTTTTTTTTTAAAGAACATTTAGAAAGATAATCTTCACATAGTATTATTTTAGTCTAATGTTTACCTTTACATCCTTTCTTCCATATTTTTTCCAGAGCTAAGAGAAGTCCATCACTTTGATTTCATTATACTCTGTGTCCAGCTTCCTCTGTCTCCAACCCTCTGCTTCCAATGGGTGCTGCAAGCCCTCCCTATAACCCATGGATCTCAAGAGCAAACACACAACTCAAGATGCCTGATCAAGTTTGTGCTACAATTTGAGTTTCCTCAGTTAGGAAAGGAATGCTCAGAGGTCATGTGTCCCCTCAAGCTGGCCCCTCTTTCACGGAAGAACCAAAGAAGGGTCTGCTCTCATTTCCCAGGGGTGTCATATCAGGCACTGCTTAACTCCTATGTATCCGGAGATTTGTTTTTTTGCGTTTCTATCATTATCACCCAAAGAAGAATGGGAACTTTGACCACTCTTCCTGAGAATAATTAATGAGTGACCTACCACATTTGGAATGTACAATGCTGTGAATTGCAAAGAATGTGCCTCCTCTTGCCAGGGAGCAGCAGAAAGTAGGCAACTCATTCTTAAGAAAATATCTCTGATTGGCTCTCTCTCTAATACTCACGAGCTGTGTTTTGGGTGTTAAGAACCAGGTTTAAAATTCAATCCAAAGCAGAAATTCTATTTTATCAGACAAAGATACAGTCTGAGGCATGGGTGGGGGGGTGGGAGGGAATCCTATCAAGTATTTACAAAATGTCTACATATCTTCCCTTACAGGCATAGTCATTGGCAATAACTCTCCTTCTGTTGATGATGTCCGTGAAATTATATGACCCTGAATGAATCAATAGCCTGAAAAAATAACTCAGTAAGTTATTTTGGGATGAAATAAATTCAAGATGTCAGACATACAGCAATGTGTCTAGCATAACACTTGCACCCATTGTCTGTCCACTTATGGCACATAGACATATTTAGTGTGCCACTTAGAATTTCATATAAGCTTTGGAGGAATATGTTTAAATATTTGTCTTTTGGCGAGTGCTGTGAAGGAGCTTCCATGTAACCCTGTTGCACGATAAACAAGAGCATGTAAAATCATGTGGAGATCAGGCCTCAGCTGTCTCATAGGTCATGTGGCTAATTAGGCATTCCTCATAAGCCAGCTCATTGTTCTACTTTTCCTGATCACAGAAGCCAGAGGTTAAAGCAAGTATGGGGTTCACACCTGAGCAGTCATTGGTACTGAGGGAAAATTATTATTTATATTATTCTTCTGCTAATGGTATACATAAGAATACAACAACAGTGGGATACATCCTGAAAGGTAAAAAGCCATGAAACAATTCTATGAGCTTCTTTGACCTTTCTGTGTGCGTCCTCAGTAGGGTTGTGCCTTACTCTTGTGTGTTAGTGAGTTCACGCATACATCTCCATGTGCAAGCTAAAGGACAAGCACCCTGCACATTGCTTTTAAAACAGTGTCTCCCATTGGCCTAGGATTCACATTGTAGGCTAGCCTGGCTGGGCACCAAGCCCCAGGGATCACCAGTTTTCACCTTGCCAATGCTGGAATTACAAATGCGTACCACCTCACCTCACTTGGCTATTTCACAAAGGAACTGAGGGCTTTTTTTAGCTTGCTGAACCAACACATTACCAACTGGGCTGTCCTCCCAGCTTCTGTGCCCTACTCTGGATGAGGACTCTTCACACGTTTTTCTTTCTATGGCTAAACATTCTGACAAAGTGATAGCATAGTGAAGGGGCTATGTTAAGGTTGACATGGATCTCTTCCTGTTTTAGGGTGAAAGTCCAATGTACAAAGTCCTTTAGAAGAACTACCCTCCCCACCCCACCTACAAAAGAAAGGAAAGGAAAAGAACTATTCCTCACATTTTTTATAGTGGTCTACCAGATAAGAAACAAACCTCATGTCTGGTGCTATTCATCAAGAAGGGACTTCCCTTCTAAAATGGGAAAGCTATGGTACAAAGTTCCAGAAGATTCTGCCAGAACTCACAGAAGCTGCCTCCTACAGCAACAGGCAAAAACATTTGAAACCTTTGTTGTAGCTTCTCTCTCTGGCTTGGGTGTGGCCTTGTGACATGGCTCTAATACTTTCTAGGAGTCCACCAGGAGAGGGATGCCCAGGAAAGACATTTCTTCGCCTTAGAAAAGAAAGAACAACTACAAGAAGTATGTGTCTTTCTTTTATCCAAAGACATGTATATGAATGTATAATCTAGCCATTTCAGAACCGAAAAAAAAAAAATGGCAAACCTGAAAGCTGAAACCAACATCTTGAAGATGTCCCCACAGAGGGACAAAAGGAAACCGTGACTCTTTTATGACTCCTCCCCTGCTGACCTTCTGTTGAGTAAGCCATACACTTCCTTTCTGTTTGAGCTTCTTTAACTGATATCTCCCTACAGCATGGAGTATGTCATGATGTAACAGTTCCAGCCAGATGCTAAAAACAAACTTCAGTCAAAACTGATAACGATGGGGGAAGGGGTGAGAAGGAAGATTGAAATACCTCCTCCACCCCGTGTCATTCTTCACTAAAATCCCCATCGTAGGGGCTGGATCATTCTTTCTACAAATAAATATCAACTTGCTAACATTTCTAGGGTCGTCATATATTGGGATATAGTCATATAAACATTTTATCCACGATTTAACTTGGACATCCAGGGTTGCTCTTTGCTAAGCCTGACCTCTTTAGCTCCTGTCCTATGCAAAGCTCTCAGGATTCAACCATTTCTTCAAGGACCTAATTTCCTTCAAAGCCCCTTGTGATCCCACTCTGCAGACTTGATGGAAATTCTCTGACTCTGAGACTTTGATGAGACTCTACCTCCTATGACCTAGGAAACTGGAGGCTAAGCAGGTCTCGTGACTTTCCCAAAGGCTGACCTGGGGCTCTTTCCCACAATCAGGCTCTTGCCTGTTCATGCTCCTCCAGATGCTGCCTCCTGCTCCTGGATCCTCTTTAAAAATAAAATGGGATTTCAAATTACATTGTTGAGTTTGATAAAAAATAAATGGGGGGGGGCGGTGCTTATAATATAAGTAGTCCAATTTCTAATTTTATGAGGAAAAAATCATAGTTTAGTCACTTAAGTCAGTTTGTTGGAAGAACATTTCTGAATAAGAGAAAGAATTGTCCCCCAAATCTTGTCCAAATTTATGGACATAGTTAAAAAAAAACTATAGAAATATTCTTACATAAAGAATATTTATGTAAGTCTATGTATGTGAGATGCCATGTGTAGCTTATCACATATAGCTGGTTTGGTATAGAGTTCAAAGTTACATCATAGCTTGTTATGAATGAATATTTTGAGAAAAGCTCTCCTCTCCTCTTGTTCTTATGACATAGCCTTTGTTAACATTCTGATGCTGACTAGCAAATTCTCCACCCATGATAAGACTTCACTTGATATTTTGTAATGACGTGCCACTGAAGGAGTTAAAGTGGACACCATAGATTTTCCATCTACCTTTCTCTAGAAGCTGCTACACATTTCCAAGTCAAAGAGTAGCAGTGGCAAAGACACAGACTTTTATCTGTAAAGTTTCCCTTTTTGCCTGTGTAAGTGTCTCATCTTACAGTGTTGGTCCAAAGGTAATTCTAGCATTGAAGAAGACAGCGACTGACTATGGCAATTCTCCATACATGGTCTTAGTGTAATGCAGTTTGTCTTCCAGTCTTTTTTCATGTTGATTTTAAGCCAATTACCACAAATAAAATAAATTTCACTTTAATAAAAATAATCCATGTATTTCTAGAGCATTGGATTTTTTTTAAGAACATGCATGAGATTACATATTTAGTATCAATAGGATAAATTCAAGTGATCTTTGGAATTTCTTTTAACAGAAAGTTACTCAAAGGCCCATCTCTTAGATCTGGGCATCCTCATATGTGTATATCAGGTAGGGTGTACCAGGTCCCTCCAAAGCACTCCAAGCTGAGAGTCTACATGGCTGTGCTGTCAGCAAGTGATCCTTTTGTGAGAGGACACACACAGTAGCAAATCACAGAATCACAAGAATAGCTCTTAGCCTGAGTCTGCACTCAGCTCAGTCAGGAAAAGTGTGAAAAATAAACTAGATTTTAAAGTAATAATAATAAATAAAAAGGATTTTAGTTTCAGAGTGTTTGCTTTTGCAACTCTTCAGATTTCTAAAGTAA